>NW_026067917.1:13742147-13766490 GCF_014885135.2 Alexandromys fortis
TGATGTGGGAGTGTCATATATCAATCTGTTGATTTCATTGGTTAAGTTATAATAAACCAGCTGCTTGGCCTCATGGCTGGAACATAGATGGGAGGAGTAAACAGAATAGAATTCTGGGCGGAAGAGGAAGTGAGGTCAGACTCTGCTCTGCTTCCGGAGAGACCCGACAGCTCTGCTGGAGCAGAGACGCCATGCTCAGCTCTCCCAGGCAGCTGCAACCCACGATGGACTTAGGCTAGAATCTTCCCGGTAAGCGCACCTTGGGGTGCTTACACACACCATTAGAAATGGGCTAGTCCAGGTGCGAGAATTGGCCTGTAAGGGCTAGAGTTCATGGGCCAAGCAGTTCTTTAAATGAATACAGTTTGTGTGTTGTTATTTCGGGCATAAGCTAGCCAAGCGGCCGGGGTGTTGGGGACGCAGCCCCGCTGCCACTCTTATTTCAACACATAAACATCCCTGGAGCTGGCTGGCTAGCTAGTCTAGGTGAATTTATGATCTTCGGGGTCAATGAAACACACTGTATCCAAAAAAAAGTAGAAAAGACTAAGGAAAACATCTAATTTTATTTCTGGGCTCCACACATATGCACACACATGTATTCCTATCTGCAGGCACGTGTGTAGACAGACATACATGAACACAAATACCATACATACAAAGAACACATGGGAAAATTCAGGAAACCATTAATAAGTTATATGAGAAAGCAAAATAAATCATTCACACTATTCTGATCAGCAATGAAAAGTACTGTATGCAAAGAAATACAAATACCGAATATTGATATAACTACAAAATATTATATTTATCTTGTTGGAGAAAGAAGTAAATGTGAATAACTAAGTAAGGGAGTTGAGTCGTTAGCTAAGAAGTTGTACAGGGGGAGTATAAAATGGAAAATAAAACTTACCGAATATATAATAATTAACTGCCTATGAATAAATAGTTAATAAATAAAATGAGATATACTTAGAGTAGGGTAATCAAAACGAGTCCATGCTTTTAATATGAATAAGTCACAATGATTATGATGATACTGAATGAACAAAGCGTCATATTTTTAAAAACAAATACCAGAAGCTGGAGAGTTTGCTTGGTGGTTAAGAGCACTTGTTGCTCTTGTAGAGGATCGTGGTGTGATTTCCAACAGTCACATATTGGCACAACACTGCCTGTAACTTCAGTCCCAGAGGGTGCAATGCCTTCTACTGACCTCTGCAGGCACCAAGCACACTCATGATGCACGTACTTACATGAGGCAAGACACCCAAACACACAAAATCATAAAATAAATCTTTAAAAATATACATTGTCTGATTTCACTTATATAAAATTTTATATCAAACGAATCTGTAAATGAATGAAAACAAGTCGATGATTGCTTGGTGCAGGGAGACAGTAGACAACTTTTGGGTGTTATAGAAATCTCGTCATTTTATTTATTTTTTTTTTAGTTATTTTTAATTGGTACTAGAGTTGATCATAAACCTTTCATGTACTCAGCAAGTGTTCCTCTACTGAGCTATGTTCCCATACTTTTTATATTCTTCTAAAAATTCAATGGACACCGAGTCTTCCTCAGTTGTCCAGGCTGATTTTGAACTTGTTTAGTAAGCCCGGCAGGCATTGAGCTGCCTCAGCCTTCTGAGCAGGTAACATTACAGGATTCTACCACAAGCCCAGGTCAGAGTTTAGAAAGGTTTTATTTGAATTTCCCAATGGAGAGTCACTGTAGGTTTGGAGTCTCCCTTCCGTAAAGAAGATTAATTGAAGTATGTGTGGTTCTGCTGCCACGTCCCATATGTATTCATATAATTAAATGGCAGGAGGTAGCCCGAAAACAGAAATCCCAGAAAGGATTCTTGACTTCATATTGAAAATCATGCTTATGATATTTGCATAAAAGAAAAACACGTGAACATTTGACGCTAGTGTTTGCTTTTTAACAAAGTAAGTTCTGTCCTAGGCATGTAAATAAGGAAAACACACACCATTAGTATTGAGGCCTCTCTACCTCTGCTGCCTTGCTCTGTGTCATAAGGCTTCTGGACCATGGCAACTATGAACTGAAACATCATATAAGACAAGATATCCTCATAAATAATATGAGGAGATGTTAAATCGCTTATATGTTGGCTTGGTAACTTTGCCAACACTTTTTTACATACTTTTCTCTGGAAAGGAAAATGTAGGAAACATAGTTAAAATAACAAAACGCTGCCATGTTAATTGGAAGTGACTTTATTCCACTGAATTGACCAAATATAGGTTAAAAAATTTGCTTACCTTACAAATATGTCACACTGACTTTATAGGTTATATTGTTTCCCAACTAGTATAAACTTGCGTAAGTGTGGTTTTTATTAGTAACCATTTTTTTAAAAATACAAGTTTGGAATTTATATGTGGATTCTAATCTAGCATAACGACCTTTAAAAACATCTCTCCTATCAGCCACACATGCACAGATATAGTGAGCACAAACAAATGTAAAAATGCACTTTAAGAGACAAATTTTCACAACTCAATACTTGTTCATTTTCTATAGCAGTGTATTACGCAGACACAGAAAACACAGTTTCTACAACACAAATATGAATGTACTTCATTTTAATGGCGATAAAATAAACAGCAAAATATAGGAACGTATGCATAAATTCTCATCCACTTAAATTCACTTTTTTTTTTTCCTGGCTGGGGGTTGTGGGAAGGGAAGGAAATTGCAGAAAAGGAAATTGGGCTGGGAACTGACTAGAAAGATTATAACCCCTTCAACTGACTGCTGAGAAGCATCTATTCTAATGCTGGTCTTTATCATCCCTGCAGAAAAGCAGGCTCTTCCAACCCTTGCCTGAGAAACTGAGATGAACAACCATGCATTATGTTTCCACATTTGCAAAGGCCAGAACAATTGGAAAACAACCATTGCTCATCAGCTTCCAGTTAACATCATTTTCCAATTAGAATTATAAGTTGCCAACAATTTTTCAGCTATACTATGGTGTGGGAGGTTTTTTTGTCTATGTTTTGCCTTCATTGGTTAATGAATAAAGTAACTGCCTTGGCCTGTTGATAGGGCAGAACTTAGGTAGGTGGGAGAAGCTAGGCAGAATGCTAGAAAAAGGAAGGCGGAGAGAGAGAGAGCCACCATGGAACCGCCACCAGAGTAAGGTAAGACATTCTGAATCTTTGCCAGTAAGCCACTGCCACGTGGCGATATACAGATTAATAGAAATGGGTTAAATTAAGATGTAAGAGTTAGCCAATAAGAAGTTAGAGCTAATGGGTCAAGCAGTGATTTAATGAATACATTTTCTGTTTGATTATTTTAGGGCTAAACTAGCTGGGTGGTGGGAACAAGCAAGCGGTCCCCTCCTGTTATAATACTAAATATTTAACTGGCCTTTGAATTCTGTGTATGGTTGAAATAGTAAATACTTTTCATTTTGTTGCTTCAAAGTATAAGACTAATACATAGAGAGCCACTGCGACACAGGGCATTTTGCCACTATATATAAGGGTTAGAGCAAGCATAGGACACTTAAATTGTGTATTTTTAATTATCTATGAAACCCAACCTTTTTTTCTTTGTTTGTTTTTTGAGACAGGGTTGCTCTGTCCTGGAACTCCCTCCATAGACCAGGCTGGCCTTGAACTCAAAAATCCACCTTCTCTGCCTCCTGTTTTTGTTTTTGTTTTTCGAGACAGGGTTTCTCTGTAGCTCTGTCCTGGAACTCCCTCCATAGACCAGGCTGGCCTTGAACTCAAAAATCCACCTTCTCTGCCTCCTTAGTGTTGGTATTAAAGGTGTGCACCACCACTGCCCGGCAAGAAACCCAAATTCTTTACAAAAAAAAAGAAAATTGCAAATGTATTATTGTAGTTCTCATTTGAGGAACATTCTGTTTTAAAGACATTTTGATCATGTTGTCAGCGTAAAAGCAGAAGAGCCGTTATAAGGTGTGAAATGTTTCGGCCTGGGAAAAGCTGTCGCTAGAACATGTACCATTGTCTGTCCTGTGTCTTCCTAATGCTACGGTGTACCAATTCACTGAGATGGTAGAAAACTGTGTCGCGCTTGCAGTACGTTTCTCTTTGATGTGACAAAGTACCCGACATAACACAAATGCTTCACGAAAGGAAATGCTTATTTTGTTTCCCGGCTTCAGAGCGGTTCCACCAGGTTAGGAAAGTTAGGACAGCTGGGAGGAAGCAAGAAGATCAGGTCACACTGCATCTGCCGTCAGAAAGACGAGAAGAGCTGAGCTGGTGCCCGCCTTGCTTTCTCCTGTAATGAAGCTGTAATGTCGGTCCCTGGGATTGCAGCGCCCACGTGCAGGGTGACTCACGATGCTCTAGTTAATTTTTCTAAAACGTACTTTATGTAGACTAAGCAAGAAGTTTATTACTATGGTGATTCTAAATTTCCTCAAGTTGACACTAACGATTAAAAACCGCACTTTGAAGCTGATGTATTACTTTGTTTCTTCAATAAAGTTTTTTAAATGTTCAATTACTGGCCGGGCAATGGTGGCGCACGCCTTTAATCCCAGCACTCGGGAGGCAGAGGCAGGCGGATCTCTGTGAGTTTGAGACCAGCCTGGTCTACAGAGCTAGTTCCAGGACAGGCTCCAAAGCCACAGAGAAACCCTGTCTCGAGAAACCAAAAAAAAAAAAAAAAAAAAAAAAAAAATTTCCANTGAGTCTTGCCACTATGGGAAAACAGTTTTTGTTTATTAATATTGAATGTTTATAGAAGAATATTCTGAATTAAAAAAATAATCTAATTATATTTCATCAATGTCTGTGCAGAGATTCAAAAATATTTGGGTGAAATGATTTTATAATTTCTATTCGTTCTTTCAATTTGGTGATGATAGATTTTAATGCGGCCAAGACTATTATTATAGAATAGGGAGAAATCAAAGTGAAACAGCAGACATGTTGAATACACATTGTTGCTATTTCTTCTTATTTGAGACACAGTTGGGGTTTTGATGTAGCTTGAAAAAAACGACATCATAAATGACAGTGAATAAACCACCATCACTCCTTTCACCTACAGGGGATTATACAGTTCAGGAATGTTAAGTATTCAACAGTGTTAGTTTGGATACATCTATAAGAAGATCAGTTCCAACTCTAGATATGCTTATTCTCCAGGTTTTTAAAAGTTGCTATAATACTGGAAAGAAATCATTCCACCTTGTCTGTGAATTACAGAAAACTTTTTGTAAAATAGTTGGACACTGGGAGAAGCCTAAGGGAAAAAAATGTTTCCATGTGTTATAAGAGACACGTATTTTCTTCAATTACCTTCTGCTGCTGCTGTTTTCATCCAAAAAGGTCTTCGTCTGGTGGGGAAAGATTGCTAAAAGCCTCTTTTTATGTAATACTAAGACCAACCTTGATGTAGTTTTTCTGGCTTTGAATTATAATGTGTGTCACCCGCACTGTAGGTTGTTATAATTCGCTTCTGACATTAAGATGTTGCCTTAGGGAATGTTGTTGTAAACGAATCCTATGTGTTTCCTTGACTTCCAAATGCCCTTCATGTTTCAGCAAAACAATGCAATCAAAACTAAAGACCAAAACCACTGCAAAGCAAACCAAGGCTACAAATGTTTCCCAAGCATTCCTGTAATACTTTAGTCCTTCCGGCAGAGCCTGATTTGCTTTGAGAGCTGTGTATAATAATTTAAGCTTAGCAAACTGGCCTCTGAAAATGTCATGAAGGATATTCTCAGTCAGGTCATATAGAATGGGGGAGGGGAGACATTTGGAGTTCTTTGGGGCATAAATTGCCAAGATCATGTCCAGAATGAAGCAGACATGCTCCTATTTACTTTTTTGCTCTAGCTTGGTGCCAGATCTTTAAACTGTAACTTCATGCTGGACCTAAACCTCAAAAGCCTCAGTGCATTTCCTCTCCTGAGATGTGACCAATAATTTAGGGCTGGATCATTTCTGAAGTGTGTGCTTGTAGATGTCAACAAAATAACTAACACAAAATTCTTAAGGAGACATCCACATGGGGAGATGCTAGAAAAGTCTTTTTTTTATTATTGGTGATAATATTGATTAATTAAATGTATGTAGAACATAATTAACTCATGGTAGGAAAGGATCGCCAGATAATTACTATAACAATATAGCAATTATCCATTTAACAGCGAGCAAAACTGTGACAAAATTATTTCTGATACTCTTCCTCCTAGGTTCTAAAGAGGATCTTAATATTAGTAAATAAAATAAGCATCATTTGGAATATTCTACATGCCAAAAGATAGGTAAATAGGAGTGTGTGTTTATAACCATGTATATACTTTTCTAATATTATAAAATAACATTACAGTATAGGTCCTTTTATAAAATAGCATAGTCCCCAGGGTTTGGGGGAGTGTTTTCTTTGTTGTTGTTCTTATTCTTTACATACATCACTTCATGACCACAGTTTTCCCTACCTCCACTCCTCCCAGTGCACCCTCTACCTTCTCTCTTCCCCAGATCCACTCCTTCTCCATTTCACTTACAAAAAAATAGAGCAGGCCTCTCGAGGATATCAACCGAACATGGCATAACAAATTACAATAATGCTGGGCACAATCCTTCAAATCAAGGCTGGACTAGGCAACCCAGGGTTCCAAAAACAGACATAATCATCAGAGATACTTCCACTCCCACTCTTAGGAATGCCAGAAGAACGCCAAGCTATACAACCATAACATATAGGCAGAGGACCTAGATAAAACTTATATAGGGTTTGTATTGTAGCTTCAGTCTCAGTGAGCCACTGTGAGCTCAGGTAATTGATTCCGTGGGCTGTGTTCTTATATTCTCCAGCTTTCTTTGTTAACCTATGTATTGTATAGAATCTATCAAATGTGTAGCAAGAGCTATAGATAAACCACTGAATAGAATTTGTTCAATTCCTAAAGCTAACAATCTGCTTGTTGCAAGTGGCGATATATAAGCAAACTGCTCCCGTCAAACTACCCACTGTTATCTGCAAGACCACAAGCCTATTCCAGACCCACCGCTCACAATTCTTTTTCTTTGTGAGCCATTTTGCTGAGTAAGTCTCCTTTTTTCCCACTCCACCTTCAAGCCTTTCTTCCACCAACTGGGATCATCTCCATACACATAGGCTTATGCACATGAAAAAGCCTACAAATCAATATTCATGATGAACATAGTTGCAAAAACTCTCAACAAAATATTAACAAACTAAATACAAGTACATATCCTGAAGTATGGTCATTTTGAATGCATTAATAAAAAACTCCTAGTCACCAATATACTGATGCCACATTAAGGAATGAAATAAAAACACTTCCCTTTAACCAAACAAAAAACAAATTTGAATTCTCTACTTCATGTTCCCTGTGTCTTCTTAATCTGTCCTTCTATATATGTCCGTCCCTGTGTGTTTGTGTGTTTCTGTCTGTTGTGTGATCATGCATAACACTGATTATCAAGCAATCCCAAAATAGTTTATCAAACAATACCAATAAATGAGTTATTTATTAAAAAATTATTATTAAGAAAAATAATTACCTCTATAATGAAAACTTTAAGATGGTGAAGAAAGAAATTAAGGAAGACAGTAGAAACACATCTGATGCTCATAGATTAGAAGAATTAATCTCAGGAAAATGGCCATTCTAAAAAGAAAAATCTACTTTCATTACAGTTCAATCAAAATTCCAGGGTCATTCTTCATAGACAAAGAAAAATGTCAAAATATATATGAAGACACAAAAAACTAAAGATATTGAAATCAACCTTAAATAAAAAAATTACTATGGCAGATACCACTATATCTGATTTTAAATTATACCACTAAGGCATATAATTAAAAATAACATGGAATTGACACAAAACAGAATATAGATCAATGTAACACAGCAAGGAACCTAAATGTTTGTCATACAGATACAGCTATATGATACTTTTGACAAAAATAAATGAATAAACATACAGTGGAGATGAAAGCGTCAAGGTCTTCAAATTTTGTTCTGGGAAACCTGAATTTCAGCACAGAGAAAAACTAAATTAGAACTTTGTCTCTCACCCTGAATAAAACTTAGCTAGAAATGGATCAAGGAACTTACCATAAGACTTGATACATAGACTCCTACGAGATAAAGTAGAAAATGTCTCTAAACTTATGCACACACACACACACATACAACCCCTCCCCAAAAATAAACATTATCAGCACTTTAGACACACTTATGGACTTTCTTAATAGGATTTCTATAGTTCAGGAACTAATAAACAATTGACAGATAGTATTTTATAAAATCAAAAGTTCTGTATGGAAAAACACTGTCAGTTGAGTGTGGGAAAGCCCACAGAATGGGAGAAAGTATTCTCCAACTACACATTCAACAGACGTAGTTTTCAGTGAGCAGAGTGATGGTATGATGGAGGGATGGGAGACAGATAACTAATGTCAAGAATGTCCAATAAACCAATGTTGAAACCTGCTTCACAAACACACACACACACTCACATATATACACACACACCTACAGATATAGATAGGAGATAGATAGATAGATAGATAGATAGATAGATAGATAGATAGATAGATGATAGACAGACAGACAGACAGACAGATAGAAGTTTGACTGGATATTACCAATATATTACCTAATAGTCCCTATACAATGAATACTGAACCTCTCAGAAACCATAGGTTACAAAAAAACCCATTATACTAAGTGTGTGTGTCATACTTCACATTGTTGACTAAGAAGATCTCCAAAATGATATAGACCATTGTTATTACTCTTGATTACACATTAAAACTTGATGGTTCACCACTGTTGGACAAGGGTGTCCAGTATATCCCCCAAACAATACCGACTACTGTTACTGCACTTATTGCCCACCAGAACTTAATGGTAAGACCCTATTGTTAAAGACATCACACAATTTAATCACAGAATATGGAAAAATCAAATTAGTGTTGACCAGGAAGTTTCTGTCCTGTTAACTAGCTGTCATAGTACTAATAGGTACTGTGCAAGTCCTGGGGAGAAAAGTCATCCAGTCTTACCCATCTATAAACCCTATGGGTAATGATGACTATTTTCATGGCAATATATGTCCATAGGTGAAATAGCATGAATGTTATAGGAATTGGCATGTTTTCTGATTGGATTTAATGCCTTATCTACCAGAGTCAACAAATATCTGGTACTGCAAACATGGTCAAGAACTATGGTTTGGGAGTTTATTGTCCCCAAAGATGAACCAACTGCTATTATTTTGCTAAGTGGGAATAGCATCAAACTGCCCTATAAATCAATATCTCTTTACCTATATATTATTTCAGCTCTCAGACTACATCAGAGAAGTGTGTTTGTAAAGTGGATGGCAGCAAATGCTGAAGTTTCAAACTCAGAGAACAAGTAAATATTCAGTGTTCAACCACAATTGGTGATCTATATCAAACTTTCTCCAAAGCTCAGAAGAAAGATGGTAAAAGACTGAGGTTCGGGAGGACTGTAGAAAGGGGGTTTTGTATTGTTTTTTGAACATTGTAGAACCTAATGCACTCATAAACATACAAAAGCTGTGGTTACCTGCACACAAGCTACCTATACCAAGTAGGTCAACATGTCAGCTAGGAGTGGGGACAGTTCCATCACCCCCATATCTGTCTGAGGAGCTATCAAAATCATTGGGTTTTTTTTCCTACCTCAGACAAACAATGCACTTCACTTAGACTAAACAATTTCCAAACAAAGTTAAAAACTGGTATGAAATACGTATTTTGAATAATGTTTGGAAGGCTATAAGCACTTCCAGTAAGGAAGTGCCATTGGGCATTATTAGAACTCAGGTCTGATTTCTTTCTTAGCATTCTCCCATATTCTTAAGAAAAAGTTATTAATTTGAGTGTTGGCAGGGGTGTGTATTTGAATGATGTGTGTGTGTGTGTGTGTGTGGTGTTCGCACGCACGCCTGTGCATGTGCACACACGCCTGTGCTCACACATAGAAATCAGAAAAGGACCTTGAAATTATTATATGGTGAGAGAGCACAAGCGTGGAACTCAGGACCGCGAGGGGTGCACCCACACACTGAGACAATGGAGATGTTCTATCGGGAACTCACCAAGGCCAATTGGCCTGGGTCTGAAAAAGCCTAGGATAAAACCGGACTCGCTGAACATAGCGAACAATGAGGACTACTGAGAACTCAAGAACAATGGCAATGGGTTTTTGATCCTACTGCACGTACTGGCTTTGTGGGAGCCTAGGCAGTTTGGATGCTCACCTTACTAGACCTGGATGGAGGTGGGTGGTCCTTGGACTTCCCACAGGGCAGGGAACCCTGATGGCTCTTTGGGCTGATGAGGGAGGGGAACTTGATTGGGGGAGGGGGAGGGAAATGGGAGGGGGGGGCGGGGAAGAGACAGAAATCTTCAATAAATAAATAAACGGAAAAAAAAAGAAATCCAAAATTTAGAATTTTTGTTCTTAATGGTATCTATGAGATTTTGTTTTAGGGATTTTTGTTCTTTCAATGTGTTCCAAATCTTTTTATGTAAAAAGAACAAAACAGAAAAAGAGGTAAAGAATAAATGATACTAGGTCTTGTCAAAAAAAAAAAAAAAAAGAAATCAGAAAAGGTTGGTAGGTATTCTCTGAGAAACAGTTCCTAAGCTATGCTGAATCTAAGCTAGTTCCTACTGTCTCGGCACCTCAGGACTATAGTTATAGATATTCAGATTGTTAGATAGATGCTTGAATATGAACTGGTATAATGAGCATGGGGATTCTAATGACTGTGCAGCAAGTGTTCTTAACTGTTGAGCCGCCTTTCCAACCCCAATGATATGTTTTTAAAAAGAATTTCTCAATTATGAATACAGCAGCAGTAAGTGTGGGTTTGTAGGTATCACTGTCTTATTTGTGCATCGCTACTAATCCAGTCTCATATAGCTGCCATGGCCTCAATCCAGATGATGATATATCTATTCACTACTTGGGTCAAAATAAAAAATATTTATTTGATATTTCATTCTAGCTCATCCCACCACGCATAGGTCTTTATATGTGTTTCAGGCCTTATAATTTATTTCTCCAAAAAGATTAAAATGTTATTTTTGTTGCCAAAATCCAGTGTGGACTAGAGTGTCCTTCTTTCCTCAG
This sequence comes from Alexandromys fortis, assembly GCF_014885135.2. Lineage (NCBI taxonomy): Eukaryota > Metazoa > Chordata > Mammalia > Rodentia > Cricetidae > Alexandromys > Alexandromys fortis. Next base: position 13,753,322 of record NW_026067917.1, read on the forward strand.
TTTATGGTTTCTAAGTTAATTGTTAGGCTTTTATTTTTCATCTACTAGTTTGATAACTGTTACCACATATTTTTGAAGAGGTCAGAAGAGATTTTCCTTTGTGAAACCCTATGATTACACACAAGACACAGGATTTAAGACTCTTAGGATTGTATCTGATACGGATTGAACGATTTGTTGACACTGGAAAACACCGGGTATGCTATGATTTCAGCATTAGTCAGCAGAAGATCTTCCAGGTGTGCAATCACATAGAAATAACAAGTTTTTTTAGGAAAGCAGTCTAAATCAAAATGATTGTCCATAGTAAGCCTTATAAACCACACTATCTCTTTCTATTAGCAATGGATAGTTGAAGCAAAGTAAGTTTTTACATAGTTCTCTACTTAGAACACTTACCCAAATAATTAAAATTAAAACAAACAGTAAAAAAAGAGTAATTAACACAACACATAAGAGTATAGGATAACAAAGAAATGTTAAGCAAATGTGTAGAACTGCTGTTGAGATGATGTTATCATTATTGTGTTGAATGATTAAATTGATGAAATGGGACGGTTGCATAAACATCCGATTAGCCATTTACTGCAAGTGTAATACTCTGGATGACTCTTTTGCAATTTTTGCCATGAGAGATTAAAGGGAATTTGAGATGAATCCTCTTCAATTCTTTCTCAACTCATTCTAAACTTGAAAGACATTTTAAGAGTTCCAGGTGGAACCTTCTGATTTTTAGTTAATCCACAACTTACATAAATGCTCACACTGATTAACCCTTTTGTAGACCTTTCTGGGAGTAAATACTTTACTTATATTTATGACATATTTACTTTCTTGAACTCCATTACTATTTAGTATGCCTTCTTTTAGCATTATGGCTAACTTAATAACTATTTCTTCTTTCATATGCCCTTATTCACAGTACATTCTAAATTCATTGTGTTGATATTATTTGCTAGTATATTTAGAAACTCTGCTATTATTGTAACTGGGACGTAGAATCTGTCACAGTCATTTGTGAAAGCTAAAATGTTGATGATATGGCTAACTTAATAACTATTTCTTCTTTCATATGCCCTTATTCACAGTACATTCTAAATTCATTGTGTTGATATTATTTGCTAGTATATTTAGAAACTCTGCTATTATTGTAACTGGGACGTAGAATCTGTCACAGTCATTTGTGAAAGCTAAAATGTTGATGATTTGGTTGGAAGATATTGGAGATTCCAGAAAGTTATTTGATCATGGAGTTTATAACTTCTCCCATGGATGAATCTACTGACAGAATCATAATTCAATGGAATTTGGTGGAAACATAAGAAGAGGAGGCTGGCTTAAGAAGCTAGGTCATTGGACATATGTATTTCAAGGATATATTTTCTCTCATCCACTCCTATCTGCCTCTCTCTGATTCTTAGCCGCCATGATATGAACAACTTTTCCCCATCACACACTTGCTGTCACGCTGTCCTGAGTCACCATAGGTCCAGAGTAATGAAATAAGATTACCATTGACTGAAACTTCTGAAATAATGGCCCACAATATGTCTTTCCTGTAGCGATAGAAGCAGCAGGGCTGCGTCCCTGGCACCCGGCCACCCGCATGGCTAGCTTATGCCCGAAATAATTACACGGAAACTGTATTCTTTTAAACACTGCCTGACCCATTAGTTCCAGTTTCTTATTGGCTAGTTCTTACATATTAATCTAACCCATTTCTAATATTCTGTGTAGCCCACGAGATGGCTTACCAGAGAGGATCTTAACCTGTGTCTGTCTGGAGTGGGAGAACCATGGCGACTCTCTGATTCAGCTTCTTTCTCCCAGCATTCTCTTCTGTTTACTCCACCCACCTATGTTCTAACCAATAAAATGGGCCAAGGCAGTTTCTTTATTATAATTAATCAATGTCCTTCCTCCATCACTTTCCTACTTCTAGGCTGTTATTTCACAGGGTTAAAGTTGCCTTGGTTATATGTTTATCTTAGTCACTGTTCCATTGCTGAGGAGAGACAAGATGACCAAGGCAACTTTCATAAAACAAAGCAGTTAATTAGAGGCTTGCTTACAGTTTTGGAGGATTAGCTCATTATTATCATGGCAGAGAGGTCGGCAGATGAAAGGCAAGGTGTTGAAAAAGTATCTGAGAGCTACCTCCTGATCCCCAAGCAGCCAGAAAGAAAATGACACTGGGTCTAGTATGAGCTTTGAAACCTTGAAGCCCACTTCCAGTGACATACTTCTGTATAGTAGGACCGCTTGTTCATTCCCAGCTGCCCAGACTCAAAATAACCAGACATAAACTGTATTAATTAAATCACTGTTTGGCCTGTTAGCTCTATTTTCTTATTGGCTAGACCTTACATCTTAATTTAACCCATTTCTATTAATCTGTGTATCGCCACATGGTTGTGGCTTACCAGCAAGGTTCAGCATGGCTTCTCCTTGACTCCACCCTCTTTCTCCCAGCATTCAGTTTAGTTTTCCCCCACCTACCTCTATTCTGCCCTGCACAGACCCAAGACAGCTCCTTTATTAACCAATGGTATTCACAGCATACAGAGGGGAATACCACATCATACTTCCTCCAACAAGGCCACACTTCCTAATTATTTTCAAGTAGTACCATTCCCTGATGGCTAAGCATTCAAATACATGAAACTATGGAGACCATTATTATTCAAACCACCACAGTGTGTCTTCACTATAGAACAGTGACCAACACAAACACAATAAATCAGTAGCATTTATATGTAAACGTGACAAACATACTGAGAACGAAGTCAGGGAAGCAATACCTCTCCCAATTGCTTGTGTAATGAAATAAAGAAGTATAGCAGGAAATTATCAGACTACATGTAATATCATGATCCACTCGAAGAAGGATCCCTGAATTTATTACTGCTGTTACTGAGAGAGTATAATTCCCCAAGAAAAGCTAGTGATTAGCTGCTTCATTGTTAGGACCCTGAAAAAAATCTGGAACAAAACCAGATCTTCAGACCCAGTACATACAAGGGCAAATAGAGCAAATACATGGCAATCAGAGTCAATATGATCAGACAAACAAATTGAGAGCTAGAAGAAAAATATTAATAGATTCCACAGTCCTCTTGAATGATTGGGTTTTTATGCCATAACAACATGTTGTCAGAAAATAGTGCTTTAAACAAGACAGATTCATTATTTTTTACTTATATAGATAAGAAGTTTTGTGTTTCTCTCAGCTAAAAACAGACTGTGAGCAGAACCCTATTCATTTAATATCTGGAGTATCTAAGGAAAAGACTATCTCTCTTCCTGCATGTAGAGACAGGCCATATTCCTTTGTTCTTCAAACACAGCTACCAGGCTGAGTCCTTTTAATGCTGCCACTTCTGTCCCCACACCCCAACTAAAAGGAAAAAGGGATCTTTCCTTTAATGGTTGTACAAAATAAATTTGGATCCACTTAGATAATGTCGGGTACTGTGCCTCCTTAGGGTTTATAACCTTAAGCATATCTGCAAATCCCTTTGCCACATGAACTAGCATATTTGTAGATTCAGGTAGTGAAAAAACATACATTTATAGGGGATTATTTAGACTATATATTATCAAATTTCACAGGTTTCTTGACTTTCTTCCTCTGATTTTCTTCTGGACATCAAAAACATTTCAAGGGACTCAGAATCCTGGACTGGGCAAGATGGCTTTGTACTTGTAGGAATATTTGTGTATATGTCCTGCTCCAGTGTTTGGAGATGATTGTGCAAAGTATAGGTGGGCTAACAAAGAATAAGTGTGGAGATTAATATGAACTTTTACAATGTTATTCATTATCATTTAAAAGAATATTTAGAATAATCAGCATCTATCTTTAAATGAGGGTTTTTTAATATCCAATTCCCTGATAATTATGGAGATAAAAACTGTATAATTAAACTTAATTCCGTATGGATAATAGCAGAACAGAATCACTTTCTATTTTCAAGGAGAATTGGAAATTACTACTTCCCATCTACCTGTGCAGTTCTCGGGCTACATTCCCACAGAGCATTCTCTCCTGTTTTATAAGAAATTTCCTTAATATTTCAACAGTTGCAGAAAGATAAGACTGTACTTCTTCTTAGGAAAGTTACTTCAATGTTGCTGTCACAGTCTCGAGTCCCAGAGTTTATAAATCTGTACAACTGTTTTATTCATTTGTGGGTTTTTTTGTTTGTTTTTACATTTACTTACTATAAGACATATAGCATAGAAATAAATGTGTTTGTTCATTGCAGATTTTAATGGAATTGAAAATATAGTGACATTTTTCAATGTTAATAGCTCATTTTCTTGTATAGATGTTAATGTTCTTTCCACAAGATTTTATTCTCTAATTGTGAATCATGATTTAATTTTTACCTGCAGATCTGAACACCCTGTTCTCCTAAATTGTCTGAATTATGTGGGATGTCTTTCAGTACCAACAGAGTGAATTTTTCTATTTGCCTAAAACTAACAGCATAAGATGAAAGTGAATACACACTTGAGTTCCTCATGTCTTAGCAAGAATTTGAGAGCGTGTACTGTTACTGAGTTACTGAACTGAGAGTTAAGTGTTCTTTCTCACTGGTGCTATTTGTTGTGAATGCTATAATAATCCTTATTTTAATAGCAAAACTATGAGCTCAGTAGAAGAAATGAGACAAAGAATTTGTCTTAGGTTTTGCACTTAGCATGTTAGACAGTGAGCTTTGGATCTGCTTCTGACTAGTTGAATAAGAGGTGTTAGAAAAAGCTGATTTTTTTTCTAAAAAAAAAAAAGCAGTGGCTCCTCACTTGGGCCTCTAAAAAGAGAATGAAAGCCTGGTGTCACTACCTTCAATTTTTGCCCCCCACCCCACCTTTTTACTTGGTCTTGGGTATTCTACCTGACTGCATGGGTATGACCGTCATTCAAGAAGCATCTATCTAGAAACAAGTGCTAAGTAATCTCTTACTTCTTTTCAAGGCTATGGCACAAAGACAAGAGTAGCCAAAGAAGCTCACAATCAGCTTAATGCAGCATCTTAGTTTGCCTTACCTCAAGTGTGACTAAAGGTTTCCGATCACCTCTCTAAACTTGAAGTCATGCTAGACTCCAGGAAGAGCAGTCACACAGGACAGATTCTACCACAATGAAGGTAAATATTGATGCTGTTGAGACAGTACCCGGAGTATGAGTCATCATCTCCTGGGAGCCTCTTTGTCTCTTAAAGCAATGAGGTCTTCAGATCACCTTGTAGAACCCAAACAGAGATGATGGTGGATCAACTACTTTAACCAGGGATGCATTTTATTACTTTTTGCTTGCTCTCTTGTGCTCTCTCTGTCTCCTTCCTTCCTCTTTTTGTCTCTCTATCTCTCTCTCCTTTCAGCTTCTATTTCTTTCATTTAGTCTTTTCTTCTTCCTCTCTCTTTTTACTTACTGTTACAGCTTCCAAAGCCCAGAATTTAACGTGGTTTATGATACCTGAGTTTATATCCTTCTTTTTAGTTCAGCATTAACTAAAACCCCCATATCTCCATCTTATTTTTTCCTTTGCTTATGATTCTTAACCCTATGTATTTCTATCTCCTTTGCTTTTTATCCAAAACCCTGACACTAATCATTATGTTTGCTTACTTTTTCTTTTTATTTCTACTCCAACCCAAATAACTAACATGTATTAGAGTCTGTTTACTCCCTAAACCAATCAGTTCTTAACAGGTGTATGTTTGTAGCCACATATTACTAATCAGTGGATACTGTTGAAGCAGACAATATTCAACACAGACTAGAGATAAACCCTAGTGCCTGGAACACTAGAGTTGTGGAGTATACACCAGAAAAGACTACTTTGACAGAGGTTTAAGCCAATAGAAAGTCTTGATTAGTCAACTGCTGATTACACTGGGTATTCAAGATTCCAATGTAGCACCAAGCCTTTCATGGGATGAGCTTTTAAGTATGAAAACCAAATTCTGGTTGTTATACTTCAGTCACAGAAACAGTTATCCAGAAGTGGAACCACAGCAACCAAAAAAAAAAAAAAACCAATGTTAGTGAAGGCTCCTATGCACCTCAGGCTGGACCCTAGATTAGGCACAGACCACACCCAAACACCAATTTCCAAATGCAAAGAGATCCTTTATTAAATAAGACAAGGAGACAAGGTGGCTGGTCAGAATCAGGCAGAAATTGCAGCAAATAGCTTTGCGGGTGTCAATTTTAAGAGGATAAAAAAGAGGAGGTCTGTGTTAGAATGAACTAGGGTGGGCTGGGCATGTTAATTAGATTAGTCAAATGGGGTTCTTATTGTTGAACTTTGGTATTTTGATAGTGTACCTTGGTGATCAGCTTCAGGAATAAATCAGGCATAAAAAATCTGTAGATTGCTTTTAGGAAGATTACCGTTTTTACTATTAATCCTACCAATCCATAGGCATGGGAGATCGTTCTGCCTTCTGATATCTTCTTCAGTTTCTTTCTTCAAAACTTGAAGTTCTTATACAGGTCTTTCACTTTCTTGGTTAGGGTTACATCAAAATATTTTCCATCATTTGTGGTTATTGTTTTTTGTTTTTTGTTTTTTTTTTTTGGGGGGATTTTTGAGACAGGGTTTCTCCGTAGTTTTTTTGGTTCCTGTCCTGGAACTAGCTCTTGTAGACCAGGCTGGCCTCGAACTCCCAGAGATCCGCCTGTCTCTGCCTCCGGAGTGCTGAGATTAAAGGCATGCGCCACCACCACCCGGCCTTTGTGATTATTGTTAAGTGTGGTTTTATTTCCCCTAATTTCTTTTAGAGCACGTTTTTTTATATTTGTAGAGGAGGGTTACTGTTTTTTTTTTAATTTTTTATTTTGTATCCAGCTACTTTTCTGAAGGTGTTTAGCAATTGTAGGAGTTCCCTGGTAGAATTGTGGGGGTTACTTATGTATACTATTATATCAACTATAGTTAGCCATACTTTCACTTCTTCCTTTCCAATCTGCAACACCTTCATTTCTATTAGTTGTCTTATTGCTCTAATAAGAACAAGTTTTAATAGAACTTCATGTGTTATGTTGAATATACATGGAGAGAGTGTACAGCCTTGTCTTGCTCCTGATTTTAGTAGAATTGCTCTAAGTTTCTCTCTATTTAATTTGATGTTAGCTATCAACTTGGTATAAGTTGCAGCCTAATAGTTTTATTCCACAAAAAAAGAATTGACATTGGGAAGTTCAGGGAGAAAGTGCAGCAGATGAAATGGAAGCTTAAATGCATACCAGCTGTGAGAGAGGCTGAAATGAATCCCGAGAGAAAGTCTTACTTAGACATAATTTTACATGTTATCTAAGTTGTAAAGAAAGAGAAACTGACTTTGTGAGTTACCGACTGAAGTGTTATCATTTTAAAATCTGCCTCACCATACAATGGACCCAGTAACACAATAAAGAAGTTTTCCTCACCAGTTACTTTACACCAAATCTAGGTTCTTTAGAAGTGAAACAAGATGTTATAAAACTCATTACTTTTCCAAAATAATATCTAATATGTAATCAGTAAAGCCTGTGTTTGTCAACCATCAAAATTATCAAATTAAAGAAGAACAAGGGTCAATCTCTTCCAGTTGTACAATGAATTTCCTTCAACAATCAATTTGGAGACGAGATTATGAAGTCAAAGAAAATTATATAATTTTTTTTCTCAAAAGACATACAGTTTATACACTTCTGACAAAATTTATTTCTTTCACGGATTTATTTTGGAGACGCACAAAAAAATCGAGTACTAATATCACAGAAAAATATACAACATATAAATGCAAAATGGAGCTAAGCTCTTTCTTTACCTTATTAAGACCAGATCTCCTCATAAATTATGTTCACTAAGACACTTAATACAAATACTGATTTTAGGAATTCTTCACTGAATATAAATGTAATATCCACTAAGATTTTTGCAACACCTCTTGTCCCTAATAACTAAGTGCCAATACTGGGTCTTTATCAACATGGCAGTCATTACTTCTAAATCTTTTTAAATGGATACAAAATTGTAGAGGCATTCTTCTTAAGACCCCTGATGAGGATACAAGTCCAACAGTCTAAGCTGTCCTTCCCACCTATATAAAAACAGCAGAACATACTTTAGCAATGCAAATTGAGTCTGGATCTTGAGAAAAATTTTAACCATTTTGTGAGGTGTGCTGAAACAAAGAAGTTTTGGTTAGGAACTAAAAATTTCACGAGCCAATCATAGTATTGTACTGCCTTGAAGTTAACAGTTCTCTGACCTTGGAGAAGTCCTTTCCCCATTCTGAATCTCATCCTTATCAACAAAATAGAGATGAAAATAGTTCTTTTTCTGCCTACTTCAGAATACTTCCAAGAAAATCTCAATCAATATGAAGCCTTATTTTGTCAGTTAGTTAGGTACTAAAACTATATAATAATGTCCAAGTACCAATAATGTCACAAGGATACAGGAAAAATCATTTTTTGCAGCCTTGGGGGCCCTTGCAAGTGAGAAACTAGCCCAACTCCATTTTGTAACCAGGAGCCATTGTTCAGTTAGATTTCTGTTTACTGTAAAATTTAAGTTTCTGTTTCCTGGAAAACAACCTACATGTGGGACTGACTTTTACCTAGCAGCTAATCATAAACCCTTTGTTCTGAGAAATGTTCTTTTCTCATTGTTCTATGTGCCTATTTTCCTAACCATTTCATTCCATTTCTGCAACCATGCTTGCAGGTGCTTTGTGGTTTTGCTTTATAAAAGAGGAATGAAAAATTGACTTCCTGCTCTTCTCCTGAATTCTGTATTGGATGAGACAGCTGCTGGCTGGCTTTCCAGTATACACAATAAAAAGCTTGCTTTAATTTGCTCAAAATTTGTGTTTGGTATTTTTTTTTAACCTCTGTGAGATTAACATTTTGGAGGCCCCAGCGAGATAAGACCACTACCCAAATTCTGAAAGCTGGACCTTAGCTCTGAAACTCCAGGACCAAAGCTCCACTTCTCATAAGGGTGCACCTTGGAGGTGCTCCAAGGCTCCCGAGTATGCTTTCAGTTTGGTAGCATTGGAACAAAAAGTCATACCATAAAGAACCAGTTAGTGCCTGCCTAAGGTCATCTTAGGTAAGTCATAATTTTGTTTCCATGACATCTGATTGTGGTTAAATTAGGAATTCCATTTGGGGGAAGTGAGGTGTCTGACGAGACACACAAACACCTATTTAGGGCTCTAGCAAGATGCTGCATTGCCCATTTGATTCCCTGAGCCTTGTTATGTGTTTTGTTTGTCTCTTATGTACTTTTTTATAAGTCTTCATTGGCCTGGACTTGGGATAACTGAATGAATGGGCAGAATGAGAAATAAGACTAGCAACCCTGATAGTCCTTTCAACTGTATCTTGAAAAATTTTGACAAAATTTACCTCCAAGAGTCAAGCGGAATTATGACTATTCTATCACCAAAGGTAGTCTCCACACTTTCTGTGAATTGGAATGGCTTATTTGGGGAGTCAGATGGTCATCAGAGGGTATGTTTGATTCTCAAGTAGCATGGATAACCACAGCTACTCTGACCAGACTGGATACATTTTGTCATGGCTCAGAACCAATCTCAAATCTGCCTCTTTAGATAAAGGTCTGCATGGTCCAAAATGGGTAAGGTGGTCAAGGCTTGATCATCAAAATAAGGTCCCCTCAGGGAGCTTTATAAAAGACTCATAAACTCCCCATTTAACAGGAATATCCACAAGACTGCCTGCTTCCCCCATATAATCACCACTATCCCTCACTTCTCCCTTATCTCCTCGTCAGCCACATCAACACCAACCCTTATCTCAACTACCCCACTCCACTACCTCTCTTCCCCATTGTACATTGGCTCACCCTATCCACCCGCTGTCATTTTCCAGTCCCACATAACCAAGAACTCCCTTATGGTCCCTCTGAAACTTCCATGAAGACAACAAATGCCCCTGTCCTTCCTTATGCCAATTATTTGGTCCCCAAATAATTGATATGTCTATGTTCCTTTTTCCACCACTGACTTACAAAATTGGAACAACTAGAATCCACCTTTCATCACAGACCCTGGCTCCTTATTCTCTCTAGTTGACTCTGTTTTCTTCAACCATCTCCCTACTTGAGATAATTGCCAGAATATTCTCTGCCCCCTCTTCATTTCAGGGAAGAGGGCATGAATCCTGGCAGAAGTGGTAAAAACCTTTCCTGGAATGCATAACATGACTAGTAACCAAAGGGCAGACACCATCAATTGTTCAATTGTTTACTGACCAAACGAAGGCCTGAATGGGACTACAGGACAGAAGAAAGCAGGCAGTCACCAGTTTGAGTACCACCAGGCTTTACTGAAGGGATTAAAATGGACAGATCAGAAGCCCACTACTTTTTTATTCAAGGTAACAGATATAAAATAGGGCTCAGATGAATCACCTTCAGCATTTCTCAGATACCTCCTGGATCCTATCATTTATATAATCCAATATTAAAAGGATCCAGCAAACCTCGAGGTTATTAACCTAACCTTTGCTACTTATTTGACCCCAGATATATGTAAGAAAATCCAGAAAACTAATGGTTTTTACAGGAAAGAGTATGTCAGAAATGCTGGAAATAACCCAAAAGGTGTTTGACAACAGAGACTGCAAAGAAGACATATTGGCAAGGAAAATGAGCCAAGCCACTGTGATGGCACAACAAGTCAGCAGCTCCTTCAAATCTGCCTACTGGCCTTATGAAGAGAAGAAGAGAAAACCCTTCAAAGAGATCAGTGTGGTTGCTACAAATAACTGGGACACTAGAAGAACAAATGATCCCAAAAGAAGTAGATAAGACCTCCCCCCTCAAGGCCAATCCTAGCCCTAAGTAAATAGTGGGGCCAGGGCTCCTTCAAACTGCACTCTGAAAGCCTGTGGTGACCTTCTCAATCAGAGGCCAACCTAAAAACTTCCTGGTCAACACTGGGGCTTCTCATTCAGTATGGAAGAAAATCCTCGGATCCCTCACTACTCAAACAGTGGAGGTACAAGAGGCAACAGAGGACATTTAAAAATGCAAATGGACTATAAAACAGACTGTCAATTTGGGACAAGGAACAGTAACACACTCCATCGTCATCCCTGAACCCTCTTTCTCCTTGTTGGGTAGGGACATTTTAAATAAGGTCCAGACCACCATTTTCTTTTCAAGGGATGAAACTACACTACAACTGGGGAGCCCAGCTAAGGCTCTAACCTTAACCTGCCCAATAAGTAAACAGTGCCTATTCCTCCAGAGCCCAACTTTAACTTCCCAGAGGGTATTAAAGGAACTATCCATCCAGGATGTTCCCACATGAGCTGAAGATAATCCTCCAGGTCTAGCCAAACACATAGCACCAGTTATAGTGGTACCATTTAACTCAAGTTATATGCCCATCCTACCAAAACAATACCCTATCATCTCAGAAGCCAAAGAGAAATAAAAACCTACATCTCATACTTCCTCAAGGCAGGCATACTCATTCCATGCCTGTCAACCTGGAATACTCCCCTTTACCAGTTCTAAAGTCTGGAACCCAGGATATAGACCAGTACAAGATTTAAGACAAGTGAAAAATGGGTGGAAATCATCCTTCCAATTGTCACTAACCCTTCATTTCTGCTTAACATACTGCCACCTGAGCATAAAGTCTACAATATAGGCCAGGTGGTGGTGGCACACACTTTTAATCCCAGCACTTGGGAAGCAGAGGCAGGCAGATTTCTGTGAGTTTGCAGCCAGTCTGCTCTATAAGAGCTATTTCCAGGACAGGCTTCATTGGCTATACCCTGTCTCAAAACAAAAAGAAGTCTACACTATAGATTCTAAACTGCACTGGATTAAAAAGATGAATTTTTCTCCATTCCTCTGTCAAAATTAAGCCTGCTCATCCTTGCATTGGTATGGGCCAGTCCTGAACTTGGAACAGACTTGACCTGGACCTGATTACTTTAAGGATTCAAATGTTTCTCAACCATCTTTGACAACCCCCCACCCCAAAGCAGTACTTATGTCATTTTTGCAGTGAGTACCCAAAAGTTACCTTGCTTCAGCACATAGGTGGTTTGTTGCTAGCTATCAAGTACAAAGAGGAGTGTTTAAAAGCTACTTGGGTTCTCTTAGAAACTTTGGCTCAATTAGGATACTGAGTCTCTAAAAAGAAAGTTCAGAATTGTTCACTCCAGGTTACCTATTTGGGATATGAATTAAAAGAAGAGAAAAATGTTTTTTGTTTTTCCAAATAAAGTTGATTATTGTTCTCTCAATGTCTCTGAAAAATTTTGTTGGGATTTTAATGGGGATTGTGTTGAATTTATAGATTGCCTTTGATAGAATTGCCATTTTTACTATGTTGATCCTACCCATCCAAGAGCATGGGAGGTCTTTTCATTTTCTGGTGTCCTCTTCAATTTCTTTCTTCAATGCCTTAAAGTTCTTGTCAAATAGATCTTTCACTTCCTTGGTTAGAGTTACCCCAAGATACTTTATGCTATTTGTGGCTATTGTAAAAGGTGACATTTCTCTGAATTCCTTCTCTGCTTCTCTTTTCTTTGTGTATAGGAGGGCTACTGATTTTTTTTTGAGTTGATCTTGTAGCCATCCACTTCACTGAAGTTATTGATCAGCTGTAAGAATTCTTTGGTAGAGGTTTGGGGGTCACTAATATACACTATCATATCATCTGCAGTTGGGATGGAGGAGGAGTGGATATGGGAGCAGGGAAGTATATATCTTAATTAAGGGAGCCATTTGAGGGTTGGCAAGAGACTGGACTCTAGAGGGGTTCCCAGGTGTCCAATGAGATGTCCCCAGCTTGTTCCTTGAGCAGCTGAAGAGAGGGCACCTGAACTGGCCCTATACTATAGCCACTCTGATGAATATCTTGCATATCACCATAGAACCTTCATCTGGCAATGGATGGAGATAGAGACAGAGACCCACATTGGAGCAATGGACGGAGCTCCCAAGGTCCAAATGAGGAGCAGAAGGGGGGGGAGAGAAAATGAGCAAGGGAAGTCAGGAACTTGAGGGGTGCACCCACCCACTGAGACAGTGGGGCTGATCTATTGGGAGCTCACCAAGGCCAGCTGGACTGGGACTGGAAAAGCATGGGATAAAACCAGACTCTCTGAATATGGCGGA
>NW_026067917.1:13766634-13785170 GCF_014885135.2 Alexandromys fortis
AAATAAATAAATAAATAAATAAATAAATAAATAAATAAATAAAACTTCTTACCACAAATAATACAATCAAGAAAATCCCTCAGAGGTATGCCCAGCAGTTTCAGTTGATTATAGATGTAGTTAATTTGAAAACCAAGATCAGTCGTCACACCGATAAAAATTGAAATGAAATGAAATCACCTTTTAAAAGGCAATAAATGAGAAATATATAGTTTATTTCATAAAGAAGACTCAACCTCTTTCTGGTGTCCCTGGACTATGGGGAGTAGAGAGAATTTAAATAAATATAATATGGAAGGGAATTTGAGGGACAAGACATGAGAAATCTGGAGGCACTATGCTAAATATAATCACCAATAAGCCAGTGAGGTTGGATCAGTGGCTGAGGACCATGGAGTAGAATAGGAATGAGATATGGAGTCGTGTAAATATTCTATAATACATTGTCTTCTTTTGTCAAAATAAGTTGTTTTAAACTGAAAGCAATGAAATTTTGGAAATGAGAAAGAAATGGTTTCTGGACAAATTTATGCTTATTTCTGCTTTTAGTTTTATTTAAATAACCATGAAGACTGAATGGTATAGTTCAGTTGGTAGAACCCTTGCCTCCAATGAATAAGTCCCTTCATTCAATCCATAGCATCAAAAAAGTCAGTCAGTCTCTGGTTAGAAGAAAGCTAAATACTACTCTTTTTTATAATATAAATTACTCAACCCTGGGAGAATATGAACACCAGCAACCATCCAGCCTAAATGAAATAGGTGGGGTATCTCTCAATGGGTGTGGCTTTGAACTGTATGCCAGCCAGTTGCTGGGTTTGAATCACTGTGGAGAAGGGTTCAATTTGTCCTCATCTACATATATAATAAAATACAAACTTTCAGAGGCTGTTTTCAAGACACTGATTCACACCATACTTAACACACACACAAAAAGCTTTTAGCACTTGTCTTGTTGACAGCTAACTCATTTCACATATTCCTCTGGTCATAATTTTTTTTTGAGACAGAGTTTCTCTGTGAAACAGTCCTGACTGTCCTGGAACTCACTTTGTACACCAGACTGGTCTTGAACTCACAGAGATATGCCTGCTTCTGCCTCTCAAGTGCTGGAATTAAAGGCATCCACCACCACTGCCAGACTAATCATGATATTTTTACAGTGTGTTAAAGATGTTTTCCACAAAGCTGATATTTGATAGCATGTATGGCTTGGCATGACCATTCATCAACATCTGATGTTTTCTTAGGAGTCCTTGAGTCATCCTGAAGTTAGTTGAAAAGTTCTATCTCAATGACCTTACCACAAATCAATGTCAAATCATTTCTGATCATCCTGCCCCGAGCTGGTGGCTCTCCCAGTCAGAGAACCTCACTGTCACCAGGACCAGCCTGCCCTACCACAAGCTGCTCGGGACCCGCTGGCAAAAAATCATAACATTAGTTATCATTGGAAAGAGAATCTGTATTATTTCCAAGTTTCTCCCACTCTCAGTCACTGTGATAAATGCAGGCCAGGGTAACACAATAATTAATCACTCAGGAAACAGTTCTCATGGACTGTTCAGGATTTTCAATAGATTTTGTTGTCTAGAAATGCCACAGACAGACACTAAGTGGTCTACTCTTGAGTAAAGCCAGGAATTGGCCTTTTAGAGAAATGGTGATGTAGAGCAAAACTTTAGAGCCTTTGTTTTTGTTTGTTTCTCCTCTCTGTGTTGCAACTGTTTCAATTGCTTTTTTTAGCACATTTGCACTTTGCAATCCATTCTTGTCATAATGGACTGAAATGAGTTAAGACTTCGGAGTTCACTGAGACAAGGAAATAGAAAATAATTTTATGTATCATTTTAACCTCTGAAATAACATAGACTGTCTTATTCTGTAGCCTTGAAAATTTTACATCTTTGTTATTTTATCTTTGTTATTATTTTTAACTGATTTTTATCTTACCAATTAAATGTTAGATGATAGATTAATGTATAATTCAGTGCAAACGCATTTTCAATATTCTGTAGCTTCCTGGTAGGTACAGTGCCTCAAATCCACTTTCTGGGTAAAAAATGTTGTAGCCTTCTGATTATTATTCACAAAGTCATCTTTTTGAATTATTTCTCCTCTCGTACAGTTTTCATGATAGCAGTTTGATACCTTAGCAGTTTCAAGGTTATCGTGTGATTGAAAAGCCTACTGCTTACTTCAAAGTGTAACATATACAACTGTGTCATTATCCATTAGAGCAGCATAATAGGATTTGGTAATGCCTTTCATGAAGTGCTGATTTAGAAGGATCAGTCTAACTTTTGAAGCTATTTATCAGTCTCTGCTTAGGAAAGTGTTGAATCACTGTAAAACATCAGCCAAGGAATGACTCTTTGCACTATTTAGAATAAAAGCTAAGCCAACTTTTATTTTTCTGCTAAACAGGGCCAGAGCCTTCCTCTGTGAATTCCCAAGTAATAACAAACAAAAAGTTAAGTTTATCTAGTCTTTTGATAGAAGAAAGCTAGGCTGCAGTGAATGTTAGCAAAAAGCAGTAGACCTGTAGTTTGTGGCAATTCAATTGGAAGAAAAGAATTACTCAGAGATAAGGGAGAAGGTTTTACTAAAGTAAAAATACACAAAAGTTAACTAAATCACAATTATGCCAGGATGCAAAAATACATCATTTCTTCTCCTCCCCCACCACATTTCTCTATTCACACATCAAATTTTAGTTTTAGAGGGTGGCTGCTTGAGTGAGTTTAGAGGACAGCATCTGTTTAAGTAACAGATGTCTGTGTCACCAAGGTGCTATATTCTCACTTTTTATATATGGGAAAATTGCTTCTGAAAGAGTTTAATTGTCTTTATGCAAATGAAAACATCATATTCTTCTCCTTAAAGGGTTTCTTGCCCTGATGTGGATCCACAACAACCATAAATGAACTGAACCTCGTCAATTTGTTTTCCTATCTGATGGAGTTTCATGTGCATTGCTAATTAGGCATGAAATGAGGTTTGGAATGGCAAACATACTTGCTTTAATTTAACAAGTCCCACTGGGTTAAAGTCGGCTTAAAGGGGTAAGAGGTGATGCTGACCTCTTACCAAGATAAATCCAGGCTCTTGCACAAGAAGAAACCACACCTCAGGCACAGACAAACTCCCTCTGACAGCTCTAGGTGGGGAAAGGAGTGTCTGATGGACTGACTTCAAATCCCATTCTACCTTTTTTTGTTGTTGTTGTTGTTTAAAAAAATGCAGGAAAGTATGGTTTAGAAAAAAAGAAAAACAAAACCAATCCCCCAAGTTACAAAGGAAATTAGCCATTTCAACTATATGCTACAGATAAAAAAAAAATAACAGGAAATATGTGTAAAGAATGTTTCTATTTCTGCAGTAGACCAAAGTGCAATGGCTGACTTTGGCTATCTTTGCATTTATACAGTTGACCCAAAGTTGAAGTAATCAGTTTTGCAATGGAATGTCCTGCTTACTTAAGAGTAGAATGTAGAAAAAGGAAGCTGAGAGTGTTGGGACATACCTCCAGTTCCAGAACTCTGGCAACTGAAATAGAATGAGTGCCAGGAATGGATGACAGCCTGGGCTATCTTAGAAAATTTAAGACCACTCTGAGATGCACAGTGACACCTTTTCTTAAAGAACTGAAACTAAAAGCACAAAACAGAGACAGTCTAAAGCCATGAGAAACAGATAGATAAGTAATTCAGAGAAATCAAGAAATTGAAGTCTTAACTTCGACAAAAACTACAAAAGAAAACCTGATGTTTGGAGAATTTGTATTCCCACACAACATTGTCAGTTATGCAATACTTAAAATTTTTAAGGCTATCTAATCTATTATTAATTAATGAGATCAATTAATTTTGAAAAAAAATATAATAAAGTATGCCAATGTTTGAATAATTGTATATTTCTGTAAACCAATGTTTTTCAAGGCACCAATACATGCATGGTGCTAGAGAATCTTGCATAGTAAAACATATAATTCAATGGAAGATACCCATGTTATTGTGTTATAATTCAGCAGAGTACAAGGGGAGTGCCTTGACAGTATTTCTCATCCCCTACATAATCTTTAAGAAACAAGTTTAAGAACAATCAAGCTGTTCAATCAAAAATGAATGTCTACTATCAAATGTGAAGATTGTTATAACTGTTTTTGACAATTTTGATTCATAAAGTTTCCTAAGGCTACATATGTACTGGAACAAACACTAAACAATCAAGTGCATATAAAAGCAGATATGGGAATTTAGCTATCATCTATTAAACTAAACAATAATAAGTAATAGCTTTATAAAATCCCCACAGACTGTCAGACTGGTTGACTATAAGTTAAACCTGAAAAACTTCTGCATTAGCCAGGGTTCTCTAAGAGAAACAGAACTGAATGCATCCTCTGTGTGTGTGTGTATGTGTGTGTGTGTGTGTGTGTGATCTGTGTGTGCACATGTGTGCACATGCACACACATATAAGATCCAACTATTACAAAAATGTCTATCTCCCAATGTAAATTTCAAGATTACAGTAATTATTCCATCCTTGAGACTGGATATCTCAGCTGGTCTTTAGTACATGTGAAGAAAAAAAAAACTCTCATGCCAGTCAAGGAATGGAATACAAGGGCAGGGGGCAAAGACCAAGGACTTCCTTCTTCCCTGTCTGTCATATAGGCTGCCACCCAAAGGTGTGACCTAGATTTAAGGAGAATCTTCCCACCATAAAAGATCCTGACTAAGGATGGGTCTTCTCACTTCAAATAATTCATTGCAAGAAAAGTCCCTCACAGGTGTACCCAGCAATGTGGGTGTTAGTTAAATCCAGGTTTTAGTGAAACTGACAACCAGGAATGGCCATCCAACTTCTTATAAATTTGTTTTCTTATAGACAATTAATAAAATCTTGAGAGAAGTTGGTACGTCTCATGTTTTCTTTTTCAGAATGTGTCTTTTGATTGAAGCATAATTACAATGTTCCTTCTCCCTTCCTGCCTCCAGTACCTCCCAAATACAGAGCTTCTTTTCCTTTAGTTTTGTGTGTGCATGCACACACACACACACACACACACACACACACACACACAAATCCAACTTTCTGAGTCCATGTAGGGTTGCTTTTGTGCATTTGATTTTAGGTCTGACCATTATTTGGGTAATTATTTGGATAATTAATTAAAGGCTCACTGCCTCATTCCTTCTTTTGACCGTCATTATTTACATGTAGTTATTTTCTAGGGCTGGAACTCCAAGTGAGTTCTCTATTCCACAGTAGCATGTCTATTGGAATTGTTCCTTTCTGGGTATTGTTTCGGCACCCATGTTGTTGAGGTATCACATATATAACTTACCTATTGTTTCTAGGAAATACGATCTTCCAGCACATTTTCTTAGTCCTTCAGCCCCTACATTCATTCCAACTATCTCCCAAGAATTTACCTAACCCTTAGATATGGGGACTGTCTTTCCATTTTCTGGTGCCTCTCTCAATTTCTTTCACCAGAGATTTAAAGTTTTCATTATAAAAACTTTTAAGCTTTCTGATTAGGTTTATTACTGTTTATTTTATTTTCTCTGAAGCTGTTCTGAATGGTAGTGTGCCTATAATCTCTTTCTCATTTCATTAGTTGTTGGTGTACAGAAAGGGTAATAATTGTTGAAAGTTAATCAATTTGCTGAAACTATTGCATGCTTCTTGTTTTCTGGTAGAATTTTTGAGATGGCTCAAATAAAATATCCTATCTGCAAAGAGGATTAAGTTACCTTTTCTTATTTGTATCCCTTTAATTTCTTTCTCCTGCCTTGTTATTCTAACTAGTGTTTCAAGCACTGCATTGAAATGGGGAGGTGGTGGTAGACAGGCTTGTCTTCTTTCTGGTTCTAATGAGATTGTTTCAAGTTTTTTCTCCATTTAAGATGATGTTGGATGTTGGCTATGTGTTTGTCATAAATAACCATTATTATGTTGAGATTTTTTTTTCTCTCAAGTCCTAACTCTCTCAGACTATTATAATGCATGCATGTTGAATTTTCTAAAAGATTTTTTGTCAGTGTCTATTGAGATTATCATGTGAGTTTTGTCTTTAAGTATTTGTATATGGTTTACTTATGTACTGACTTGTGTATATTGAACCATACTCATCTCTCAGATAAATCCATGAACACAATGGATATTTGTGACTTATGTCTGTATTCCATTTATATTTTACTGAAGATTCTCTATCTATGTTCATTGGGAATTTTGGCCTGTAGTTCCTTTTATGTCTTATGTCTTTGCCTGGTTTTGTAATACTGGGTATTAATAGTAGAACTGGAGCTTTGAAGCTATCCTGCTATTTTGTCTGATAGATTTCTTTTGTGAATCCATCTGGGCCTGAGCTATGTCTTTTTAATTTGTGAGGCTTTTTCCCCTGTCTTAATCTCCTCATTTGCTATGGATCTGTTTATGTTATTGAACCTTTATTTATTTGGTTTGAATGAATCTAGAAATACATCCTTTTATTTTTGGTTTTCAAACCTAAAGGGTTACAGGTATTGGCAGTATTCCCTTTTAATGGTCTGAATTTCTTCTTTGGAGTCTCTTATAATATTCATTCTGTTCATTTGAACCATCTCTTTTCTTTTTTGCTCATGGGACCAAGTGTCTATTAATCTCTTTTACCATCTTACAGAGCAAATTCATGAATTTGACAATGCTTTGTATTGTTTTATTATATTTCACATATTTCTGCTCTAATTTTTAATTTTTGTCACTTATTTGATATGGGCTTTTCTTGACATTAAATTTTTTTCTTTCCTTAAGCCATTGATTAATGAAAAGTACATTTTCTCATTGTTTTAATGTAGACGCATAGAGCTATAATTTTTTCTCATCTGACAGGTTTCTAGTATATCCCAGAGGTTTTGTAGTGATGCATTCATTTTCATTTAGTTTCAAGAAGTTTAACTTTCCTTCTTGACTTTGTCTTTGACCCATTCATCATTCAGCAATAACTTATTTTTTCTGCACATGTTTGTGTACTTACTATCACTGTGTTTACTGTAGACTTTAAATGTCATTGCATAACAGTCAAATAGGATACTTAAGTTATTTCAAGTTTTCAGAATTTGTTAAAATTTGTTTCCTTTCTTTACTTTTTTAAAAAAGAAAACAAATTATCTTTTTTTCATTTTACATATCAATCCCAGTTTCCATTCTCTCCCTGCCTGCCATTCCCCTCACCTACTCCCTCCCCCATCCACTCCTCAGAGAGGGTAAGACACATTGCTTTGGGGGAAAATTCAGGGCCCTCCCTACTATATCTAGACTGAGCAAGGTATCCATCCAAAGAGAATGGGTTCTCAAAAAGCCAGTACAAGCCATAGGGATAAATCTTGATGCCACTACCAGTGGTCCTGCAGTCTGCCCCAGCCATACACCTATCACCCACATTCAGAGGGATTTGTTTGAACCTTTGCTGTTTCCTTCACTGTCTGACTGGAGTTGTGAGCTCCCATTGGCTCAGATAAACTGTTTCAGTGGGTATCCCCATCATGGTCTTGACCACTTTGCTCATATCCTCACTCCTCCTACTCTTCAACTGAACTTTGGGGGCTCAGTCCAGTGCTCCAATGCAGGTCTCTGCCTCTGTTTCCATCAGTCGCTGGATAAAGATTCTATGGTGATATTTAAGATATTCACCAGTCTACAGGCAAGGCCAGTTTGGGCACCATATTCTTGATTGCTTAGGGTCTTAGCTGGCATTATCCTTGTGGATTCCTAAGAATTTCTCTAGTGCCAGATTTCTTGCTAGACCCATAATGGCTTCTTCAATCAAGGTATCTCTTTCCTTGCTCTCATCTCTATCCTTCCTCCATCTCATTACTTCAAGTTCTCCTCCCCCTTCCTTTCTTCCCTTGTCTTCCCCTTCCACCCTCGCTACTCTCCTTACCCACATGCTCCCAAATTTTGTCAGGCAATCTTGTCTATTTCCCCTTTCCGGGTAGATTTTTGTATGTTTTTCTTAGGGTTTACCTTGTTGCTTAACTTCTCTAGGATCATGAACTATAAGCTCAATATTCTTTGCTTTACAATTAGTATCCACTTATGAGCATGACACAGACAGTGACATTAAAGAGCAGACCAAGAACAGTTCCCAAAGACACAGACAGCCACTGCAAGGATTGGAGCAAGATGTAAAGACACTGACAGCATTAATTGAAGAAAGAGATGTGTAGGCACCAATGCAAGAATTCATCCAACAACTTAAAAAGCAGTGTGGTAACACCAGAAACCAGTGCTCATACAACAGGAAGACTTGGTCATCCTAAACCAGAAGAAACAGAAGAAAATGATTTTAAATGTAACTTTATAAAGATGTTGGAGACCTTTAAAGTAGAAAAGAAAATCTCCTTTAAAGAAATAGAGGAAAAACCAAACAAAAATTTGGAAAAAATAATAAATCTCTCAAAGAAAGCCAAAAAGAAACAATCAAACAGGTAAAGCAAATGCTTCAAGATTTGAACACTGAAATAGAGGCAATTAAAAAAAAACACAAACTGAGGAAATTCTGGATATGGAAAATCTGGGTAAATAAATGGGAAATACAGAGGCAAGCGTAACAAAAAGAATACAAGAGATGGAAGAGAGACCTCAGGTGTTGAAGATACTATAGAGGAAATAGTTTCATTAGTCAAAGAAAACATTAAATGCAACAAATTCTTAACACCAAGCATCCAGGACATCTGGGCCACCAAGAAAAAGTGGATTATTGAAGTCACTATTACTGAGTTGGAGTTAATCTATGTCTGATTCTGTAGTACAGTTTTTATAAAATTTTGAGCACAAGAGTTTAGTGTATATAAGTTTGGGATTACAACATCTTCCTGATTTATTGTTCCCTAGATTAGGATGATGTTGCTGTGCTTTCTTCAAACCACCAATTCCAAATGATTACTTGGAAACTTTTTATGAATTAAGAAAGCTTGGCCTTTGCTTAGACTTGTTCCCAACTAGTTCTTATAACTTAAATTAACTTGTTTGTATTAATATATGTTCTGTCATTTGGCTAATTACCTCTTCTTTATATTGTACATCCAAATTTCTCCATGTCTCGCTGGCAAATCCTATCCTCTCAGATTCTTTCCCAGAGTTCCTTTCTCTCCCTGAAAGTCCCACCTATCCTTTCCTGCCAAGCCATTAGCCATTTGGCTCTTCATTAAATTAATCAGAAGGTGTCTTAGAAAAGTGAAGTAAAATAGTCACATCTTCACACAGTGATCAAATATCCTACAATTAGATGAAGCATCCTTCCTTATCTCTTCTAATTAGTTTCTATCTGAAATCTATTTAGTAATGAATTGAGACAGCAGCGTGTGCTCACTTCCTGGTTCCATTTCTTTGAAATACGTTTTCCATACTTCCACATAAAAACAGTGCCTGTCTTTAAAGCTGAGTTTCTTGTAGACAACAGAAATATGAATTTTGTTTCTTAACCATTCACTCGCCTGTGTCTTTTGATTGGTGATTGAGGCAGTTAATATTTACACTTGTTATTGAAAAATATATGTTGAGTGATATTTTTCTGTTTCTGTTCTTAGTCATAGCCTCTGTTTCAATAATTATTGCTTCATTGTTTTCTTTCTGTGGTCTCTTGGCTGTGCTTCTTTCTCTCTTCAGTCAGAAGCATTGCTTCTAGTGTTCTCTCGAGGTTTGGTTTTTGGACATGAATTATTTTATCCTTTCAGTAACAGGGATAGCTTTTCTTTCTCCTTCAACTAAGCCATATACCTTTGCTGAGCACATTCATTTATGCTGGCATTTATGGTCTCATAGATCTCAATGACCTTGATATGCAAGTGTACGGGCTTTTATGCTTTTTAAAGTTTCTATTGAGACATCATCACCTGTCATTCTACTTGATCCATTCTACTCATGAAGTTTCTCTTGGGTTTCTAAGTTGGGTTACTGACTTCTTCAATCCTGTCTTCTTTTTAATTTGAGTTGAGTTATCTTCGGTGTTTCTATATCTTTACTGAATTTGCCTTTCAAATACCGGATTGTGCTCATCATTTCATTCAGTCTTATGTTTGTGGTTTTTTCCCCTTTGGGTATCTCGGGAGTGTATTCTCTTTAAATTCATTCTCTTTGAGTTGAGTTCAATGAATTGTTTGTGCATTCTTTAAACACCTAGAATTTGTTACTAAAGTTTATGATCTCTTACATGCTGTGTCCTACGGTTGATCTAAGTAATTTTTATTGAAGAACTGTTTCTGTAAACCTTGTCATTTTGGAAAGGGGGCTTACTGACTTGATAATTTATATTTTTTTATTATTGCAACAATATCTGGGCTTTTTAATTTGTGTATCTACATCTTATGGGAACTCACTGAGCTGAAACACAGCATGGGATATGCGGGTCTGGGATGAGTCTAAGGGTCAAGATGTTGCATGGCAGCAATTAAGTCAGCTTGTCACAGGGTGTTTAAGGTGGTACAGGCAGAGTTCACCAGATTAGGCCAGACACTATATGTGGAATCTAGGTTAAATCTGATTATTGCTAGGGCTGAGAAACACAGGATCAGACAGACTCACCTGGCTAGGCTCTAGCACAGAGTATACACAGGCTAGCTAGGCCTGGATATTAAATGTGATACAGAGGGATAAAGTTTTGTAGCTATATGAAGTTCTGGACACTACAGGTTGTGCTTCCTAGTCCAAGTTTGGAATTTTGGGGTAACATGAACAAGGGCTCACAAAGCAAGACTAGGGCACAGATTATAGGGCTAACGTTCAAGCTGATGGCTGCACAGGGTAAAAAGACATAGGATCAAGGAGACTTACGAGGCTTTGCCCAGGAGCAAGCTGTGTGTGTATGGGGCTGTTGGGCAGAGCTGTGCTTAGAAGTTGGTTGTTGTGCTGGAAAGATGAGATCATGGGGTTGCAAGAGGGGCCAGAGGCCCTGCAGGGTGTGTGTTTTGCCCCAAGCCTGGATGTTCAGAATGATAATGGTAGGATTCACTCAACTAGGCTGGGGTCCTAGATCTGAGACCTGGCTTAGATCTGATGTTTGAGAAAGTTGCAGTAAAGTAGTATCAGGCTGAACCCAAGCCAAAATCTGTCTCATATTTTCTAAGAAAAAAATAACTTGATTCTATGTCCTTCTAAGACACTGTAGAGGTTTGAATAAATATATTCACAGGCTCATATATTTGAACGCTTAGTCACCAGGGAGCAGCACTATTTTCAAGGATTAGGAGTTTGGGTCTTGTTGGAGAAAGTGTATCACTAAGGGTGGGCTTTGAGGGTTCAAAAGCCTGCACCAACCCCAATGTCTTTCTCTCAGCCTAAGGTCCAGGATGTAGCTCTCAGCTACTGCTCTAGGGCCTCTCTGATGCTCTCATTCTCTCTGCTGTGATGAGGAGAGCACTAACCCTCTGAAACTGTAAGCAAGCCCCCAATTAAATGCTTTCTTTCCTAAGAGCTGCCTTGATCGCAATGCCTCTTCACAACAATAGAACAGTGACTAAGACAGACACATACTTGTAATAAAATAAATATTGTTAAGCATTGGTAGCCCAGTGCTAGTGAAATCAAATGAAATGAAGCTCTTATTTAGATCAATAAACAACTTGTACATATTTTAAAAGATTAAAGTATCTTCAAGGCTTTGCATACCTACTATCCTATTGGTTTTACTGATTTTTCAATGTGTTTAATTTTTTTATTTGTGAGTCAGTTAAGTCTGCTAGATAGTTGCATCTTATTCTCTATATTTCAAACCACATCCAGTATTGTTAATACTTTCCATCAGGCTGATAAAAAGGTTGCTTCTTATGCCACTGTCATCATTCTGTAGCAAGTAGCCACCACTGTTGGCCCAGAATCCTTTGCCTAGCAAACGAGAATGTAGTAAGCATTCAAGTAGGGATTGTGAACTTCAAAATAGAAAGAGATCTATTACCTAACTAAGAACACATGGAAAGGAGATAGCATGAAATTAGCCTTCCAGTAAAGATAGCAGTAGGTGGGGGTATTAAGGTAAAAGGGTAAAGTTAGGAGCTAAGTTGACCCAAAGTGCTTAGCTGAGTTGAAAATCTGGTAGGAGAAAATGTTCTAGAATCATGAAAATTATCAAGAAAAAATGTATTCTAGGGATAGTAACATGTTCCCAAAGTGTATATAAGGTTGCTCTAGATGTAGCCTTGATATGAACCCTAAGGCTGCTCCTTTATCATGTCCTGTCTGAAAGGTGGTTTATTCTCATTGACCCCACTTTTCATCAGAAGATAGTGAATCAATGATTGTTTAATGAAGTCAGAGAGCATTAGGATATAGATAAGAGGTATAGAAGAGTTTCTGAATTCCTGAAAATGTAAAGCTCTTGCCACCCCACCTCCCCTCATCCATACACACAATCTGAAGATCTTCCTCCTATTTCTGTTACTTTTTGTTATTTTTATTTTTTAATCAAATCTGAATAAAAAAGAAAGCTATAAGACTGAATCTTTGAAAATGTTTCTCACACCCTTCTGAACTGGTAGACACTTTTCACCACTAAACTAACTGAATGTGTTTCTGGATTAAAAAACTTATGTTAGTAAGTCAATTAATACAAGATTCCCCCATGAAGATAAAAATGACCTAGAAAGTCTTTTTATCATTATTTAAAGTTCTCTTTTCTATTTTTATAATGTAGGGTTTTATATTTTTAGTCTGTATGCCAAGCTAATGGGATCTCAGGGACTCTGAACTGACAGCTGGGGATTCTGCATGGCACCGAACTAGGCCCTCTGAATGTAGGTGACAGTTTTGTGACTTGATCTGCTGAGAGGGGAGGCCCTGGCAGTGGGACCAGGACTTATCCTGGATGTATTAACAGGCTTTTTGCAGCCCATTAACTATGGTGGAATTGATACAGGGGAAGGGGCTTGGTCCTGCCTCAACTTGGTGTAGCAGACTTTGTTCCCCAAGGGAGGCCACTGAGGAGTGGATGAGAGATGGGATGGGGGAAGGTGGAGGTGGAAGAAGGTGAGGGAGGGAGAACTGGGGTAGTATGTAAAAGTTTTTTAAAAATTAAATGAAAGGAAGTTTGTTGTTTCTCCTATTTATATTGCATTTTAATACAAATTATTACTTTGCCTCATTTATCTTAGAGTTGTGACGCAACACTGAGGGAAGGAGAGGATAAAGTGAGTAGAGATGGAAGGGTAAAGACAACACACAAAAAATTCCACCAGCAATACTTTTTCTAATTTAGAGAGGTAACTCCAAGAAAAATTTACAAATGGTTAGAGAGATGGCAGCTTTCTTGCCTCTTGATCACAAATCAGTACCTAGAAGCTCACTTTTGTCTGCAGACTAAAGGGCTATACCTGATGGGGACGAAGAGACATTGGGTGAGAGGCAGCATGTCTTAAACAAAAGCAAAGAAACTTCAGATATTGTCTGTAGCTATCTCAGACTGTTAAGAAATTCTTCCTATTAAGAAATTAATATTTCAAAGGGCCAGGAATCTCTTCATATGCATTTCAGTACCGCAGTTTATATTAGAGAAGTAATCTTGCCACTTTAAATTAAGAAATATGATTGAAGGGCTCTCTAACAGGCCCAAGTGTGGTAAACATGGTGCCAGAAGGTATTGCTCTCTACCCCACTCCCTCTCCCTTGCTAAACCATTAGATTACATTCTGATTGGCCACTTTCTCATGCCTAAATCATTCCTGGGGCTGACCACCAAGGTTCAACTATCCAAAAGCTAAAGTCTAGCAATCAAAATTCATCATTTGATTGCAGCTTACTCCAGACTACATTACTGACTAACAGACCCAATCAAGATTTACCAACTCATGCGAGTACAAACTTTCCCTTTTCCTCCTTAAAGCCCTTCTGCAGAGCCACCTGCTGTCTTTGCACAATCCAAAGGCAGCCCCGCTTCTGCAAGTGGTGGTAAATGCATCTTTTTGTGCTGAGAATTTGGTGTCTGGGTGTTTTCTGTGCAGATTCTGAGGGCCCTTCAATGAAAAGGCATGAAAATATTTGGAGAGTCACGTCAGTGCTATACAGAGGCACTTTCCATGGATCCATGGGGCCATGTCTGAAGAATGCAACCTCTACTACTGAGTGCTTAAAAGTGTGTGAACTCTTGTAAGTATAAGGAGTCATAGTTAACTGGAAATCACACATATTTCCCTTCCTCTATCTTAGCAGCCATCAGTATAGTACTTTCTTTTCAGTTCTGCTGTCAAAGATAGAGAAAAAATACTCACTGATTACCAGCACACACAGGTGCATTGATCAAAGAACATGCTTCTAGCATAGCAAAACAGCTAAGGTAGAACACAGCAGATTTGCAATTAGGCTCAGCATTCAGAATGAGGAGCCGACCAGGATGAAGAAGGTGAAATTAAAAAAAAAAAAAAAAAAAGAGAGAGAGAGAGAGCTAAACTAGGAATGCCACTTGGAAATTAGTAGACATTCCTTGCATGTTGTCTGCAAACAGAAACATACTAAAGTATGGCTGACTTTTCCAGAAGCCTTACAGTCTGTTTTCAAGTCCTTCTATCAGGTTAAAAAGACAACTCTAAATGTTTTCCACCATTGACCAGACTGTGTTCAGCCACATGTGCAATGCATAAAACTATTTGTCCTAACTTGAACTTGCCATAAGGAGTGTCATTTAAAATTGTTCTATGATTTTAAGCATTGTAATGAAAAGTTGTTTTTACACACTCTGCCTTTTCTGCCCTGGGAGCAACTAACTATCCTGCCTTGGCCCCTCACCCCTGAAAATGTGTGTCTGCTTCAAGTTTGTCTCTAACAGCTCCTTGACCAGGAGCGCCTCTCAGTTGCTTAGTTGGGGCACACTGAGGGGCCAATGACAATGGCACTGGGATTTGTCTCTACTGCATGTACTGGCTTTTTAGGATCCTATTCTCTTTGGATTCAAACCTTCCTAAACCTGGATGTAGGGGGAGGGCCTTGGACTTCCAACAGGGCAGATTGCCTTGCCCTCTCTTAGGACTGGAGGGGGTGGGGAGAGGGTGTGGGAGGGAGCCGAAGAGGAATGGGAGGAGTGGAAGAAGTGGGAATTTTGATTGGTATTATTTATAGAGTAATAAAACAGAAAAAAAAAAAAAACAGGAGGAAACAGCTCTCAGTCACAGTTTCATTCTGAGATTCCAGAAGCCAGAATTGCAATTTTCAATACACATTTAACTCATTTAATAATGGTTAAATCCACTAAAATTATTAAATCTTTAATTCAGTTTTCATTGACACGTTCTTGCATAAATTCTTTTTTTATAATGTAGACTACTTGACAAACCATACAATTGTCACAATTTTAGAGTCATCTTAACCATTACTTCCAAAAGTAAATGATGTTGCTATAGTAACATCAACTCTATAGCACATTTTAAAAAGTAGAATATGTATATGTTTATTTCAAACAATATTTTCATTGTTTCTTTGACAATGCCATGCAATGTATCTGAACACATTAATGTCCTCTTTCAAGGCCTCCTATGACCACCCTTTCCATCCTCCCATCCCTTTCCTACCCAACTTTGACTTTTTTTTTCCTCCTCTACCCCAGTTCCAGTTTGTGTTACCTAATTAGTTGTGAGTGAGGCCTGGTGTGTGGTTGATATACCAGATTTCACATCACTAAGGAAGACTAACTACTCCCCCCCTTTCCAGGAATTATTAAACGCCAGTAGTTATTTCACCTAATTATGGAATTTTTATCACCACTTTCCACTCTCATAGCTGGTTACTCCCATGTGTCCGTGCTCCTTTAGTCTTGCCAGGCTAACACAGAGATTTCAGTGCCTGTAAGTGGGTGAGACTGATGATCATTTTCCACCTCAGGGAGTATGCATAGACCATGAAAGCTACTCAGTATCCATGAGACTTTCAGGTCTGTACCAGATCGAGCTCATGTACTCTGATTTAAAGATGTGGTGCCTTCAGCAAGCCAACATTAAATTCTGGGGGTTAACAGTTTAGAAAGTGTCAAAGATTAGCAATGACAAATTGGGCCGGATAAAACCAAAACGCTTCTGCATAGCACACAACACCATCATTCAGGAGAAGAGGTAGCCCAAGAAGAGGAAAAATATCTTTGCCAACTACTCATCTGATAAAAGGTTATCATCTAGAATATATGTAAACACTAAGAAAGAAACAACTCAGTTGGAAAACAGGACATGGATCTAACCACAGAGTTCTCAAAGATAAAATACAAATGATTGAGAACTGGTTTGTCTTTTTTTTTTTAATGTTCAACATTTTCAGTCCTCAAGTAAATATAAATTACACTTACTTTGAGGTTTCGTCTTACTCTGGCAGAAAGATCAAGAACAAAGAAACAAAGAACAAAAGATACTGGCATAGATGTAATGAAAGGGGAAATTTATTCACTGCTGGGATGAATGCAAACTCCTGACACCATTCTAGAAATCACTGCAGAGTTTCAAAAAAAAAAAAAAAGATATAAGCTATCATATGATCCAGCTGACACTTCTTAGCCATTTATCCAAAGATTCTACATCTTACTAAAGACATACTTGTTATTTCGTATTTGTTGGTTCTTTATTAACCATTGCCAGAAATGGAAACAGACTAGATGTCCCCAAACTGATAAACAGATTATGAAAATATAGTGCATCTACATAACAGAGTATTATTCAGATAGTGAATCATGACTCATCTTCAATAATTCTAGGAATTTCCATCTTATTTTCCTGCAAATTTCTGAATTACCCTCCACCACGCATACTGCTTGCAGAACTCTATTGTCAGAAGGAGCCCCATCCCTTGCTCCCATTTTCCTGTTCATATTACTTGTACCTCACTACTATTCTCTTCTCAAAACCTTCTGTTCCAACTACATGGTCCTCTTATACTTTTGTGGTCTCTCTCTCTCTCTCTCTCTCTCTCTCTCTCTCTCTCTCTCTGTGTGTGTGTGTGTGAGTGTGTATGAATGTTCACACATGATGATTTGGAGCTAGAACCACAAATAAGAAAGAACATGCAGCATTTATCTTTCTGAGTCTGAGTTACCTCACCCAATATAATATTTCCCGAGTCCATTTATTTATCAGTAAGTTTTATGATTTCTCTTCTCTTTACAGCAGAAAAGTCTTCCACTGTGCATATGTACCACAGTTTCATTATCCTGTCATCAGTTGAACTGCGCATATGCTGTTTCAAACTTCTAGCTATTATGCATAGAGGCAATAAACACAGTCTAGAAAGTGTCTGTGAAATAGAATATCAAGACCTTTAACAGACGCCAAAGTGTGATGTAGCTGAGTCACACAGTAGATGTTATCTCTAGCCTTTTCAAGATTTCCTCACATTGCTTTCCAGAGTAGCTAAACCAGTTTGTGATCCCACCAAAAGTGAACAGGTTTCCCCTTTCCACACATCCTCTCTAGTGTTTGCTGTCAATTGTTTTGTTAATCTTAGCCATTCTTATTGTGATAGTATGAAATCCTAATGCCCTTTAATTTGCATTTTCCTAATTGTTAAGGATAGTGGACATTTGGTGTTTTTGGGTTTTTTTTTTTTTTTTTTTGATAATTTGGTTTCTTCTTTGGAGAACTGTTCATGTTCAGTTCCATATCCTCCTTTTTTAAAAGTATGTAACTCATTTTCTTGACTCGGGTTTTTATTCTTTATATATTCTGAATATCATTCCTCTGCTACACGTTTAATTGACAAAGTTCCTGTCCCACTCTGTGGCCTCACGATTGATTGTTTTCTTAGGCATACAAAAGCTTTTCAGTTTTATGAGATTCAGCTTTTCAATTGTTGTCCTTAGTTTCTGAACAGATAAAGTATAATTTTGGAAGTTTCTTCCATACCAAAATTTTGTAGGACACTCCCAGTTTTCTTCAAGTAATTTCAGCAATTCATATTGAAGTCTTGATCCATTTGCAGTTAATTTTTGTACAAGGGGATAGATGCAGGAGCCCTCACTGGGTCTCTTTTCCACCTACTTAGCTCTCCACTATCATTTATGTTAACATTTTCTATAACTATATTATAATAGTTTATTTAATCTTTTCACAGCAATACTGCACGTAAAACCTGTCTCAGCAGTCCTGTACAATATTTACAAATATTCCGGCATGATTTTGTAGTTGTTATGATAGAAAGCAACAAGAATCTTGTACATGCTAGGTAAGTGTCCTGCCACTGAACTTTGCTCTATGACAGCTGTCAGATTTCATTTACAGACACCAATCAGCTAAATTAAAACAATAAAACAGTTTCATAAATCTTCCAAAATGTTTGTTTCTGCTGCTCTCTACTGACATATAATTCAAATGGTCTCTTTGTAGTGCCGGTTCAATTAAAGATTAAAGCTAGCTTTGGAAAAAAAAAAATCTGTTCCTATGAAGAACATGTTCACGCTGAATTACGTAAAAACTTCCCATCAAGCCTTAGAGACTCTTTAGTACCTTTGATAGTTTTAGATTTTCCCTACATCATGATTTTTAGGAAATGTCCTACATTCAGTATATATATATATATATATATATAT
>NW_026067917.1:13786005-13823825 GCF_014885135.2 Alexandromys fortis
TATGTAAGCTACTAAACTACTAGGTGGGAAAAGGCATTGATGGTCTTAACATTGCAAGACCCTGCATACTACAATACAGATCTGCTAGGCAAGTTGTGCCAAATGGTGTAATAGTGGTAAGACTATTTATAGGATAGCTAACTGCTCACTTGATTAGATTTAGAAGTGCCTGTTTTATGAGAGGAATTTTCTGCCTGGTGCCGTAAACCATGCTCAAAACACTTGGATTGGAAAATCATAGGCCCTAGGAGAATAGCTTATTGATGTTATTTGTCCAAATGGTCATTTGATCAAATTGTCTTCTGAGTATTTATATTAATATCTGTCAGAACATGGTTAAAAGAATGACTCATGGTAAACAATGCCTTGGGGAACTGGGAGGAGGCTCCAGGAGAAAGGCATAGGGTCTTTTACCTCTAGGGCATTTTGTTCCCGTATTGTTCTAGGATGGGATGGGCTTTCATGCCTCCTGTGACAAACGTTTACATTCAATTTATAAGACATGTTTATCCTTGTTGGATGTCAAAGCATAGCTATAGAACCCAGTCTGGTGAATAGAGGTGCTGAGTGCTATCCTCAGAGTACCCTGAATCTGAATATGACTTTTGCTTGCTTTCCTGCTTTCCCAGATATAATTCATAGTACATGGTAGGCAATTGTGTTTAAAATGGCCTATTGGAGAAAAGGAAATTCTGGGAAAGGACTGCTCTGTTAATATGTAGTATGTGCTTACATGCATTTATTTACATGATTTTTTTTTTCTAATCATGGTTTCCTGACCATGTTTTCTGAACTCAAACAACCTTCCTTGGATCATTGCTTTCGTTGTTACATTCACGTATAACAGTGCACTGGAACTGAAGGAAAGGTGTCTGTAGTATTAGCTCACTTTTAGGGTCCTCAAATCCCGGGTCTCACAGACAAATCTGCATACGTTGATGAAGGCCGACAATATCTAGAGATTTGTGGGCCTCCCAGACTTGTCCAGAGAAACTTCTTCCTGCAGTAGGTAGCGGTGAGTGATAGCTGAAAATGAGCAACATTGAATGACTATCCTTAAGTGAGATATCTATGTCAACTCTATCCCCCAGCCTCAAGGGAAATTGCAGAAGAGGCAGAAAGAAATTATGCCCAGGAATGTTGGGAGCACAAAGGTCCTTGCACCCAAAAATAAGCATTAGAGAAATTCGAAATGTTAAACATGCAGGGATGTCTCTTCAACAAAGGAGATGCATAGCCTGCTTTTTTTCCAGAAGGCAGGACTGGAGGTGTGGCTAAGAGCCTGGGTGACCCCTGCACTATCTGTAGATCCAACCATACATAGATCTCTAAAACTCGCACAAGCAGCCCTGGAGGTGAATAATATTCTGTATGGCTTCTGAGCTATCTGTATAGTCAGGGGCTCCCCCAAGCAGGACCACAGATAGCTAACAGGCTAGGTGACCTCTGTGCTATCT
The DNA here is from genome assembly GCF_014885135.2 of Alexandromys fortis. Classification (NCBI taxonomy): domain Eukaryota; kingdom Metazoa; phylum Chordata; class Mammalia; order Rodentia; family Cricetidae; genus Alexandromys; species Alexandromys fortis. The sequence continues at coordinate 13,787,463 of NW_026067917.1, forward strand.
GGATGACAGAGACCCTACCAGATCCTCCCCCTAGACCCTTAATATAACACATACAAGCCTATCTTAAGGACCATCTTCATAGAAGAAGTAACATACACTTTAGAGAATTGTTTAGTTGAAGTGATATCTCCCCGGGAGTACATGGAATTGTACTACACCAGGATTTTTTTCCCCAAGTTGCACTGTACTCAAATATGCCTAAAATACACTGCCCAGTGTCAGACTCTGGAAGATTGAGCCAACACCAGGCACTGAGTCATGCTGAATCAGACTTCCTTCTTGCCTCAGGCAGATTGTTGTTCTACTTACTTGACATTTTCAGAGACCCACACACACGAAAGGATAGGAAGGGGTGCTATGTAAAGCTGTCTTCTGAACATAACTTGCCTGTTGCATTTATGAACTCATAGCAATAGCATTAGTAGTTACTGGTCCAAGACCTGTATAAGATAAACTAAGCTAAAAATTCCAGTATGAAGGGAGGAGGGATTTCTGAGTTTACACCCTTAGCTGAGAAGCAATAAGATGTTTGTTTAGGAGTATGGCTACAAGTGGGTTCCCCATGCCTTAGCAGATGACTTCATGCCCATGTACATATGGGCAACATAATCATACTCAACTGGGTTTAAGTAATCATAAAAAGAGTGTATGAAGTTGAAGTAAGATTTTTTAGAAAGTTCTGGGGGAGGCCTTGCAGAGGAACAATTATATATATACAATTATATATATATTAAAACTATACTGCATACAAACATGAAAATTTCAAAGAATAAATAAAAAAAAGAAAATCTCAACTGTTAACTAAAGGGAAAGGATGCAAGAATTTGTGAAAAATGCATCATCTATAAAGGACATGAAATTGAACATTCTTAGGATATATGTGCATGTTTATGAGTATGTGCAAAATGTATGTGTAGTAAAGGTGCACATTATATTTTACATTGTGAAACTGTATACACACAAATATGCATGGTGCATGCCCATGCTATGTGTATATGGTGTGCTATGGCACATACGTTTGTTTCTATTTCTATATGCATGTGTTGTATACAGTATTTATGCATATGTATGTGTGAATGTGTGTGTGCTTATGGCTGGGAGTGAGAGAGTAGTGCATGTGTAAAAGGTCTATGTTTCCCCTTTCCTTAGCAATTGCTTAGAAGTCCTCAGTCCTTGGCCCTTCCACAAGCAGAAAAAGTAGCAGAGCAGACTCCTGTTTCTTACTCTGCTTCTAGAGTACCCAGTGCCTGTGTGGGCGTTTCTCAATAAGAGGCACAGAATCTGTACTCTCCTTGGAAGGCAGGAAGGACAGAGAGAGACGTTGATGGATAGCTTTCCCAGATGAGGGAGACTGAAACTCCGGGATCCCTGCCTCCATCTGGGTGTTGCTCTGATGAGATAATTTTTCTCATTAGCCTCCGCGACTCTTTGCTGATACACAGATCTGTTTGTGCTTACACAGGACTCTAAAAATATATCCTTTCCTTTGTTCTTTGCCTTTCAAAGTCTAGAACTCAGAGCCAGGCAGCAACTGGCATCTCTTCATTTAAGTAGCCAGGATGACATACTCTGTAAGCCCCTTGTAATCCTGAAGTGAGAAGAGTGGGTTCTTATATACAAAGCTCTCAACAAATATAAAGAGTGAGCAGGCTAGATTTTTAAGGAATTACTGGGAACAAGGTCAAAAGTCAACTATTTCTAGTTCTAGTTCACGTCTTCAGTTTTCAGTAAACAAAAATAGCTACTAACTATGGATCTTTAAACCTGCTGTCTTTTTCTGACCCTCTGTCCTCCTCCAGAGCTATTTCTCTGGTGAAAATTTATAGCCATTATTTAAAGATGTCTTCACCAACACAGCTCCTATTTCTTTCATTAAAATGAACCTGTTTCAAGAACATTCTATTTTTTTAGTACATTGGATTATATCTATTATTCAAGTCTTTTTCCCTAACAGGCTGTGGACACTATAAGGTTATAGTTTGCCATTTTATTCTTTATTTTCTCAGCATTTCAAATGTATTTTAATAAATACAGACTGCCTAAAGATCTGAGAGTAATAAAACAGTACCACTGGTCAGCCTTATAGACAAGGTTATGGTAACACACACTTTTAATCCCAGTAACCACAATAATACACACATTTAATCCCAGGAGACACAATGACATGCACCTTTAATCACAGTGGTGCATGCTTTAAATCCCAGCCCTAGAGAGGAATATAAGACGGGGGAAGATAGTTCTCAGACAGACAGTCTTATTCGGAGATTCTTGGAGGAAGGTTCGCCCTTTCAGACTGAGGTCAAGAGCCAGTGGCTGGCTGTTTTGCTTTTCGGGTCTTCAGGTTGAACCCCAATTTCTGACCCTGAGCTTTTATTACTCATGCTTCAAACATTAACACAATGTTTGGTACACAGTAAGGAATTGATAAATCCTTGTTGGTTTGTTGGAATGTGATAGCATCCAAGACTAAAAAGTACCTAGATGCCTTAAGGAATTGAGTTTTGAGAAGAAAGGTGAAAAGTTCTTCCCAAGGAAGAAAGTTGATGTGCCAAGGCTTTTAGTACATAATTGTGAATAATTATAAAATTATGGGAAAGTCATTGTTTAACTGATATTACATAAGCCAATATAATAAATCTTTATAATGAATAGTCACCCTATTGGTAGTTCCTCTACAGAACCCTGACTACCTAATTCTGCATTTTGGAAAGAAATCAAGTACCTTTATCAAAGTGAAATTAAACTCAAAAATCTTTAATAAGTCCAACAAGGACATAGCACTGGGATACAGGGGAAAAGGAAAGGGAATTTTAAAATCCCATAAACCCCTGTCTCTGCCCTCCTTTCTGCTGAACATAGGAAGAGGTCTGGGTGACAGTCAACATTAACCTAAAGCACGCACACACACACACACACACACACACACATACACACATACATACACACACACACACATACACACACACACACACACACACACACACACACAAAGATTTGGACTCAAGGCAAAGGAGTACTGTTATCCTTTCCACTATGGAATGATTTTCAAACTGAAGGTATCTTAAAATAGGAATTGACTTGGGTTATACAGTTTTAAATGAGATTAAATGTTAGAGATATATTATTTTGTTTCTTGAAATTGTCTCTTCCCAAGTATTTTACCAGACTCTGAACATACAGTTCACAGTCTAGCAGACACATTTCTGGCAGACACATTTGGCTTAAAAAGTGATTTTTCAAAAATGACTGTTCTCTGGAACTTTTTATGAACATTTAGGTACTTTCTACATGAGGAGGACCTTCTAATGTCAGTAAAAGTTGTCAATGCTGTTGTTGACTCATGCTTTGTAAAAGCATGATAAAATATGAGTCAGAGCTAGTGATTTATATTTTCTGCTTTCTTCAAAAGTCTCAACTTCCCTCAGCTTCAGCTTCTTGTCTAGTAAATTAAGTAAAACTTTAATAAAATGAGGCTATTTAGAAATAATATCCTTACACAAAGTTTAAAATTGAATAAATATAATTTATAGTGGGTTTTTTAATTACAAGTTGAGGATATTCAGTTGCCCAAATATAACTTATACTGTATTACTTCATGTTTTACCTCTTTGGTATGAGATGAATGTTATTGTCTTCACTTTGTAAAAAGTAAAAGTAAAGAAAAAATAAAGTTTCAGAAAATTAAAGAAACATGTTGAAGATCACATGGAGATGCCCAGCATCTTGAAGAAACTGCTTGACTAAGCTTCAGTGCTTAGACGACTTCAACAGACCCTTCACTGCCCTTGGTTCATCTGCTGCCCAACCCTTGCCTGTGGCTCTGACATGTTTAATGTTTGAACTCTTTGCTGTTAAGGGCTCCTCACTGGAGGCTAGAGCTGGGAAAATGTAGCAATTCTTATAGAAACTGATCTTAGTAAGAATAAAACTTAGGGTGGTTCCCTTGGAGAATTAGCTATGCGAGATTAAGTATTTTATAGAACTTATTACTTAAGTGATATTAGTAAGCATGAGATGTAAGATTTAACAAAAATCATGAAAGAAGAAAAACTTAGGGAAATTTTTAAAAGTGGATAAACTATAACTAATAATAAGGTTTTCATGCTTTGCCTTAGAAACACAGAACACGCATGGTCAATGAAAAGATGTTTCATTATAAAATGAATGACAAGCCTTGGAGCCCTCCTGAAGACAAAGTAAGCAGTTCTAGGAACCTTGATGCTCTTCTGCCCTTTGCAGGATTGTGATAAAGATAGAGACCATATTGAAACAGGAGTTTATGACAGAGACACAAAGAGATACATCTTGGTTCAGTGAACTGCCTGGCTTCCTGAGCAGACTTTCAGATCAGGACTTCTCTGAGAGTAGAAAAAATAAAGAAAAGAGCATGGTATTTCAGAAGTTGAGAGAAAGGATGGTGGTCTTATGTCAGATATAAAAGAAAAAAATTAATCAAGGAACCGAGACATCCTGTTTAGTATTTCTGTCACTGCAGGGCTTTACAACATCGATTTTAAGAAAAAAGATATTGAGTTAAAAGAATTGGTCCAGTAGAATCAAAAACCCATTGCCATTGTTCTTGAGGTCTCAGAAGGTGGGTGGTCCTTGGACTTCCCACAGGGCAGAGAACCCTGATTGCTTTTTGGGCTGACGAGGGAGGGGGATTTGATTGGGGGAGGGGGAGGGAAAGGGGAGGCGGAGGTGGGGAAGAGACAGAAATCTTTAATAAATAAATAAATTAATTAAAAAAATAAAGTATACAAGTAAAAGAAAAAGAATTGATTTTACCATAATGTTAAATTTTCGTCCTCATGAAATTTGCTGTTCATTCATTTTATTTATTTTATTTTGGTATGCTTATGTCAACATGAAAGACTTTAGAAAAAGTATGTACCATGAAAAGATTTTGTAATCAATGATTAAAGTCTATGAGGAAATGATTTTGTGTGTAGGTAAAGCCTGTGAGAGATGCAGGTTATCAGAGTAAGACAAGCCATCCCGAGACACGCTTCCTCTCTGTCCATCTCCTGGGAAACAACACTCAGGAGGTTCCTGTGTCAGATTTTTCCATTGCTGCCCTTGCATCCACACACTTCAGACCCTACCTTCATCTGGAGCTGGGCTCTGGCAATCACATAGTAAGAGTAGACCATGAATCAAATACAAGGCTGTCTAAAACAAACTTATTTTTTTCATATTTCCTTTAAATGATAAGTGAGTTTATGTGGTTACAAGGAGCTGCAGGATCTGAATAATTAGTTGACCCATAGTACTTTGTCACTTGATGTATTGTTATTGAAGCTTTCTTAACATCATTTCTATAAGCTGATAGTTTAAAAAATAGTAACAAATTTCTACAGTTGCCATCATTATCCTCTATCTTACACTTAGTTTTATCTTATCTTAATTTGTCTTATTCATTTTAATCACCTGTCTTTTTCCTCTGATATCTTGAATTAAAAGTCTTTTAATTTTTCTTGCTAAAATTCCATGATGTATTCTACATGTTTATAACATGTGCAAATAGCAAAACAAAACAAAATTCTTAAAACTAGGAACAAGTATATCAAGTTATTCTTTTAAAAAAACTGTAATATATCTTAAGATGGAATGTAGTATCACTAGAAAGAATATCAAGAGCAAGAATGAATTTTTAAGGCATGAAAGCTAATTAAAAGAAATCAGAAATTAATATAAAGTGTATAGCTCAAATTATTTGACTTCTAGAAAGGGGTTTTAGTGACTCAGGGCCACTGACTCCTTTCCCAAAGAACCCAGGTTCAGCACCTACAGTGTAGCTTCTAAGAGTCTGTAATGCAAAAAGGAATCTGGTGTCATCTTCTGACATACATTCAGGCAAATTCTCATAAAAACAAAATAAAATACATCAGATCTAAAAAAACGGAGTTTTATGTAGTTCAGCTAATCTGTGAAAACAGAAAGCAACTCAGTCGTTGTTTATGACTAGAGGTGAAAAGGGTAACTTAACTTTTAGAAGACAAGGTAATTTTCGAAGAATAGTTAAATATTTATGTCTTAATTTTAATCAAGGTGATTCGACATATTTACACATTTGTCAAAATTCATTGTATAATATAATGCAAAATGATAGAAGTATTTACTTATACTTAAATTATACATAAATAAAAGTTAATTCTTTAAATTGATTTTTTAAGGCCAAAGAGATTTGTAAAGGATTTGGAACCACAAAAGACCTAGAGATTCAAGACACTCCTAAGCAAAAAGAGCAGTGCTGGAAAGATTATCATGCCTGATTTCAAGATATATTCAGCAATATAGTAACTAAAACATGGTATGGCACAATAACAGATACAGTGCATATATAGACAAAGTGATTTTCAAAGAGATTAAGGCTTTGCCTAGTGATGTCACAAATCTTAGCTAAATTAATTTTATTACTATTATCTACTGCTCTGAAGGGTATGTTCTGGCACAATATATGTACTGAGGTCAGTAGACAATCTTGTAGAACTGGTTCTTTCCTTCTATCTTTATGTGAGTTCTGTGAACCAAACCCTGGCTTATGTGATCAGTGATTTTACCTGCTAAGTTACTGCATCAGCCCTTAAGATTCTATTAATTCAATGATTTCTCATTAGTTCAAGATATTTCTAAAGCACAGGGTGGTAAAGACATCCTTCAAAATGAGCTTTCTCATATATTTAACCTATGCTTCTTAAATTCCATAGCAATAAAACTGCAAGCACCAAAATAATGCTTGTAGTCCCATGTACTTGAGAGGCTAAGGCAGGGAGATTGATGAGCCTAGAAGACAAGGAACACTCTGGTCAACATGGTAAAACTCCATCTCAAAGTTAAAGTCAGGAAGATAGATATGGAGAATTAGTAATGCAGAAATTTAAAAACTAAAATACAAATATGTATCACCCAAGCACTTCGATGTATGAATTGGAGATTAGTTTTTTTTTTGCTGTTTCACTTTCAACAAAAGTACATTGTATATAATGTCTAGATCATTCAGATGAGAGTAAATATATTAGTAAACAAAACACATTCTTATAACCATTACTCAGACTAAACAGAGAGCAACATCAACGTTACAGATGTCTCTTTGTATGCTTTCTAGTCCTCTGAATTATTCAGACTAAATGTGACTCCGCCACAACACAACAAATTGAAAACTGCTCCACATAAGAGATTTATTTCTAATATTTCATCTTGCCAATATGTAAATAATGGAAGAGACGTGAATATTATTAGTTGAAATGAAAACGATATATGATAGAATCTGAAATTCACAAAAATATTTTTAATATAACTTTTATTACTTAAAACAGTTTTTAAGTTAAACGTATTTTGATCATATTCTTCCCCCTCCCAAGTCTTTTCAGATCCTCTCCTTCTCCCTAACCACCCAATTTTAAATTCTTTTTCAAAACGCAAACAAAAACCCAATACAACACCCCAAAAAGAAGAAAAATATCACCCAACTGTAATCAAATAAAAGCATACACACACACACACACACACACACACACACACACACAAAGCAAAGGAGTCCATTACTGTTGGTCAATTACTCCTGCACATGAGCCCTGCCTGGAGTGGTTGGCATACTCTACGTCATTCCACTGGAGAAAACTGTTTTTTTTTTTTCTCTGAGCAGGTACAAAGGACATTGTAGTTATTAACCTAGTGTCTAAGTTTTCATTCATTCATTCATTCATTGCTGCTTTCTTTGTAGTAGCCATGAACAACCTAGATGTCCCTCCACAGAAAAACGGGTGAAGAGAAGAGAATGTGGGGTATATATATATATATAAGTATTACTCATTGTATCAAAAAATGACATCATCAAATTAAAATCATCCGGAGTGAGGTATCACAGACCCAGAAAGACAAATATGGTAAGTGCCTTGCTCAATCATCATCATAAAAATGCTTTCTTTAAAAATTTCATCCAAACCCTTTGGTATATTATCTAGAACACGATGGAAGCTAATAAACCTTTGCTAGAAAGATGGAAGAGGGGAGAGGGAAAGGATGCAAGTGAAGGAAAGACCATATTTTAACTTAGTCTGGTTAAATTTATGTACCTACAGACAAAAAGGGTTGGTTAAAAAGTCCAATAAGAAAATATCATTAATATTTTTTTCATATATCTTTCAACCACCTCTGCAAATTCACCAAGACAATAAATTAAATACTGGGTTTGGATTTTTAAAAACCCATAATTACAAATATCAGACATTAAAATAGCTCTGCAAAGCATATGTCTGTCTGTTGTTGCCTCTGCGAAATCTAAATGAAGAAGAAGGAAGATGGTCAGGTTGCTCCGAGTTTGCCCTGCCCTCCCCTGAGCACTTGACTTTGGGGACAGGAATAGGTTGTGATTATTGAGTACACATGGCAGCTTGGTTGAAGGATGATCAATGGACTTCACCTCAGAAGCCTTGCCTGAATGAAAGAAGATAATTCTCCCCAAGATAATGGCAAGCCTGAGCTGGACTTGCCGTATTAGAATGTGAGAAAAGAGGACATCTTCCTAAAGGGGAAAAAAACACTCTGTTAGCCTGAATCTGATAGTTGCCAACATAGGAGTTTGCATTTTCAAATGATCTTCTCTGGTTTAGATTTTTATCAATATTCTTTGTATCTTTTCTTAGAAAGTAGCCAGAAATTGCCTTTTCTCCAAGACAGAATAACCAAACATTACAAAGGCTTTCTGCCAGGAATATGGAGACTCAGATAAGAAATCTCATCCTTTGCTAGTGATAAATAAGCTATTAAAAACCAAGGAGACAGTTGGAATGCCTGAAATGTACAGATTATGTGGACCTCTCGTCTGTAAAACCTTCCCCATTGTTTACTCACAATACTGAATCTTCTCTGTTTATATTTTGTTTAGAGAATTTTCTTTTTCCTGAACTAAAGTACTTCATGTGGGAGACTGAAAAGTTGCCAGGGCTAGTCCACCAGGCTGTAAAATCAGTTGTGCTTATTGGAGCAATACCAGTGGGATATAATAGTAGAAAATTTAATTTGGGGGCAGCCTAAACCCTTGATTCCTTTCTTAGTTTAATGATGACTGTGATTTCTTTTTCCATAAACTTTCGAGCTGATATGAGAGCCCTCACATTCTAGGTTATAGAAGCTTTTTGCTTTCTAGAATCCAGATATCAGACCCTGGAGATTATCAAACTTGAGTGAAGCCTCTCCTGTGTAATAAGCTCAGAACAGTGAAGTGGGAGGATGCAAAGGTTTATGGCAAGTGAAATTCACTATGTTATATTTGATTACATTTGTCTGACCTTGAACAATCTTAGGAGCTAGGGTAGTCATTTCTGTTAAGTAATTCATTTAAAATTGCTTAATTAAGAAAGAAATTTTCATTGAATCCTCTAGATTAATTTGCACTTCTACTTAGGAGCATCAACATTTATAATCAATTTAAGGAGGAAATGAGCCCAGATTATTTTAGAGCCCACAATGAAACCTAATTGGATTCATTTAGACCGAAATTGGAAATATAAGGAAATCTGATATATTTTTAATTTCCTACATCTTAGGGGCAATAATGGACATTTCATCTTGGTGAGGCAATGGCTTTTAGAGTTGAAATAGCCAAGACTGGATTTGCCGACGAAACGGACATTTTTCCCGTGTTTTACTCTTTAGGAAGCACTCAGCAGAGCTAACTTACAGAAAACCCCAGGAAGTCTTGGACAATGTGGTCGAGAAGGTGAGGGCGAGAGGTTGCATGGGATAGGCAAGGTCTGCTGTTCTCAGACTCCGCATGTTCTACTCAGGTTCTTCCCTCCTGAAGAGGTATTTTAACCGATGCTGTCAGAAATCTCTGAATCGTAAGGAGTGATTTAAAGAGGAACAAAGCTGAGGCAGAAGAAACATCTTTGAGCTCATTTGTTTAATCCCAGGATTTAGTCTGTTTTCTGCTTCTGTGACGTCCTGGGAAGTTTATTAAGGAAAGGCATTTACTTAACTCTCGGGTCTTGAAATTAGGAAGTCCGCCATCTAGAGAGGTCTTCTCGCTGTCTGAGAGTTTCAATGCAGTCACACCTAACTTTTATTTGGTTTACTTAGTTCCTCAGAAAAAGAGCTGTATGTATGCTTAGTTGTGCATGTCGGATTGGGCTAATTCTCACCAGAAAAGTTCTCATCAAAATGTGCTGTGTTTAAATATGTCTAAAATAAACCATTCCGTGCCAGAAGTTTGAACCAACGCCAGTTATCCACTTGTGTTGGTCTCAACTGCTTTTTTTGTGTCCTGCAAATCATCTCTCTGCAACCTTGCAAATGTCTGAAGAGAAAGACCCCCGTGTCATGTATCCATGCCTCCAAGTTTGTGTGGAAAAAGCTTATACAGCTGGTCCTGCCCTTTAATAAGTAATAGGCCACAGTTGAATAGATAAGCATATTACCCTAGTAAAAGTGAACGGCAGCCTCACTGAGAACTCTAGAAGAGAAAACGGTGAATGGCCAGTTTTAGACCTAATATATTGGTGAAGACTGTATTATAATTTGTTCATTCATTCTTCTTCAAACTGTTATTCAGTCTCCTTTTATATTTTAAGTGTTGGTGATTTAACCTAGAGCCCTATTAATGCTTCTCAAGTTCCCTACCCCAGCCACAAAGTTGAATGCCCAGCACTTTCTGAGTTTTATCCCCATACCTGACATACTTCGTATTTTTAGGCACACGACTGCAGCTTCCCAGGCTGAGTGTAAACTTTCGTTTCTCTTTCCTCAGCCTCTCAAGTAGCTAATTGTGGAGCTTCATCATCTGGATCAGTCAATCAACTCTTGTTGTTGACCATCTAATCCAATCCTTCAAATTCTTTTCTTGATTCATCCGTGAAGCTCTTTTCCTTGCTCTGCTTTTCATTAATAATAGCAAATGTCACCGTGTATCTTAAACTACAAGTAACTAATTTATTCGACATTTTTATTCGCCATTACTCACTCTCTGCTTAGAATAAACTCTAGGGGCTTTGTCTTGCTTCTTTACAAACTCTTAACAGTGTTTGCCTCTCCCTATAACTGTAGGGATACCAGAATCATCTTTGGGAGCTGTGAACTCTCTGAGATAGAGAGACCCAGGTAGCCTGTTGCAGACTCACAGATATATTCTTGGTTAGGTACCTCCTCATATTCGTAAGACTGAAGAAAAATAAATGTGGTCTGTGATCCAGTCTCTGGACTATAAGCACTTATAACTAAACTTATTAAATTGTGTAAGTGGTAGGTGGGTGAAAGAGTGTAGATTAATGTCACATGTTATGTAGGACACATGGTGAGGATGCCCAGCAAAAAGTGAGTCAGATGATCCTGAAAGTCAAGAAAGGTCTGGACCACAGTTACACACTTGCATCAGAACCAGTGGATCCATCATGTTTAGAGCACTATTAATTCATTTTGTGTAAATGATTTGGCTGAGATAAGAACAGGACTCAGAGGGTGGATAAATGACTCTATGGTTAAGAGTACTCTAATGCTTTTTCAAAGGACTGGAGTTTGGTTTCCATTGTCCACATTAGGAACTCATGACTGTGTGTGTGTGTGTGTGTGTGTGTGTGTGTGTGTGTGTGTGTGAAATGGGGGAAAAGAGAGAGTGCAACCATTTAAAATTGTCTCTACGTCTCTCCAAGACATGTGTCTTGGAGACTAAACTTGTAAGGGTAGCAGCACTTTTACATGGCATTATATGTTCTACTTAGTGTTCCAGTTGAAAATGATATTCATTTGGAGTCCACAGTTAGAACCAGTGGATGTCAGAAGCTCTCACTCTTACCATTCTATGCCTAAACCACCATGTGAGCTCTTATATTTTATACCCAAATTCAAAGGGGTTGAAAGAATTTCCCAAGGTAGATATATAGACACAGAAGTGAAAGAAATCTGCTTAGTTCTTTACCTTGTTTAGGGGGAAAAAAACTGTTGCATCCAAGAGGCACAAATAAGTATAGGAGGTAGAGAGAGGATAATATTTGGCAGCACCGATCTATTCCTGAGAAAATGTTGAGCACTGAAGACACTCCACTTGGAACTTGTTTTCTACTTGGCAAAACTGGCATTTGGGCAAAGAACTGCCCATGCCTCAACCACTGACAAAATGCACAGTGTCCAGACTAAACAAGCAGGATCCAAGAAAAAAGACTGCCAAACCTTGCTAAGATGGGGTAAGACAGTTTTAAAAAATTTCCCTGCCTCTAAAAATGGTCTGTCAGTTACTCTAGGCCTTAGCCAAAGTTAGTGGCTTCAACACTGCAAATGAGACTTTGGATAATTGCCCAGGTAGCCAGTTGTCTCTGTCATCTACTGCACATTTTGGAAGCTGCTTGATTGCACTTCCTGCCTACTCAAGTAATATTATCTCCTTTCTCAGGCCTTTGATGGGATTAAAGATTAGATAGTCATAGTTACTTTCCTCTTATGATTTAGCCAAGCAATTTCTAATGCAAGACTTAGACTCCTTAGGATATAATGATTATTAAAACATTTAGCATATGTTCCTTGCTTAATATTGTTTAGGCTGGTTGTAATTCTAATTTTTATACTTGATATCTGTTTTACTGTATATAGTTTTATATTGGGTTTGGAACTCTCTTATTTAGAAAGAAATGGAGAGGTGATGGGGAACCTCCTTCAGCCAATGGCCTTTGAGAGGCTGGACCAGGTTGAGGCATGACTTTGGGTACCGAAAGCCACGATCAGGCCATTTGTCCCTCTTCTTCCCCCGTGCCGCACCTGGATGTTGGACCCTATTTCTATTTCTGTGAGTTTTCCTTTTTAATAAAGAAAACTTTAGTATACCCTATTTGGAGCTAATTTGAGATTATTTGATTCACGTTCTCCCCATCTGACATGTTCTGCTTCCCACAGATGTTTGGATTCATTTCTGGATGTTGAATTCAATACCACTGATAACTGTATCGGACTTTATACTAATACAATATGGTTTTTATTAGTATACCTCTATAGTATAATTTGAGGCTGATAATTATGCTACCTCCAGGAGTTTTTGTGATTAAGAATTGTTTAAACTATCATGGGTTTTGGGGGGAATTTCCATCTGAAGCTGAAAATTGTCCTTTCAATATCTATGAAGAAGTATGTAGAAATTTTGATGCAGATGTCATTGAACCTATAGATAGTTTTGGGTAGGATAGCCATTTTCACTATATTAATCCTACAGACCCATGAAAATGGAGGATATTTCTATCTTCTGATACCTTCTTCAATGTATTAAAGTTTTTATTTCAGTTGGTTGGCATTATCCCTAAATTTAATTTAATTTAATTTAATTTTGGCTATGGTGAAAGGTATTATTTCATTATTTTTGTTTCAGTTCATTTGTATATAGAAAGGTTACTGATTTTTTATGTTAATTTTATATCTTGCTTCTTTGCTGAAAGTATCAGCAACATTAGTTTCCTGATGGTGGCGAACGCCTTTAATCCCAGCACTGGGGAGGCAGAGGCAGGCGGATCACTGTGAGTTTGAGGACAGCCTGGTCTACAAGAGCTAGTTCCAGGACAGGCACCAAAACTACAGAGAAACCTTGTTTTATATATGCATCATGTCATCTGCAAATAATTTGATTTCTTCTTTACCATTGTATCCCCTTGATCTCTTTCAGTTGTCCTATTGCTCTAGTTAAGAGTTTCAGCTACTATATTGAATAGGTATGGAGAGAGTAGACAGCCTTGACTTGATTTTAATGGAATTGCTTTGAGTTTCCCTCCCTTTAGGTTGATGTTGTCTATGAACTTGCTGCAAATCACCTTCATCATGTTAAAAATATGTCCCTTTTATCCTTATTCTCTCCAGGACTTTTATCATAAAGATATATTGTATTTTATCCAAGGCCTGTTTTTTTATTTAATGAGATGATAACATGATTTTTATCTTCAGTCTGTGTCTATAATAAATCACATTTATCAATTTATATGTATCTAGCTATCTCTTTATATGTGTGATGAGCCTAACTGATCATGATGAATGATCTTTTGGATGTGTGCTAGTATTTTGTTTGAAACTATGGCCTCATAAAAAGAATTAGGCATGTTCTTTCTGTTCCTGTGTTTGGGATGATTATAATTCTATATGTTGCTATACGTTCTTGTCTTCCATTTTTTGGTTTCTGTTGCCCTACCTGAATGTTAAGAGAATGTGGTAGCTATGGATTGCCTGGTAGGGAGTAGTTCTGAATTTTACCATGAGTGGCCTTTGGGTGCCCTGAATAGAATGTATTTCTAGGTAATAGGGGCTTAAAGGAAGAACCACAGGAACCACAGGAAGAAAGAAAGCTGTATCTGCCATAAGGTTTATCAGAGTCAATTGTAGAAGGTTGCTTGTTCAGACTCCCAAAATAATCACTCAGAAACTATATTATTCACAATACTGGTTGGCCAATAGCCTGAGCATATTGTTAACTTATATCTAGAATTAACCCATCTCTATTAATCTGTGTATTGCCACATGGCTGTGGCTTACTGGCAAGTTTCTGGCTCATCTATTACCGGCAATGGCGACATGACATCTCTTGCCTCCACCTTCATTCTCCCAGCATTAAGTTTAATTTTCCTGCTACCTCTATTCTATTAAGCTACTGGCCAAAACAGCTTCTTTATCAACCATTGGTATTCACAGCATACAAAGGAGAATCCCACATCAAGAGTCCCCAAGGAGTACAGTCAGAAAGGGAGAATGGGCCTCTGAAAGTAGTCTGCTACTGTGCTAGACAGAAGCTAAGGGATTTACAATGAAGGGATAAGGAAGGAGAGTGAAAATTATCAACTTGATTCCCAGGCCAGCATGGCCAGCAGCTTATATATATATTTATTTATGTATGTATATACATATATGCTGCTTATATATATGCTTATATATATATATGGCAGCAGGTATAGAGTGCCTCTGGTTATTGGTGACTGACACAAAGGAATGGAGTGATTGAAGAAGTCTGCATCCCCTTTGAAGATCTGAGGAGTACCCCAGGTAACTGAAGCATTGAGGGATAACAAGTCTCTACAAGTCCATAGCTCTTTTCTTAACAATGAGCCTATGGTTTGAATGCAAAATGCCCCCCCAATGTGTCAAGTGATAGTATATTTGGTACTATTTGATCTCTTGGTGATGTTTATCAAGACAATAGAACCTCTCTGGAAGATAAACCTCACTGGTGATGGGCCCTGAAGTTTTGTACACTGGCTCAATCTCTTGTTCACTCAACTTTCTGATGGCCTATTCAGTGTGGCCTGTAACGTCCCATCACTGCTACCTTGCTTTGCACCACGCTGAACATCATCATCTCACACCAGAAAGACAAACTATTCTTCCCTTAAGTTGCTTATTGCTCAGTATTTTATCTAGTAGCCAGCACAGAGTTGAGCTCTGTGTTCTAGATCAATGATAAAGCCCATCTTATGAAATTTTATCTAAAATTGTTAGTCTAAAAATGTTAAAACTTAGGCTTGAGAAAAAAAAAATAATGCCAGCTGCTCACCTATTTAGGAGTCTGTGTGGGGTCGTGTGTGTGTGTGTGTGTGTGTGTGTGTGTGTGTACAGATTCACACTAAAGTTCAGCATCCTGATGCAGATGGCCTTTTATGTGTCTGCACAGAACTATCCTACTTTTAGTTTGTGTAGTTTTTTTAAAGTTCATTTGTTCATATCAAAGTTTTGATGAACATATCCTGTTGAAAAACCCATGGTAATGATCTTCATGAGTCTTTCTATTATGGCTAAACCAGTGGGTCTCAACCTGTGGTTCACAACTCCTTTGGGGTAGAATGACCTTTTCATGGGAGTTACCTAGGACCATCTACATATCAGACATTTACATTATGGTTATAACAGTAGCAAAATTACAGTTATGAAATAGCAGTGAAAATAATTTTGTGGTTGGGTCCACCATACCATGAAGAACTGTAATAAAGAGTCATAGCATTAAGAAGCTTGAGAACCACTGAGCTAGACCATCCTTCAAAATATCCATTTAATGTCCTACAACCTCTCTCTGGTACTCCAGTAAACCAGGAGCATCATCCAAATGGATGCTCAGTAGCAGAAAAGAATATATATGACAGGATGCTAAGGGTTTAGTCTTGATTTGCTCCAAATTCAGGGAAGCCCGACTCATGATACCACTGCCATTGTCTCTGCAGTGCAATTTGTGGTCAGAGACCTAAGCTGTTTATAGAAATCACATGAACAGAAAATTCAGCCACCACAGGTTTCCAGGAGTTAGACAAAGAAGATTGCCAAACCAAAACATTGTTGAAATTGGTATTACAAAGCATTTACATTGAAACAAACCAGCTTCAAGCTTCTTCTAAAACACATTCTTGTTTTTCTGTGCTCTGATAAACTTTTCTGTAATTCATTTTTACATGTAAAGAAGATGATGGTGAATACTTATTTTGAATGAACACAGATGAGCCGTCTGTCTCTCTCGCTTCTGTTGAAATGGATTTACAAAACATGAAGATTAAAAAATATTGTAAAGAATGACCTGGCATTGCATTTGTTAGTAACAAGAACAAATGTACTTTCTCAGTACTTGACTGAGAAAAGGAAATCATAAAGGCGGAGAAGTAGATGCCAGGAGTTCAGTACCTATAAAGCTTTCTATAAAAGTATAGTTTCTATTTTTAAATTATCCACAATAAGTATTTACAACATTGAGATCTTAATAAGTACAGGTTAGACTCCCCAATGTGTCCTCCTTTCTAAACCGAACTGAATTAACTGCGTGGCTGATCTGTGACTGCAAAAAACGAGACACTTGGCAGGTAATTTTTAAGAATAAACTGAGCAAAACATCAGCCAATTTGTCAACTATTTTTAAGTTTGGCCTTTGCTCAGACAGAGAGCATTTCTAATTTTTTTTTTTTTGTCAGAGATACTTTTGCTTCAATGAATCTTGACTTTCCTTGGGAATTGAAATCTGAAGAAAAATGATAGAACTAAAAAAAAGGAAAAGAAAAGAAATTACATACAGTTAGATGTGTGATGGAATACTTCCTAAGTACCAAGTTTTTAACTTTTGTTTTGTTTTGTTGCATTACCTCATACATTACATCCCAACTGTGGGCAGTTTCCCCTCCCTTTACCCCTCCTACTCATTCTCCACCTCACCCCCTTCACCCAGAACAACTCCTCTTCCATTTTCCTTCCAAAAAAAGAGCAGGCCTCCCAGGGATACCCACCAAACATGCCATAACAAATTGCAATAAGACTAAGCACAAACCCTCATATCAAGGCCTGATGAGGCAACCTGGTAGGAGGAAAAGGGTCCTAAGCACAGGGAAGAGTGAGGGACACTCCCACTGTTAGGAGCCCCATAAAAATGCCATGCAACAGTAACTATACATATATGCAGAAGACCTAGCTCAGACACATACAGGCTCCCTGATTGTCACCCAGTCTCCGTGAGCCCAGATGAGCCCAGTTAGTTGAATTTGTGGGGTTTTGCGCGCACGCACGCGAGCACGCACGTGTGTGTGTGTGTGTGTGTGTGTGTGTGCGTGTGTGTGTGTATGGTATCCTTAACCCTTGTGGCTTCTATAATCTTTCCTCCAGCTCTTCTGTGGGGTTCTCCTGGCTCCACCTTGTGTTTGACTGTGGATCTCCACATCCTCTCCCACAGCTGCTGGCTGACACATTTGGTGACAATTGGGCTAGGCACCATCTCTGAGTATAGTGGTGCCAAACTTTTCGTTGCACACTAGAGATTCCATAACAGAATAAAGTCTTAATTTCAAGGATGATACTGTAGAAATGGCAGGGCACAGGACAGGTTTATCGGGTGTGAGTCTGAGTTCAATTCCTAACTATTTCCTTATCTCAGTGATTTTTTTCCTGTTGCTGAGATGAAAAATTGAAGGAAGGGGATTCTTTTGGCTCATTGTTCAATAGTATGGTCAATCAAAGCAGGTAAATCAAGGTAGCAGTACCTTTCAGCAACTTGTCACATTTTGTTTGCAGTCCAAAAGAAGAGAGTAACTACTGATTGTTCTCAGCTAGATGTCTACCTTTTATTTCATCTAGGGCCCATGCCCAGGTAATAGTGGCGCACACTTTCACGACAGGTCTTCTAAATCAATCAATGTGACCACATTTCACCATAGGCATGTCCTAAGGCTAGTCTAATCATATGATTTATCACATGCATGCTGGAAGTTCTGAGTCATTCTAGAACCTGTAAAATTGATAAATGATATTAACCATTACACTATCTAAATGAGTAATCTCTACAGCTATAGAGAAAAAGACAGAAACAAACTGGTTAGACAAGACATACAGAAATATACTCTCTCACACCATAGTGCGGCAGAAGGTGTCTTTGTAGCAGAGATATTTTGTTGAGGAATTAATATTTAAGGAAAGTCTGAAGATATGAAGCATCATTCTATTTGAGGTGTCAGGGAAAATATCTTTTTGGAGGAAAGTTTGAGACAGGGTTTCTTTTTAAGAGCCCTGGCTGTCCTGGAACTAACCTCGAACTCACTGAAATCCACCTGCCTCTGCTTCCCAAGCGCTGGGGTTAAAGATGTAAAGGGTCATTTTATTATTTAATATAACTATTCCTGCTTTTGTACTGAATATATACCTGGGAAGAGATACTTGGAGACTGTGGAAGTTTTCTCAAGCTTTTACCCACTAATTTTATCATTTTTTAGTATACTGTATGTCTAAAAATAGCACTGGTATGTGAACTTTCTTATTTCCCTATTTGTCTAAATACCTATTTCCACTTTTCCCTCTTAGTCAATTCTTCCCAGTGCTGCAAATCCTAGCTCCAGATTGTTTCTTCTATTTAGACTTCCCCAGGTGGGCCAGAGTTCTATTCTTTGTATTTCTCAGCAGCTTCAATAGCTTCATGAATAGTTATATAATATATGCTACCATGTTTAGTGGCTGTTTCTTATTTCCTTATGAGTCATCCTGTCTCACTGCATTCTCTTTGAGGGGAGACCATACTGAGCCAGGTGTTTTTCACATCACTGCCTAGCTTTGGATCTGAAATACGAAGGGCATTCTATATGTGTTTGAGAACAAATGAATGGACACATGCATTTATTGTATTCTTTCTAAAATTCATTCTCAGGTGGAATAATTCAGGTGTTTGTGTTGCAGTTACAGTTAGAAAAAGAAAAATAATGTTCATTTCTAAATATAATATACTGCCTAAATTATTCCCTTGGGGAAATTTACTTTATGATATTCTTGGCATCTCTTTATGTAATCATTTAAAAACAGTTTATAGTTTGCTTATTTTATCCTACCATCCTTCATTGTACAATAACCAACATTTTCCTTGTGACTCACGATTCAGTTTGTAGATATATTTTTAGAGATACAGACAAAAAAATGAACCCTATTCTTTTCTCTGCTAAGCTTTGTTTTTCTGGGTGTCTCTCTCTCTCTCTCTCTCTCTCTCTCTCTCTATAATAACAACTTATGCTTCCTTAACTCTTGGCAGTAAAATTATTCCTTTGTATTGGCTTTATTTAGTAACTCCAAGAGAGCTTTATACAAATTACTTTAAATACCCTGACAAAACAAAACAAAGAACATAAATTGACTGTTTTTATAAAAGTGGCCATCATTATTGTCATCACTACACAAGCAGTAGTTTAAGTCATTGGTGTATGAAATCACGCTTACATGAGAATGAATGGCTTCCTGACTGTCTGTTGTTGGTTGTTTTTACTCTTTACTCTTTTGTGGGGGCTGCCACCTGCTACCAATTAAACACACAAAAAGAGAGATGTATTATTACTTATAAATACCTGGCCTTAGCTTGGCTTGTTTCTAGCCAGCTTTTCTTAAATTATCCTGTCTATCTTTTGCCTCTGGGCTTTTACCATTATCTATTTCTGTATATCTTTTCTTTCCTTTTTATTCCATGTCTAGCTGTGTGGCTGGGTGGCTGGCGCCTTCTTTTCTTGCTCCTTGATCCCTCTTTCCAGATTTCTTCTATTTATTCTCTCTGACTGCCAGCCCCACTCGTCCTTTCTCCTGCCTTGCTATTGACTTTCAACTCTTAATTAGACCAATCAGGTGTTTTAAACAGGCAAAGCAACACCGCTTCACAGAGTTAAATAAATACAACATACAAGAATGCAACACAACTTTACATCATTAATCAAGTGTTCCACAGGCTAAACAAATGTAACACATCTTAAAATAATATTCCATAACAGCTGTATTTTCACAGGCATATCTGCAGTCACTAATACAACTAAACTCTAAAAGAATCTTGTTCTCATCAACACCACAGTCATCCAGGTGAGAAATAATGAAGATAAAAGCTAAAATATTTGAAAATAGGAATTAAGACAAGATAGACACTTAAAACTAATATATCTATGGAAACAAAAAGAATGATAGACTATTCTTTTATTAAATGCTCCCTCCCTCAGTATTAGGAAAGTAGTAGGCTAGTCTGATAAACCAAACTGAAATCTCTTTGGTATGTTAAATAAGAGTTTAACAATCACTCATGAAATGCCAATGTTATGTTAGGAAGTGGAATGCATGTGGTATAATGTTACTAATATAGATGACTTATTGGTGGTCACACTACTAAGCAATATATATCCACTCTTCCAGCAACTCTTAACTGACTGTACCAATCAGGAAGAGAAAGACTTCATGAATTCCACTTCTTTCTATGACAGAATATTTGATGAGTCCATTCTTAAGCCAGTCTTGTTCAGATAACCATCACTTCAATGATTTTTTCAGGTGTAATAGCTATGACATGACAAGAAGACATTTTCTAACAATGATCTCCATCAACTGACTTGTATTATTTCCTCCCTTATCTGAACCTTGGTATAGATGTCCCATTAAAGGTGAAACACTCAATAGGGACTTATTCTGAGCTCTTTTTAACATTGTGAATTTCTTCCTTCACTCATGCCCACTGAAAAAAAGGAGATTCTCTGACCAAGGGTGAAATCAACACCACCTTTGGGAGCAAGCACAAACACTTGAATGACAATCTGGCACATATCCATTTATCAAAATTATCAGTAGTAGATTCACTGCCGGGACATATCAACTCCCAACCATGCCCTTTGGACCAGGCATGATTTCCATCCAGTAGAGTGGGACTAATCTCTTAT
This sequence comes from Alexandromys fortis, assembly GCF_014885135.2. Taxonomy (NCBI): domain Eukaryota; kingdom Metazoa; phylum Chordata; class Mammalia; order Rodentia; family Cricetidae; genus Alexandromys; species Alexandromys fortis. The sequence goes on from NW_026067917.1 coordinate 13,808,603, forward strand.
TCCAAAGGAGTAATGCTTGCATAACAGCTATGCCACTATTACACCGTGACTATATATATTTTATTTATTTTTATTTATGTTTATTATTATGTATGCAAGAGCAGGGAGAGAGAAAGAGGCATGTGAGCCCAAGCTCACATTAGCCATGCCTGGTGTGTGTGTGTGTGTGTGTGTGTGTGTGTGTGTGTGTGTGTGTGGAGGTGAGAGAACAACTTCTGAAAGTCAGTTCTCTTCTTACCATGGGTTCCAGGGACTAAACTCAGGCTGCAAGACTTCTGCAGTGAGTGCTTTTACCCACTGAGCTGTTTTGTCAACCCTTGAGCTTTTCTTACGTGCAGGATCCACAGATGGGTCAAACCATTGATGGCGTTTCTCACCAGAACCCAGCATAGCACCATTTTGGTAGTAAGAAAGCTAGTTGGCAGAAAGGAAGATCCCAGCTGAGTCCCTCCTTCACTTCTCTGTGTTCTATAGTTGAAGTGTAGGTGTCTTCAGAAGTAGTATCTGACTGTGGTGGACAACCAAAATAAATGGCAACAACTCATATTGTTTTAAGCATCTCTGTGGACCTCCCAGACTAAGAACTCACAAGCAGCTTTCCCACACCCGGCATTGGGATTTTCATAGTAGCATTATTCATTCATGTAAGATGCTTTCATTCAAATCCATTTTTCTCTTTTTAGTTGCAATTTTTTCCTCTTTCTTTTATTAAAAGTAGATTTTTTTCATACCGTATATTCTGATTATGGTATTCCCTCCCCCATCCCCTCTGAAAGCCTCCTCAATTCCCCTCTCATTACAAACTACACTCTTTCTGTCTCTCCTAAGCAGGCATCTAAAAAATAAAAATAAAACCAAGTAAAACAAAAACAAACAATTTATAACAAAGCAAAAAGCAGCAGAAAAAGAGCCAAAATAAAATGACAAGAAACATTTATAGACATGGAGACGCACAAGTTCATACACATGAAAATCATGTAAAAACACTAAATAAGAATTCATAATACATATGCAAAGGACCTGCAAGATTTAAAAAGGAAGTCCCAGTAAAACATTATGAGAAAACCCCTCCAATGCCAATGAGTTTGTTTTGTGATGTCCAGTCAGTCCTACCTTTCTGAAATGCCACTGTCAAGATACTTTGGATAATCTTTTTGGACAAACTTTCCTGCCTATAATAAAAAAAAAAACAGCAATAATGTAAAATATCAGTTGGAATTACTTTGTTCTTGAATTCTCTCACTGATGATATTCTAATGACTTTAAACCAAAATGAAATCAAAATGCTCCCAAAGAACTGCTTTCCTCTCTCCTGGAATATTATCCTCAAAACCCTGTGCTTTGCTTTCCATGGACAGGATGATAGTGACACACATTTACTGTTCTTGCTACTGTAGCTTCTTTGTCAAAGTCAGAGCTTTAGATTACACACACATATGTTTCTTATATGAAGCAGAATTTCATCTAGTATTTGTTGGTTTGAGTAAAGCATTGTTTTTTAGGTTATCTCATACTCTTGCACTTTGTAAGTTAAAAAAAGAGAGAGAATACAAAGTTTTGATACAATTTTGTTTTATTCTTTCATGTGAGTTAATTTATATAAGGAGTCTCTGAAGACACACTGGTAGTCAAATAACACCATGTAATCCAGAAAGTAAGAGAAATAACTATTATTTCTTGCTCCTTCATTAAAGAATCATAGTGAATCATCAGCTGAATCCAAGGACCAGAGGATGGTAGTTTGACTATAGGACCAACAAGCAGAGTCCATTTCAATCTCTTCTTCCCATTACAAAAAGACTCCAGTGAATGCTGGTCTAGTTTGATAATTTGCCATTCTAGTTGTTACTTGGCAGTTGCATAGTGATAGTATTTGAGAATAGAACCACACTGATTGCAGAAGCTGCAACAGACCATCAGAAAGGCAATTTCTCCTTTATACAAGGAAATCAAGGGAAGAGAATGGCCTCAGTAACCAAATTGTTCTCAGTAGCCAAATTGGCTTTTACCATACTTTGGAGAAACAAAATATATTTTAAAATTCTAGGTTTATAATTATGTTTTTACCATCATGGCAGTTACACCCAAAAGGCCATTCTCTCCTCTCATTCTTATCTGTTCTCTCTCTCTCCTCTCTCTCTCTCTCTCTCTCTCTCTCTCTCTCTCTCTCTCTCTCTCTCTCTCTCTCTCTCTCTCCCCCTCTCTCTCTCCATTATGTATAGGATATAGTGTTGAACTACTTTTGGCTTTTTGATCTGGGACTGACTTTGGAGCACGATCCACCAGAGGACACACCATTCAAGAAAACTGACTGCATTTCCAAACAACTGTCAAATGCCAGTAGCTTCTCAGCTAAGGGTGGGACTTTGTGCCTATTTCTCATGTCCATACTGGGATTTACTATAGCCAAGAACACGTTCAATCACCATAGATGGTGAAAATAAAACCTTCCATGATAAAACCAAATTTAAACAATATTTATCCACAAACCTAAACATACTGAAGATATTGGAAGAAAAGATTCTACAAAATGTTAACTACACCCATGAAATACAGGAAATAAAACATTTAAGACCAGAAAAATCAAAAGAAAGGGAACACACACACACTAACATAACCACCACCACCAAAATAACCATAATCAACAATATCAATGGTCTCAATTCCCAAATTTAAAAAAAAAAACGGAATAACATAAATGAATGTGAAAACGGATCCATCTTTCTGCTGTATCCAAGAAACACATTTCAACATCAAGGAAAGATATTACCTCATGGTAAAGAGTTGGAAAAGGTATTTCAAGCAAATGAACCTGAGAAGCAAGCTGATGTAGCCTTATTAAGATCTAACAAAACAAAATTCAAACCAAAAATAATCAAACAAGACATGAATGATATGACATACTCATCAAAGGAAAAATTCACCATGATGTTTTAATTCTTAACATCTCTGATCCAACACAGGACACCCAAGATTATAGTAGAAACACTACTACATCTTAAATTAATATTGATCCTCACACATTTAAAGTGGGATACTCAATCCAGAAACTCACTAACAGACAGGTCATTCAGACAAAAACTGAACAGAGAGATGTTGGTGATAACAGACATTGTAAACCAAAGGGAACTAACAGATATTTACAGAATATTTTACCTAAATACCCAAACACACAATACCCTCTTCTCTGTGCCTCTTGGAACTTTCTCCAACATTGATCATATACTTGTACACAAATCAAGTCTCCACAGATACAAGAAAACATATTTAAAATACCTGTACACCACCAGGTGGTACTGACAAGGGGATCCTTGAGAGTTTGAGGCCACTTTGGTCTATAGGGTGAGTTCAAGGACAAAGGAACACTGTCTCAAAAGCAAACAAACAAAAAACCCTGTACATCACCTAATTAAAAAGCTAAAAGAAATGAATAATTTCTCAATAATACACTTTATCAAAGTTAAATCAAGATTGGATAAGCAATTTACACAGACCAATAACCTCCAAAGAAATAGAAGCAATAATTAAGAGTCTGTCAACCAAAAAAAGCCCAGAGTCAGTTGATTTTATTGTAGGATCCTACCAGACTTTCAAAGATTTAATTACAGTACTCCTCAAAATATTCCACAAGATGGAACCAGAAAGAACATTGCCCAATTCATTTTATGATGCCATAGCTACCTTGATACCCAAATGACCTAAAGTTCCAATAAAGAAAAATTTACAGACCAATTTCCCTAATGAATATAGATAAAAATAGTCAATAAAAGATTTGTAAAATGAATATATGAACACATCAAAAAAGATCATCCACCATGATCAAATAGACTTCATCCCAAAGATGAAGGAATGGTTCAATATACAAAAATCAATAAACATTATTCACCATAATTATAAACTGAAAGACAAATCCACATTATCATCTCATTAGATGTATAAAAGGCCTTGACCAAATCCAACATTCCTTCATGATAAAAGTCCTGGAGAAATTAAGAATATGAGAGACATACCTAAACATAATAATTACAGTCTACAGTAAGCCCACAGCCAACATCAACTTAAATGAAGAAAAACTTGAAACAGCTACAATTCTAATATCAAAAGTAGACAACTCTCTCCATATCTTTATACTTGAAGTCTTAGCTGGAGCAATAAGAAAACAGAAAGGGATAGAGGGGATACAAATTAGAAAGGAAAAAATTCAAAGTATTTGCAGATGATAGTATACATAAGTGACTTGAAAATTTTCAACAGGGAAGTCCAACAGCTGATAAACACTTTCACCAAAGTAGCTGACTACAAAATTAACTCATAGAAAATAGTAACCCTAATATATGTAAATAGCCAACTGACTAAGAAAGAAATCAGGGACATCACACTTTTCATACTGACCTCAAATAATAAAAACTATCTAAGGATAACTCTAACCAAGCAAGTGGAAGACTTGTATTATAAAAATATTATTAAAGAGAGAAATTGAAGAAGATATCAGAAGATAGAAAGATCTCCCATTCTCACGGATCTGTAGAATTAACATAGTAAAAACAATCATCCTACCAAAAGCAACTTACAGATTCAATGCAATCCCCACTAAAATCTCAGTATAATTCTTCACAAATCTTGAAAAGACAATTATCAGCTTCATATGGAAAAAGAGAAAACCCAGGATATCTAAAAATAATCCTCAACAATAAAAGTACTCCTGGAAGTCTCACCATTACTGATTTCAAGTTGTACTACAGAGGAAAAGTGATTAAAAGTAGCATGGCATTGATATTAAAACAGACATGGTGGCCAATGGAATCACATTGAAGATGCAGGCATAAATCCTTACCCATAAAAATACACAATATTTGATAAAGAAGCCAGAAATATACACTGGAGAAAAGACAGCACCTTCAACAAATGGAGATGATAAAATTGGATGGCCAGATGTAGAAAAATGCAAATAGAACCATATTTATCACTCTGTACAAAACTCAAGTACAAATGGATCAAAGACCTCAATATAAAACCAGGTATGCTGAACCTGATAGAAGAGAAAGTATGGAATTCCCTTGAACTCATTGACACAGGAAAAGACTTTGTAAACAAAACACCATTAGCATAGGCACAAGATTAACAATTAATAAATAAAATGTCATGAAACTGTAAAGCTTCTGTAAGACCCATGAAACCACCATTCAGACAGAGCTGGGAACTACATAATAGAAAATGATTTTTAACAACTTCTCATCTGATAAAGAACTAATATTCAAAATACATAAAGAACTCAAAAAACTAGATATGAAAAACAAAAACAAAAAAGCAAATAATCCAATTTTAAAATAGAGTACAAATGTAAACAGAATTCTCAAAATAGGAAACTCAAATGGTTGACAAACACTTAAAGAAATGTTCAGCATCCTTAGCCATCAGGGAAATGCAAATCAAAACTACTTTGAGATTCTATGTTATACCTGTCAGTATGGGTAAGATCAATAATTCAAATGATAGCTCACGCTATTGGTCAAGGATGTAGAATAAAGGGAACACTCCTCCACAAGTGTTGAGAGTGAAAATTTGTACAGCCACTATGGAAATCAGAATGTCATTTCCTCAGAAAGATAGAACTTAGCATTTAAAAAATGACATCGTGATATTTGCATGGAAAGTAGGTGGAACTTGAAAAAAATCATCCTGAGTGAAGTAATATAGAACAAAGTAGATAAATATGTATGTAGTCACTATATGTGAACATTAGCCATTAAATCAATCATAACCAATCTACACTTCAAAGACCAAAAGAGGTTATGTATAGTGGAAAGTACTGGAGGAGAAGGGCACATGGATTTCCCTGGGAAATAGAAATACATTTTACGGACAGACTGGGTGAGGGACTAGAAAAGGAGGATCAGATGGGGAGAAGAAACAGGAGATGGGATTTAGTGGGGGTTTGGGGGAGAAACACCTAGTATTGAGGAGCATTTGAGTATTGAAAGCATACTCATTGCTGATGTTTGGAAAGGCTATTGGGTTTTATAAGTTGATGTGTTCCCTGACACATTGCTGAAATTATTGATCTTTTCAAGAAGTTTTCTACTAGAGATGTTAGAATCTCTTATGTATGACATTATACCATCTGAAAATAGGGGTAATTTTACTTCTTTTTCTCTTTGAATTCCTTTAATTTTCTCCCTTTTTAGCCAATTTTTCTAGCTACTGCTTTAATTACTAAATTAAAAAATGGCAGGAATGGACAACCCTATCCCATCGCTGAATTTAATGCAGCTGCTTTCAGTTTGAGTACATCCAGACAAGATTCGCTGTGGGTTTGTTGTATATAGCCTGTATTGTGTTGAGGGATAGTCCCTCTAGCCCAACTCTCTTTAGAATTTTTTTTTTCAGAAAACCACATTGGATGTTTTTTACTTCATCAATTGAAATTATCATGTGATTCATGTGATTTTTTTGTCTGTATGCCCATTTACATTATTTATTGACTTACATATGTTGAAACATCCCTGGATTTCCAGGATAAAGTCAATTTTATCATGGTAGAGATCTTAATATATGTCTGTATTTGGCCTGCTAGGTTTTTTTTCTTTTTTTCTTTCAGGATTTTGGCATCTATGTTCATCCGTAGTTTTGGTTTGGGGGATGTGTGTCTTTATCTGATTTGGATTTTAGATTAATACTGGACTCATAGAAATAGTTTTTGAGTTATCTTTTAATTTCTGGTTTTTAAAATTAATTTCCATAGTAATGGTTATAGTACTTCTTTGAAAAAACTCTAGGATTCTGCTATGAATCTACCTTGGCCTGGGACTTTCTTTTTTCTTTTGTCATAATGACTTTTATTTCTATTTCAATCTCTTTATTTATTATGGATCAAGTTAGGTTGTTGGTCTCTTCTTGGTTTGACTTTAGTAGAGTGGATGAATCAAGAAACTCATCCATTTTTGACTGTCAAGCTTAATGAAGCACAGTTTTTTAAAGTATTCTGTTTAATATGTTGTATTTCTTTGGTGCCTGTTGTAATGTTTCCCTGTTTATTTGCAATTCTGCTAAATTAGATTATCTGTTTCATCCTATTGGCTAATTACAACTAGGGCCTGTCAATATTGTTTATTTTTTCAAAAACCAGCCTTAGCTTCATGATTGTCTTTACTGTTTTCTTTGTTTTTCTTTCATTAATTTCTACTCAGATTTTTTATTTTTTTCTTGTCATTCACTGGCCTGGGGTTTGATTTATTCTTCTATTTCCAAATTATTGAGTTGCACCATTCAATCCTTTATTTATGTACTCTTTCTTATTATTTAATGTAGGCACTTAGAGCTATAAGTTTCCCTTTTAGTATTGCTTTTAATGTTTTCCACAGATTTTGTTGTGCAGTCTTTTCATTTTCATTTAAATTTCTTTTTTTTGTTTCTTCTCAGTTATGAGATTTGGGGATTTGAGCTGGGCATATGGACTTCCCTCTTTGGTTTTAGAGTTTGTCCTTTCTTAGCTTTTGCTAACTTATGAGTTGTGTAAATTTAGGGAATCCACCTAACTTCACTATCAACATCCTTTCTACAAGCCATCAGGGGAGCCCAAGGCACGCAAATGGTGAACCAGACTAGTCTTCAATGATAGAGTATTTTTGTACTCCATAAGAATTACTTCTTTATGCAAGAAATTGCTTCTTTGTTTTTACTTATTCTGAAGTATTAATTTTATTTTTTTTTCTTATTATATTTTATCATTATTCCTTATAGATCTGTTTGTTTTTAATAAAAGACAGAAGAGGGATAACAATTGTTATCAATTGTAATAACAATTATTGAAAAAGGAGGCCATTGAAAGAGAACAAGGGGGAGAGAGTGGAAAGGAGAAATGCAATTATAATATAATTGAACATGATTTTTTAAATGATAAGTAAACACTACCAAAAAATTCCTACCCAATTTATTTGATCAACTAAGTCAATTTAAGGAACAACCAATATTCAATGTCTCCTATATCCATATGGATACTGAAATATACATAAATGAACTTACCTCAGAGCATTTAACAACAATGTCAAATATGACCCTCATAGTATCTAACAAAAGAAATATTCTCTGACACTATGTCCAATACTCCTTAAATTTATAACCTCATAAATCTTTGTGCCTGATGTAACATATTTATTGGCTAATCATCTGCCGTTTTTGTTTTTTAGAATATCCCCTAACCATAATATGAGTCTCAAGAGAATAAAGACTTTGTTTGTTTTGTTTGCTGTACCATCCCTGGTTGTAAAAGGGATGAGATTCATGCACCAAGAAACAAATATACAGGATACTTGGGTAATGAAGTACTAAATCAAATGGAGCCCATGCTTTAACCCAGGGGCTCAGTGATTTACAAAGACCATTATAAAACCTTTTACTATTATTCTCCTTCCTTATAGAAAAATATCACCTACCCTTTGCTTTTGACCTTCAGGAATGTTCTCTCACTCCCTGTCCTCCATGAAATTTTGTTCCAGGGAAAATTAGGGCCACATTCTCCAGTATTCCTAATATGAAGAGAGGTATAGCTTTAATAGACAGCTGATGATCTCGATGGGTCTCACCTTCAGCATCACTGGCTCCAACCCAGAAGATTATTAGATCATCTCCAGATGTGTTTTTTGTGAAGAGAGATCCAGAAGCCATGAGTCCCAACACTGGCTCCATTCAACTGTGTCAGTGTACCTAAATGCTAATGCAGGACTTACTAAAATGTAGATTGAAAGTCAGACTTCATTTGCATTATCAGACTCCTATCTTATATGGCTTCTTCATTTGTTTTTGTGTTTTTTAATCTGGAGGGCTTTCAATAGGATTCGATGGAGACTTGCTAGGTGGAAATGAGTACCTTCAACTCTGTATAAGCATATTCAATTAAACTGAATTCATTGCCTGCATGGGACAAGTTAAAAGAAAACTAAATAGATAATGATTACACATTATTAAGAAAAAGAGACAGTTCTGGAGACCAAATTCTTTTAACACATCATTAAGCTGGGCTCATTTCATATGCACAGTTTAACACCAGCCTATAAGGAGAACATGTTTTGAGGAAATCAGCAGAATGTTTATGAGCTCTAAAAAGCTTTTAATAAAATGCAGTGTTTTAGGGAGGGAATAACTTCTAAGCTTCACTTGAATACGCTAATTAAAGAGATGCTCCTACTGATTCTGAGTTCTATTTGTCCTGACTTCTATGTTTTTAATATGACATTATTATCAATTCTCCAAGACTTTCATACACGCAAACAATGTATTTTGATCATATTCAGTCCCCACTCCTCCTCTTAACTCCACTCAAGTCTGCCCAACCCCCAATTTCATCATCTCATGTCTTCTTTTTTGTTCTATTTTGTCTTTGCAATTTGTGTTGTCCGTACACTCATGGGCCATGAGCACAGTCCATCTATACACACTAAAAACTGGTACCCCACCCCAGAAGCCATCAACTCTCAATATCTCCTCAGCTAGGAATATGGGATCATGAGGTTCTCCCTATCCATGGTAGAAAGGTAACTGACTTGATTTTATGTAACACATCTTATGTAGGCAAGCAAAGTTGCTTGGGCTCCTCAGTGCAGCGATCCTGTCATGCTTCTCTCAGGTTCCCCTCCAAATATGACTCCGTTTTCCTCTACTTCCACGATGATTCTTTAGTTTTGATGTGTGTGATATATATGTCTCATTTGTGGTTAAGCACTTCATGGTCACTTATTCTCTGCCCTCCAACCGGTAGTGAGCTTCTATGCTAGTCGCCACATACTGCATAAAGAGCAGTCTCCAGTGAGGCTTGGGCGCTGCACTAATCAACTGACAGAGGGATATAAACTTATAAGGCAGTTAGATACTATGTCTTCTTGGCAAAATAATAATAGCTATTCCCCTGGGGTCTTTGAATTTTGAAATAACAAAAAGTATAGTTTATTTGGATAGATTTACAATGCCATAAATGTGTTTCCTACTGTAGAACAGACTTTAACTTCAATCAGAAGGCTTTAAGTTACCCCCATACCATTGTTTCTGCTATTACACCCATGGCCATGTTTTACGACAGCAGTCATCATTGTAGCTCTCAGGGTTCATAGCTAAGACTTTCCTCACCCAACACCTCCTGGCGTTATTAATGTTAGCCAGTAGGGAGAAAGAATGAAGTCAGTGTTAACTTGATATTTTCATGTCCTCTGTCTAAATTATGTAGTATCCTAAGCAACAGGATCTTATCACCACATTCTAGTGAGCAACCAAGAACAATGGCAATAATCTGGATTTTTTGGGATGGGGGCGTGTCTCCAAGACACCCATGACCAACAACCCAAAGGGGGAAAGCCCATGCTTTGCATACTTAAAATTTTGTTTGTTTTGTTTTTATTTAACAACCTATGGGTTCCAAGAAAAACATTATACAGTATATAGGATAATTACAATTAATATTATATATGTTTATATAAGTGCATAAATATACAGTCGTGTACATATGAAGCTTATAAAATAATGGATTTCCCTACAGCCTTTTCAAACTCCCTATTGTTAGTTATCCTTCTCCTACCCCTCCTCCACTGTGCCCTTCTATCTACTTCCCCATTTAAACATCCCTTCTGATTATTCCCATTTTACCCTTGTTCTGTTTTTTATTCACCTTGTCTAGGCTACATTGCATATTTTAATCACTTATAGAAATGCTCCATATTCCTTATAAAAAAGTATGTCAAATTGACTACAAGTTATAGGGAAATAAAAAAAAAACCAGATTCTGTTAAATTGGTGGTTTTATCTGTCTGGGTCTTTAAATTATATGTCTGGGTATGAGTGTCCATAGACTGATACTGAGACTATTTGACAAAGAGACTCTACTGAGTGTGGCAATAGAAATGAAAATAATTTCTGTATGTTGAGTTTCTAATTTTGGGAAGGTGTCTTATAGTTAGTACCTAATTAGTAGCTATCCACTCTTTGAAAGGTAGGATTTGAGATCCTTATACCACAGCAACTATAATGACAAAGTGACTTGCTCAGCATCATATGAATAATGATAAGCTGTGATTCATACTCATGGATAACAGACATAAACACCCATATTCCCTCAATGACTCTTAGCCCATCTGTGGAGTTACACTTTAGGGAAAAGTGATGTTTCAAAAGCATGTAAGTAGCTCACATACATTTATATTGCCAAAGAGCAAAACAGTCAATGGCATTCACCACATAAACCTATCTAGAAATTTTTAATAAAGTCTTTTAGGCAGATGCACATCTTTAAAAATATTCAGAATCAGGCCGGGCGATGGTGGTGCACGCCTTTAATCCCAGCACTCGGGAGGCAGAGGCAGGTGGATCTCTGGGAGTTCGAGACCAGCCTGGTCTACAGAGCTAGTGCCAGGACAGGCTCCAAAGCCACAGAGAAACCCTGTCTCGAAAAACAAAACAAAAAATTTCAGAATCATTGGTATGATTTGTTTTGAGCTACAATTTGTCATTGCCTTTCTATTCCTCTTAATTCTGATAATAGCACCTTCATAGAACTTTATGACATCAACTGACTCTTTTCTTTGACGTATTTTGGCCAAAGCCATGTTTATATATTAGTTCCCAGAACCTGGTCACTGGGTGTAGTCTGTGCCTGCTATGGAAATTCTAGCGGCATTCCTAAACAGCCCAAGGGGTGTCCTCTCCGAGAAGCAAATCCTGGACATCATGCGGTGAACCGAGCGGAGGGCCTCTGTGTCCTGGGCAGAGCTGTCATCAGTCAAGGTCTTCTGCTGAGGGCAGGACCACTGGGTCTGAAGCCCACGGGGTCTCAGAATGGTGTTGGTGCTGATGAACTCTGGGCAGCTGTTGTAAATGAAGTGAGAATTGCTGTATTGACCTGGATATGGAGACTCAGAGATGAAGTGAGGTGGCTTTTGCCTTTGAGGATGTGGCTGTAGTTTTTACCCATGAAGAGTGGGCTCAGCTGGCTCCAGCTCAGAGGACCCTGTACCAGGAGGTGATGCTGGAACACCATGGGCTTCTGGTCTCTCTGAGGTATCCTGTTCCAAACCTGAGCTGAGAACATGGGAAGGAGCTGTGGCTGGTGATGAAAGACCATTCCACAAGCATCAGTGCAGGTAACAATGGAAAAATCAAGGCCACAGAACTTAGCACGTGTGAGCCAGCATTATCTAAGGGAGTCTCATACCAGGGCAAGTTAACAAGAAGCCTCAGGGGACTCCCAGTCAGGGAAACTCCTGGCCAAATTGGTTCCTCGGAAATACAGCAAGGACACTTTGAAAGGACACAAGGACATGGCCTCAGAGCAGGCAGCTTCCTGGGAAAATCAGCCTTGGACGTGATAGCTTCGGGACAGCTGAAGACATGTGTTCAAGGGTTAGACAGAAGCACATCTCTTTGGGAAATGCCTTCCATAATTGTGACTCACATGAGTCAGATAAGAACCCTGTAATTCAGGAGGAGAAAAGTGTCTGCAAATGTCATGATTGTGACAAAGTATTAAGCAAGAAGTGCCTCCTTGCTCGACATGAGAAGAGTCACTCTGGAGTAAAGCCATATGCGTGTACCAAGTGTGGGAAGTCCTTCCTCAAGAGCCCATACCTTCTTCAACATATTATGGTTCATAGTTGAGAGAAGCCTTATAAGTACAGGGAGTGTGAGAAGGCCTTCAACCGCAAATGCCACCTCACATAGCCCCGGCGGATACACAGAGGGGAGAAGCCTTATAAACGTGGTGGATGTGGCAGAGCTTTCACACACCGCTCCACTTTTGTCTTACAGAACAGGAGCCACACTAGAGAAAACCCTTTTGTTTGGAAAGAATGTGGGAAAGCTTTTCAAGAGAGGTTTCATTCGCCACTACATCACCCACAGTGGAAAGAACCCATACGAAGGGGCTTTGAGTGTGGCAAGGTCTACAAACACAGGTCCTACCTCATGTGGCACTGACAGACTCATCCTGGGGAGAAGCTGTCTGAGTGCAGTGAGTGTGGGAAGCATTTTGTGAAAGAACAGCCCTGATCCACCACTATGTGATCCACACCGGGGAGAAGCCCTTTTGGCAAAGCCTTCAACCACAGGTAGTACCTCAAGAGGCGCAGTGCATTCACACAGATGCCTGAGTGATGCCCAAGGAAAGACAAGCATAAGTTTTATAGTAATTATGAAGAAAATCCAAGACTTTGGAACAGAATCAAATAATGACATAGAAACACTGAAGAAGAATCAAGGTGAAATGAAAATGGAATTGAAAAATTCAAAAATACAACTAGAAAATTAAAGGGTAGCCTTAAAAGTAGAATGAATCAAGAAGAAAGAACTCAAAGCTAAGGGAGAAAATATAGGCCAAATAAGAAAGAAAAATGAATACTTAAGAAAACAAGAAAAGGTCATACTGGAAGTATGGAACACAACTAAAAACAAAAATAACCTTCAAATTATATTCATAGGTGATGGAGAATATCAAATCAATAGCATAGACCATTATGTAAGAAAACTTTCACACACTAAGGAAAAGCATATATATACAAGAAGCATAAGAACACCAATTAGACAAGATCATATGGTTAAAATATTAGTTTATTATTTTATATAAAAAATTATTAGTTTATATAAAAAAGTTAGTTATTAGTTTATATAAAAAAGAAAGTGTATTGAAAACTGCAAGAGAGAAAAAATTCAAGTTGCATATAATGGGAAACCTATCAGAATAACAGCTTTCTCAATGGATATGTTGAAAGGCAGGAAAGCCTGAGGCAATGCATTCCAGTGCTAAATGTTTACAATGGACAGTCTACGCCACTATAACATCCAAACTACCTGGCATCAATAAAGGAGAAATTAAACATTCCATGACATAAACAGCCTAAAAATTTTTATATACAGCAAACACAACCTAAGAAAAATATATAAAGCAATTTTCAGGCTAAATATAGGAATAAACATAGCAGAGAGACAGCGGGAAAAAAAGACAAAGCCATGATTATTAAAACACAAAATGTCACTGAAAACATAAACAATTACACTAAAAATCAGCAGTATGATGTACACAATTAATATACGCATTTCAATAATAATGTTAATCATGACCTCAGTTTTTCAACCAGAAGATATAGGTTGACTGAATGGATCTAGAGAGAAAAACCATCTCTTTCTTGTCTGCAAGTACTACATCTTGGATTTAAAGACAGGTATCACCTTATTATAAAAGGATGAATGAAAGTATCCTAATCAAATGGGACCAGAAAATAATCAGACATCATTATCCTAATAGGTGACAATATAGATTTCAAACTAAGACTAATTATAAGGGATAGAAAATTATATTCCAATCAAAGGAACGGTTAACTAATAAGACATTACCATCCTAAACACATATGTACTCCAGGGCATACAATTTAATAAAATAAAAAAAAATCTATTATAGATTTAAAGACACAGATTAATACCTATCCATTAATAGCAGGTAATGTCAATAATCCACTTACTCCAAGAGATGGGTCATTTGAGCAAAAAATTAACAGAGACACATCAGAATTAATTGATATCATGCAGCAACTGGACTTAACAGATATTTACTGAATATTCCATCCAAACCCAAGGGAACACACATTCTACACCTTCTACTCAGCAGAACATGGGAAGCTTTGCAAATATAGAGCACATCCTGGGATATGAACAAAATTTACAAATTCAAAAACATTGAAGTCATTCCTTCATGAAATCTGACTACCGTGCCAGAAAAGAAAAATCTTAAAATTGAAACTCATGGAAGTAGAACAACTCACATTACTGAATGATGAATCAACCAAAGAAAAAAATTGAGAAAGACATTTAAAAAAAAAAACTTCCTGGAATTAAATAAAATGAAAGCCCAATACAACAAAACCACTGGGAGAAATTGAAAACATTCTTATGAGGAAACTTTATAGCCCTTAGGACTTACACTTAAAAACAGAAAGAGTTCAAATAAGTATATTTATGAAACAACTCAAAGCTTTGGAAAAACAAGGCTAAACCAAATGTAACCACAATCAACAACAAGAAATAATAAAAACCAATATAATAATCATTCAAAAAGAAATAAAGAAATCAATGTAAAGAATCAATCGAATTGATAAACAGGATGGACAGACACTTGACTAAACTGACAACTAGAAAGACACACAGAGAAAGAGAGAGAAAGAGAGAGGGAGGGAGGGAGGGAGGGAGGGAGGGA
>NW_026067917.1:13825681-13843502 GCF_014885135.2 Alexandromys fortis
ACACACACACACACACACACACACACACAAAAAAAAAAAAAAAAAAAAACAATATCAGATAAGAAAAATCCTCCTTTGAGTCAAAGACACTCCCTGATAGCATGCAGTCTATCCTGTACATTTTGTTTTTCCCTATGATGTGGAAGTCAAATCTCTATTGCTAAAGATACCTTGCATTTCAGAAACAGGGCCCAGGGACCTCTGAGATAGAACTGACCTGACTCCTTCTCCCCGAGGACTAGCTTTGATGGTTCAAGAAGACATCATGGAGCTTTCAAGGGAGAGAGGCACTCAACAGTCCTACTTAACTATGATGCTTATGAATCACATTAACAACCAGTATGGCTCAATAACCGTACGGGTGTTGTAAAAGTAAGCATACCTTAGCAGTAACTAACAGATCTCTAATTGGACTTGAGACCCACTCAACAAGAGAAGGAAACCGCCTGGTACTGGAAACCTAGCTAACCATTCAGTGCTAGTGGAATCATAGCTACCAGAGGGGAACAACTACAGCATCACTACTTTACTAAAGCAGCATAATCCCTAACAACAATCTAAGCATTTGTCCTTACACCCAGAGACAAGTTAATCTCCAGCCCTCATCAAGGAAACTCCTCTTTGCCACAGCAGAGACCACTACAGAAAACCACAGCCAATCAAAATGCAGAGATGTGGAGCCCAGTCCCAAAGGATGCATTCCAGCACATAAGGCTCAGCGAACATTTTGGAAGAGCCAGCAAAAGGGTTGAAATCGCCCGAAGATCAGGAAGTTTTCTGTGAAGGCATGTCCTCTACTAATGCCTGAAGCTACATCTATAAATCTCACTAACATGACTGCCCAAACGTGTTCTGAACAAGGACAACCGCAACAGACATGCCAAAGTAAATGGTAGAAAGCTCATGAAGCCTCAGAAAATATTTTTGGGGAATCTTATGATAAGTTAAGCGTGAATTATTATATTATTAGAAATCAAAATAGATACTATTTTCTAAAGTCCTTTGCTAGAACCTGAGAACATTTTTCAAAGAACCTCCAAAACACCATGAGCTATTACTTGGCTAAAACCCTTTATGATGTGTGAATGGGCATCTCCCATGACTCAAATCACATTGATATGTTTTCTGCTCTAACTGTATTGAAAATCTGTATAATTACTAAAGGTCTGTTTCATGGTAAAACATTCATTAATTCTACACTTTAAAGTCATATTAGGTACTTGTAAATTCTAGAACAGAAAGTGGAATTAGTGAGTATACAATTAACAGGGGTCTCCCTTGAAACATTTTTGGTTATGTACCAGCCTTTCCAAATCCAAACAGAGATACTAGAAGTGAAATGGGGATGCCGTGAAAGGGAGTTCAAAGCCCAAGCCCATGATATCTAGAAATAGAGTAGAATATTTAAAGAACCCTAAAGAGAATTTCCCTACACCTTGCAGTTTTGTAGGACTTCTTTTGAAGAGAAGGGGCTTAGTAATATTGGTGACTGAACAAAAGCCTTGTGCATGATAGACATGTGCTCTTTCACTGAGCTACAAATTATATCCCATCCCTTTTCTTGATTTTTATTTTTAAAATTATTTTATTTTCTTATTTTGTTTTGAGACAGGGTCTCATAAAGTAGCTCCAGGTTAGCTTGGAACTTACTGTGTAGCCCAGGCCTGGACCTTGCAATTCACCTGCCTCGGTCTCTTGAATAACTGAGATTATAGGTTTATGACACCAGGCCCAGCATTGACTTTTAAAAAATGTTTATCCAGGAAAACGCTATGGAACCTGACTTTTTTTCTGGTGGGTGTTCACCTGTTTTCCCTGGTGAACTTGACCTGAATTACTGAGATTTGGAACTACGTCTTTTCTCCCAGTGTACAGAGGACTCAGATACTTGGTGGTATACTTTCCTAGGAAGGACTTTGATAAAAATAGGCATGTAAGAATTTCCAGTCCATGAATACATGTAATTGCTTTTCCACTAACATACAAGTCTTGTAAGCTTTGCCTAGACTGTGTTACTTACATGCAAAGTCAGTCTTCCAGGAATATTTCTAGCTTAAATATTTGCTTAAATACTATTTAAGATGGGGGACATGATAGTGACTTAGCTAACAACAGAAGTTTACTCATTTTTGTTTTCTTCAGCATTTTCAAAATGGAATTACATTGTATATCCCAGGACTCTCTCCTTGGAGGGTCCTCATTAATACATCTTGAACTTGCTTTTGTCCCTAAAATGTAGAAATGGCACTTCTCTCTGTCTTCAAGCATACTTCATGAATTTATTTCTCTAAAGACCTTACAGAAAGGTAGATGTTCATAATGAAAACATAAATACTTGCAATTCCAAAAGTCAATATAAAATACTAATATAGCAAGATATTTTGACTAGGCAATGTCTATAGTTTTGACTTTAATGGTGGCTAGATGTCAATACTTAACTTTTCTCTGTCTATTTGCAACACGATTTTCTGTAAGACTCATGGTTATTAAGGAAGCCAATACCTTGATTCTGGTCACAGAAGATGGATACCAAGAGACAAAAATAGATTGTCTGAGGTAAAGGACTTGCACCTGAAGATAATAGTTGCAGAAGGCAATGTACTCTCATGAATGCAAAGATTAGACATTTGCATGAGGTTTAATACCAAAGTTTAAGCTGCTGGAGGCCACTAGTAAGTCTGAAAAACTATACAAACAGTTCTAGAACCTCACTGCTGACACCTGCCCTAATAGATGTCTAGAATGCCACCACCATTGGGGGTTTGATTATGTTGTGAAGAGAGGTATGAATAGTTAATGTGATACATCAATCTCTGCCTTTATTAAAATACACTCTTTATATTTTCATCATAAAACTGGAATTATTAAAACCCCCAAACATAAGGTCTAATGATCAATCCTGGAATTGCCCAATATTGAGTAATATACAATTACTGGAATCAAAGGGTTTTTCCTAAAATACTACCATGTAGGCCAGTACTTATTGGATCAGACTACCTATAGTACAGAAACATCTCTCTTAAAAATAATTTCAACTCTCATTTTCTGCTTACTACAGTTTTGATAAATGAAATAGAGCGACTAATAGCTTGAAACCCTAACTTTGTGACTGAGGATTTGCTTTTGGAAGTTTTCCCTACCACACTGAAGAGATTTGTATATCATTATATCGAACCTTAGAATGTAAGTCTGAGAATGACCAAATTCATGTAGCACAGTAGTCTAAAGTTTATTCGCACTGTCATATCAAGCAAGGTACTTGACTCTTTTGATCCTTTGCATCATTAATAAATTAAAATAAAGAATACCACCTAACTCAAAGAGTTGAAATGATAATTGAGAGTTTAAATTTTATCCTGATGGGCCCACCTCCTTATAGACTTATTGTCCATGGTACCTTCCATTCAGAGAATCTTTAGTATCCACTTTCTAACTTGCTTCTTCTTTACGTTAGGATTCTCAGTTCTTCCATGAACTTTAATCTCTTATATGTTACTTAATGGTTACAAAGATTTAAATGAAATCACAGTCATTTTCTGAAATCTGTTCCTAAATAAATATGTAAAATCCAAACCTTTCATTCCCTTTTGGAAATAAACCAATATAGATAGAACTGTCTAGCATCTAGCGTTTAAACTAGCTTGAGATCATTAAACTCATTTTCATGGATGACCTCTACTTGAACTCATTTCTCTGGAAATAAAAGTTTAGTGGATTACTAATTCTACTTAGAAAGTAATTGGAAGACTTTAGCAAATGAGGAAAATTCTCATTTTATAGGGACTTGGGACTAATTCAAATGAAAAAAGCTCCATTGATGACATGAGTTAATTATGCAGCTAACATGAAATAACCTTACCTAGAATTGCAAAGACTCTTAAGACACCCTTTTGCAGGTATCAATGATTAAAAGACTCTTTAAGAGAAAAACACATTTTTTGTACATTCTCCAAGTTATATAATATAGAGACAATCAGGTCAAATACTTTATATAACCACATTTAGTAGAACCATGTTATAATCTCCAATGTTAGACATAAAGGTGGGATTTCTTCAGATTTCAATCTGTCCCTTTATCTCACTCTTTTGATAATTCCTCTCTCTATTTTTACCAAATTATTACTTTATATCTTGAGAGGTCAGAGATCCCAAAGTTCCTGTGAATCTACTTTATCCAGTTGCATATCTCCTTGGAGATTCCATCCGCCCCTCTGACTGTTAGTTGTATTCCTGTGCTACTGATACCCAAATTCTCCACTTCTCACGCACATCAGCCTGCCTGCTTACCATTACCACTTAGGTGTTTGCTTTCTCAAAAGAAAGAAAATAAGCAAATGAGAGATCTGGGGAAAGACCCAACTGTCTATATTAACATGGCTACTCTAGAAATTATGGAATGAAAGTTGCATACCAAGTTGTCCCCATCTTGAGGACAGGTGGTTGGCTTTGTGTTTCCCTGTCAGACTTCTCTTTTCCAGTAGTGAAAAGTTTGAGGACATTCATCTTGGGCACTCAGAACTATTTCCCTATTGGTAAAATTCTCTAGTGATGGGTCTAGTGAGTAATTATAATTTATATTCATAGTTTTGGGAACATGAAATGACTAGATTAGCCAACAGAGAGGTGAGAAAAAAGCAATGATAAAATAAATCATTGTATTTACAAGAAAAAATAATTTTTACTCATACTTATTTTGAGGGTGGACATGAAGGAAGCATGAGTGATAAGACATGCCCATGGAGTTTAGAGGAAAAGTTACAGAAATTGGTTCTTGTAGACAGAATTAGTACGTTTCACAGTCAAAAAATTTTAAAAAAAAAAACACAATAATATACATAACCCATACTCTCTGTGTATATGCTATTTTTACATGGCTTGTTTTTTTTTTACTTTTACTCTATTTTTACCAGTTTAATACTTATTTTATCATCTTTACTCCTTTAATCTATGACTGTCTGTACTCTTTTGTATTATAACTGTCTATACTCCTTATTATAGCTGTCTATACTCCTTTCGCTCTCTCTCTTTCAAGTTTATGTACATTTATCCAACACAGTGACCAATTTAGAGGTCATTTCCATCTGAATTTGCCTTTATTGTGTGCCTATCTATATTTATTTTCTGACCAGGAGTGCTTTTTTTTAAATGCTTAAGTGGGCATTACTAGAACCAACTCCGTGTCCCTGCCTGTTGGCTTTTCCCAATCCAACATGGCAGAGGCATGTTGACTACCTCTGAGAGCCATGCACATTGCCCCAGCTCCAAGGTCACAGTGGGTCTATGTCACCATTAAGCAATTGTAACATGCTGCTCACAGACCCCATTTAAGTGTTAGGCCTCCTGAAAGAGCCAGAGCTGTTTGTGCAGCTAGCATGAACCAGGAAACTCTCCCCTAGAGAAGCTGAACAGCCTTTGCTGCCAATGTTGAGTCAGGAAGCTCTCTCTTAAAGGAGCTGGCAACCCTGCTTACTGCCAGCAAATAGAACCCATCAGGAAAAAAAAATGTAGCTACTAAGAAGCTGTGCTAAACTCTGTTCTTTTGTGTCTAGACTTTCTTTCCAAGCTCTCTCAGGTTTTATATAGACATAGTCAGCCCATGTTGGCATGCCAATTTGTAGGCATAGGCTGATTGTTTGTTTCCCAGTCACTTAGACCCAAAATAATCACACAGAAACTATATTAATTAAAACACTCTTGATCTATTAGCTTAGGCTTCTTATTAACTCTTACATATTAAATTAACTTATTTCTATTATTCTGTGTGTTGCCACAAGGTTGTAGCTTACCAGATAAAGTTCTGGTAACTGTTTCCTTCGGCAGCTACATGGTGTCTCTCTGACTCCACTTACTCTCTCTCTATATATTTTTTTCCAGTCTGACTATATTCTGCTCTGATATAGGCCGAAGCAGTTTCTTTTTATGAACCAATGGTAGTAAAACATATTCACAAGATACAGAGGGTAAACTCATGTCAGATTCCTGCAGTGGTGTTGGTAACCAACAGGAAGCCAGAAACAAACTGACTGTCCATCCACCAAGAATGAAGTGAACCCCTTTTATTCATGCAAAGAGATGTGTGAGTGCTATTCAAAGAAACAGATCAGGGACAAAACAAACAAACACTTGATGGCCCTAATTCCTGTAAAAACAAAGTTTTTACTCAGAAAGACCTTTCCAATACTAAAATCTTCATGGTGTACTGTCACTATGAGAATTTTTCTTTAATAGTTACAGCACTTTCTATTTCAATTTGTGGTCTTTGATACACTTGGAGCCTTTTTTATTTTTGCAGGGCCCAAGACGTAAGTCCAATTTTATTCTCCTATAAATGGACATCACCCAGTTTTCCAAGCACTATTTACATGACTGATCTCTTTTAGTGTGTGCACATTTATTAATTATCGTGTTCATTTGGGTCCTCTATTTCTTCGGTTAACTAGGTTAGTCTTGTTTGTCTGTCAGTCTTCTTTATCTTTTCTGTATTGTTTTCTTTGTTTCTATTTAATTAATTTCTATTTTTAGTGTTATTTTTTGACATCAGCTGAGTTTGGGTTTGGTTTGTTCTTGTTTTCCCAATTTCTTGAGCTTCATTATTGTATTAATTTGTACTCTTTCTGATCTTTTATTGTAGGCACCTATGACTTTAAATGTCCCTCTTCAAACTGCTTTTACTGTACTCCAGATGTTCAGTGTGTGTGTATGTGTGTGATTGTGTGTGTATGTGTTTGCATGTGCGTGTGTGTGTTGTGTATTGTGTTTTCATTTTCACTTAACTACAGGAATATTTTTATTCCTTTCTTAACTTCTTTGGCCCATTCATCATCCAGTGATGAGTTGTTTACTCTCTACAGTTTTATGCAGTTGCTAGAATTTTTCTCATCCTTGATATTAAGTTTTATTACTAAATGATCAGATGTGATACATAGGATAATTCAACTTTTCTGTATGTTAAGGTTTGCTTTGTGTCCCAGCATGTTTTCTATTTTAGAGAAGTTTCCATATTCTGCATTTTCTGTACCTTCTGGTTGCAATATTATGTGTTGTGTGTGTGTATGTGTGTGTGTGTCCAGTTGATGTAAGGTGTTATTTAGCTCTGAGGTTTTTCTAATTATTTTTATCCAAATGAGTTAGCGTTAATCTGTATCTTTACTTCCATTAGTGTTTGTGTGTGTGTGTGTACATGTGTGCATAATTGGATATACCAGAGCTTGGCGTATACATGTTTGTTATTGTGATATTTCCTTGACTGATTGATTTTTTATTAGTATGAAACACCTTTCTTTGTATTTTCTGATTAACTTCAGTATAAAGTCTATTTTGTCAGATAATAGGATGGAGCACCTGCTTGCTTCCTAATCCTGTTTGCGTGGAATCATTTTTTTCCATTCTTTCACTTTAAAGCGATGTCTATCTTTAAGATAAGATATATTTAATGTAGAAAACAGATATATGGATTTTAATTTCATATTTATGAGTCAGCTTTTGTCTTTTGATTAGATAATTGAAATTATTAATATTTGGAATTATTATTGAAAAGTGTGTGTAGATTAAAATTGGTTTGTGTTGTTCCTGTGCTTTGCTTTTCATTAAATTATGACATTGTTGGTTTTCTTTTTAGAGTCTCTTGACTTGCTTATTCTTGTCTTCAACTTAAAGCTTTGCCCCAGACATTCTTTTCCAGATTTTTATTTTATTTATCATGTAAAATGTCTTTCTTCTTCAAGTATGGCAGATGATTCTGCCGAGTACAGTAGTCTAGGTTGGTAATTCTGTTTTAATTTTAATGCATTACTCCATGTTCTTCTTGTTTTCAGTTTCCATTGAGAAATCAGGTTTAATCTCGTGGGATTTCTCTTGCATGTGGCTTGTGTTTTTCTTCTCTTGCAGTTCTCAATATTTTTTTCTCTGTTCTGTATAACTAGTGTTTTAACTATGATGTGCTGTGGGGATTTTATTCCTTAGTCTTGTCTAGATAGGGTCCTATACACTTCTTGTATCTCTTATGGTTATGTTATTTCTTAGCATTGGGAAGTTACTTCTAAGATCTTATTAAAGATTTGATATATGTCATTGACCTTGGATTTTTCTCTCCCTTCTATGCTTGTGATTTAAATACTTGATCTTCTGGTGGTACACCACATTTCCTGAGTGTTCCTTGCCTCAACTTCTAAATTTTTCATATTCTTTGCTCATTTTATCTAGATCATCTACCTTCCCTTCAAATTCTGACATTCTATCTTTTCTTGATTCATTCTACTTTTAGGACTTTCCCTGAATTT
This sequence comes from Alexandromys fortis, assembly GCF_014885135.2. Lineage (NCBI taxonomy): Eukaryota > Metazoa > Chordata > Mammalia > Rodentia > Cricetidae > Alexandromys > Alexandromys fortis. The sequence continues at coordinate 13,833,961 of NW_026067917.1, forward strand.
TCTAATCTGAATACTGGCTTTTTCAATTCCATTTTCATTTTACTTGTGTTCTGTTATCATCAATGTTTTCATCTCTCTCAAATTCCATTTTCAAATCCAAAATTATCTTTTCAGTTAAGTGTGTGTGTCTAGTTTTCTTGAATGTCGGTCACAGGTTTATTGTCCTCTTGAAGTTCAATGAAGTGTTTGTTCCTCTTATTTTTTAATTCCTTGAATTCTTTGATAAAGCTTAGTGTTTCTTTTAAGTTCCATGTCTTGGAGTTCATCTAGGTTGTTCTTCTTAGGAATACACCTATAGTAACTAGTGGGTTTGTTGGGTGACATACTGACTTAGCCAGCCATCCATATTTTACTTGATTTTATTTTTTATGATTTAACTTAGGCATGTTAATTTCTTTCTTTGGTTGGGTGACTAATCTGATAATCTGGCCTCCCTTAGACTGAACATGAGATATGTGATGTAAGGTAAGCCAGGTAAAATTGGTGGGCCAGCTATTTAAGTGGATCAGACAGAGATAGCTCCCAAACCAGAGGTCTGGAGATAGGCCTATGGGTGCATAGATGCCAGAGAAGGATGATAAAGGCGTAGAATGTCTCATCAGTCAAATGTTACTCTTGATTGTAGCAAGTTCAAAAGCCACCAGTAAGGTGGGTAGAGACGACAGCAGGCAGAAGGAGGTTGGGAGAAATTGAGAAGGGATGAGAAAGGAAAGACGCCGCTTCCAAAGGTGGCTTGCAAATAGGAGAGTTAGTGAGCAGCTGGCTTGAAACTAGATTTGTGAGGCTACAGATGAAGATGAGTGGAGGGAGGAGAAGCCGATCTTGTGAGGCAGCCTTCTTGTCTACTTCTATGCAGAGACAAGCTCCGCCTTCTGGGTCGTATTTCCTCTGGTGAGACTATTCTTGCCAGATCTCTGTGTGCTTGGCTCTTTCGTAGGCTCACATCTGTGGTTCAAGGATATTTCTTAGAGAAGCCTCTTCTCACTGATTTAGCTCGGTATCTTTAGCTTATTCTATTTACAACTGTAAGGTTATTTTTTTTTCCTTTGAAAAGCTACCAGATCATCCCAGTTTGATGCATGAAAGCAGAATATCAGCATTCCATTAGCCCTGATATCTTGAGTCATTTCCTTCCACAAGGAATAATCCTATAACTTCTCCAGCTCCTCTCAAGTGCTTAAGTTCTAATCCAATAAACACTCTTACTTTTTTTTATTTCTTTTACTTACACTCTTTGAAACATTTTAGCTCCCCAGCATGGCAGTTCTTTGGGTCAGAAGACTACATTAGACATTGAGAGCATGATCTTTGTAATTCCTTTTAGTTTCACTTGCTCTCCCGGCCACACACAACTGCACAAGTTTCACTTCATGTCCCTTAGCCTGTAAACTGTAAACTGGCTGATGCCTTCATAGGCTTATAGCCCAAACTGCTCATTCTCTTTCAAGCAAGAAGATAGCCAACGTGCTGTTTTCTCACACAGCGATGTGTTATATGTAGGGTGATTACACGCTCTTACATTCCTGGTATGTTGCACTCTTTTCTCCCACACATGGCTTTGGGGAATTACATCATCCAGGTACTAATGTGTATTCCTGAGACTGCATCTGGAACAGAGAAAATAATCCACCCTCTCACTGGTCACCTGGAGCACACAAGATCTGCTTGTGATATCTCTTGTGGCTGAGTTTTTGGAAGCTGTCAGCTATGAGAAAGATTATCAGTTCTTGGGTCTCCCAGACTTCTGCTTTCGAAGGTTCAAATTTCTAAGGATGAAACAACTTGTTCCATGGTCATGGGATGTCGCTGACAACATTCTGCCCATAATTCTTTATCCCCACACCTGGCTTGATTTGCACACTTTATAGCTGCGGGGGGAAGGATACTTTGACATAAATGTCAAGAATAATTTTATTTAGTTTTCTTCCTTGTCTGATATAGAAGATCTCATACTCTCAAATTCGGAGCCACTTTATATCAACTGTTCTCATCTTTAGGGCCTCTGGTAAAATACAAAGACAATAAAATAAGAAAAGCCTGATTAACACCTTATTATTTATTCCTTTTTCATATTTGCCTTACTAAAACACAATCTATGAAAGCTCTGATCTTTCCAACTGGTTATTACAGCACACAGGATGACCTTGATAACTATTCACTGATAAATTATTGGTAGTATTTATGTAACTACTTTCATGTTTGTGTAACCCTGTGCTTGTAAATTAGACTACTTTCCATCAATAAGATAAGAGAAAATATTCAGTCTACAGAGAAAGGAATATTGGGCTTATATTTATGAAGCGATCTTTATGTAGGATCTGAAAAATCTTAAAATCTAGTCACTGTGAGAGATTTACGGCTCCAACCACTCATATTGATGACTCATGGGGATCTTGTTTAAAATCTAGTAAACTTTTTAGTTACTTTATGTCATTCCAGGTCATGGCAAACCCATCTCAATTCATTCATCTCCCTTTATTTCTCATAAATATATCTACATAAAATGGTATGTTTACACAGTGCCAGAAGAAACCATAATAGACTGGTCTATTCATTAAGCAGAAAACTAAGAGTTTTCTAAAAATNCTCATAAATATATGTACATAAAATGGTATGTTTACACAGTGCCAGAAGAAACCATAATAGACTGGTCTATTCATTAAGCAGAAAACTAAGAGTTTTCTAAAAATATATATATATATATGTATTACATGTAAGGATGACTATTGGATTCTTAGCCTCTCTGTATGGGGACAATCATTGTTGGACTAGTGAGATACTAGCCTCTAATCACACTAATAAAGTATCTAATTAAGTACCTGGAACACATTCTCTAATTTGCTAACATCCACAATTACTAAAGGTTCTTCTGTAAACATAGAGAGAACTATAAAGTCATGATGTGAGCTATTCAGAACTTACTAAAATGAATGCATTTGGTTATCTGTTCCACCTCTTGTGGAGAACAAGGAATTCAGTGACTCTATACATAAGTTTTTGACAATTTGTGAGAAATAAGGAAAATAACAATAATGTCTGGTTGCTTCTAGCATTTCTTCATAAACTGTTAAATGAGAAACTGATACAGGGTGAAAGGAAAAAATAGGCTTGGTGATATTATCAACTGGCTCCAGATTCACATAATCTAAAGTGTGCCCCCAGAAGGGAATCTTCTCTTCTGCAGCCACAGAGCTCAAACTGAGGGAAATCAAACCAAGTCCTCAGTATAATTTTGACTGAATTACAATAAAAGTTGAAGTCTGTTTCAGAGGACATCAGCTATAAAGACAAGGCCACTGATGTACAATAACAATTGATTTTAAAGAGAGGCCTTAAATTGGAAGGAGAGTAGGGAACATTACATGCGACAGTCTGGAGGAAGGAAATACAATCTCACAAACAAGCGAAAGTAAGGGAACTGATTGGTAAGGGTGAAATCCTGTAACTTGCAATGGTGATGGGTGGGAGGATCCCTCAGATTCTGAAGGGCTTATCTCACCTGAGGAAATAGGAAATGCAAACACACCCTTACCTCTTACAATATTGTCCCCTCTCTCTCTCTTTGTATATTTGTCATTCATTGTCTGACAAACTGGCAGTGACGTTCTCTGAAGGAAATGCCAGGCAAGAAATAGTGTTGCCTCTCAGGGCCGACCAATAGCTGCCCCTACATCTATTACCAAACTAAAACTGAGAAAGTTCCTAGAGGGGAAGCCGGAAATGTAGGTCACGAGGAGGCACACCACATCATTAAAGAACTTAAGGAATTCACTAGCTCGTTCAAGCAGAACCCTGGGAGATAAGTGTGATAATGGATTTTAGGGGTTTGTAAGAACAGTGGAGAGAAAATAAAACTGGGTCAGGCTGAGTTTATCAATATGAGGTCACTGAATGGAGATCCTGTTTATGTAGAAGCTCACACAGTTAGAAATGATATCAAAGTTTCATTGGTTGGATAAAACGTTTGTCAAAAGATCTCCTACCAAAACGGAACTGGAGGTACTTGATGTTGTTGAAGGCATTTTAAGGTTCATGGAAATTGAAAAGCTAGAATGAATATGCTGGGTAAAATCTTACTTCCAGTGGTGGTGCACGCCTTTAATCCCAGCACTGAGCAGTCAGAGACAAGCAGATCTCTGTGAGTTCGAGGCCAGCCTGATCTACAGTGTGAGTTCCAGGACAGACCTAGCTATCCTACACAGAGAAACACTGTCTCAAATAAAATAAAATAAACTTCCACAATGAGAGTTCAGTAGACAAGCCATTCACTAATCCTATAAGGCAGAAAGTGGTGAAAAGGTCACAAACCCAGAGCAAACTCTGCCAGAGGGGAGAGTTTCTGTTCCTCTGTGGCTTGCTGAAATCCTCTGCCCTGTGTTGAAACTCTAGGGCCTTCTCCTCCCCTTCCCCTCACTGCCACTGCCTAACTCCGTTGCCCACTATGACTGGCATCCTGACAACTGGGACAAGGCAGTTTCTAAAGATATAATGGTCTTGTCTGGTTAAACGACTCCAAGAGGTAGTAGAGATTGCAGACTGCCCTGTAGCCCCCTGCAGCTGCGTCTCACTTCTCCATTCATTCCCCAACCCCCCTATATAAACTTCCTGTATCCCCTTCCACCCTCAGGCACTACCCTGGTCCCTCCAGAGTATCTGCTCCCACTGTTTGAAATAAACAGCCTCTTCTGCCGAAGTGAGACTGGACTCTTCATGCCTCTTGTCTCTCAACATTACCTCAGAAACCTAAATCACCAGCACATCTGGAGGCCTCTGTCATTTCTCTTTTCCTTGAACCAGACCTTAGGGTTGGAAACACAGCTGCTCATTTGGATGAATTGAATGTGATGGGTTAAACTGGGCCCTAGGGTAGGAAGGCAGGTGGAAGCAGTGAATCACCAAATTTGCCATAGCTACTTGGGTAGCTATCATGGGTAGCATGGACAAGGAAATGTTTATAATGGCCTGACCCATAATGGGTAGCACAGGGAAAGGCGGTTTTACGGGGGAAGGACTGCTATAGACCTTTGGTACTTGCTAATCAGCCATGGCGTTTCCAGGAATAAAATAGACAAGCCTACTATGTTTTGTTCAATTTGTATAAGCAGAAAAAGAATCTCAAAGAGTGAAAGAAATACTACCTTTGAGAAATCTCAGGCCCTGAACCAATTCCTAGACATGACCAAGTTTTCAGACACAGAATCTCCTGAATGGAGGAGTGACCACCTCATGACAAAGGACCAAATGATTTTAATGCTAATCTTTCTTGCGTTTTCCCCAGAGGAACGTACTGCCTTTTCCAAGGGTGACCATGCACTGGGATAAAGGAAACAATCAGACTCTCCAGGGTGTATTGGATTCCGGTTCTGAACTGACATTGACCCCAAGAAGCATCATGGCCCTCTAGTTAAAACAGGGGCTTATAGAGAGCTGGTGTTTAGTGGGGTTTTGATGGAAGTCTGACTCACAGTGCCTCCAATGGATCTCTGAACGCATTCTCTAATTATTTACCTAGGTCCAGAATGCATAACTGGAATAAATATACAAAGAAATTAGCAAAATTTCCTAACTTGTGGAGTGAGAAATATTGGAAGCTTTTAGAATTTTTCTCTACCAGGGAAAATAGTGAACTAAAATCAGTAGTATATCTTTGGTTGGTTGCAGAAATTAGTTCCGCCATCAAGGACTTGAAAGATGCAACCACCACCTCTCCTTTTAACTCTCCTATCTGACCAATGTAGAAGATCACAAAGGATGCAAATTTACTGTCAAGAACTTAATCTTCCCTACCAGATGTGGTGTTCTTACTTGAGCAAATTAACACATCTCCTGGTACATTGTATATGCAGCTATTGATCTAACAAATTTCTTTTTCTAGTACCTGTCCAGAAGAACGACCAGAAGCAATTTGCTTTCAGGTAGCAAGGCCAACAGTGCACCTTTACTGTTTTACCTCAAGGTTGCACTAACTCCCCAGTCCTGTCTTATAATTTAATCCCAATGATCAACTGTTTCCCACAAAATATCACACTGGCTCACAGCATTGATGAATTTATGTTGATTGGGCAAAGAGAGAGGAGGCAGCAATCACCTCAGCCATACTGATAAGGGCATGTGATCATCAAATGGTGGGAAATAAATGCAACAAGAATTTAAGGATCTTTTACTCCTACCTCAGTAAAGTTTCTAACAGTCAAGTGGTATGAGTCAGGCAGAGATAGTCCTTCAAAGGTGAGGGATACATATTGCACATGGATGCTCCCACCACCAAGAAAGAAGCACAGTGCTTAGAGGCCATATTTGGATTCTGGAGACAGCACATTCCTGACTCAGAAGACCTCAAGCTTTGAGTGAAGCCTGGAGCAGGAAAAGGCTCTTAGATATGTGCATCTGGTGTGCAGGCTGTTTTACCACTTGGACCACATGATCTAGCAGATCCAATGGTACTTGAGATGTCAGTGGCAGATTGGGATGCTGTTTGGAGCCTTTAGCCATCCCCTGTAGGTGAATCATAAAGGAAATGTTTGGGATTTTGGAGCAAGATTCTAACATCATCTGCAGACAACCATTCTCCCTTTAAGAGACAGCTCTTAGGCTACTACTTGGGCCTTAATGGAAAATGAATGTTTGACAATGGGCCACCAAATTACCTTGTTACATAAACTACCCATCATTAGCTAGGCACTATCTGACAAGCACAGCAGCAATCAATTGTAAAATGAAAGTGGAATAGACATCATAGGGCCTAAGCAGGTCCTGAGTGCACCAGCGAGTTACTTGAAGAAGTAAATTACCCAGATTTCTATGGTTTCTACTCCTTGACAATTCTTTATGGTCCTAAGCATATATCTATAGCCTCTTGGTAAGTGTCTTAGTTAGAGTTGTTATGGTTATGATGAAACACCACAACCAAAGAAAGTTGGGGAAGAATGGGTTTATTTGACTTATACTTCCAAATTATTATTCATCATTGAAGGAAATCATGATAGGAGCTCAAGTGGGACAGAAACCTAGAGGCCAGAGCTGATGTAGAAGCCGTGATGTAGAAGCTGCTCTCTGGTTTGCTCCTCGTGACTTGCTCAGCCTGCTTTGTTATAGCACCCAACACAAACAGCCCAAGGATGACCCCACACACAAAAGACTGGACCCTCCCACACAAATCACTAATTAATAAAACGTTCTACAGGCTTGTCTACAGCCTGATATCATGGAGGCATTTTCTCAAGGATACTCCCTTCTCTCTGATGATTCTATGCTGTATTAACTTGTCATAAAACTAGCCAGCCCAGTGAGTGTTCTAAAACTTGCTGGCTCAGGAAGAGATGACTTGGGCATGGTTTTCTGGTGTTTATGCATGCTATTCAGGTACCACTAAGATGTGGCTGTTCCAGCATTACAGGGATAATCCAGAAAGACAGGAGATAAAGGCAAGTCTTCAAATTTGGTAGAACTTGGGCTATACACATGTTTGTATATTTGGCTTGGAAGGAGAAATGGTCAACCATGAGATTGTTTTCTGACTAATAGGCTGTAGCTAATGGACTGACTGGATTGTCAGCGACTGGAAAAGGACATGACTGGAAAATAGTTGAGAAAGACTATTTGGGGAAGAAATGTGTAAATGTTCACCCAAAGATAACTTGTGCAGAGGAAGAGGGGTTTTTTTGTTTTTTTTTTTGTTTGTTTGTTTGTTTGTTTGTTTTTTGGTTTTTCGAGACAGGGTTTCTCTGTGGCTTTGGAGCCTGTCCTGGAACTAGCTCTGTAGACCAGGCTGGTCTCGAACTCACAGAGATCCGCCTACCTCTGCCTCCCGAGTGCTGGGATTAAAGGCGTGCACCACCATCGCCTGGCTATCAAAACCATTCTTATTCTTCTTTTTAAGTTCCCTGAACTTGATATCTGATGGTCTGCCTAACCTGTGTTCAAAGAAATTTAGCTTCTTATCATTAAATTCCCTTGATAGAAACCTAAGTGTTCTCATCATTTTTAATATCTGTATATAAATGTACATCCTTAATGCGGCAACTGGGGAGGCTATTTGTAACTGTTATTATCTACAACTCTATTTAGAGGAATGTAAGTAAGACTAAAGAATGTCGAATCAGCTTGCCACAAAAAGCTGAAAGGACATTTTAACTCTTTCACACACACACACACACACACACAAATCACAGATTGCTGAAGCTTGCTTCCAAGCCAAAGGCACATCTGTGCACACAGTTGAGGCTATTTCTATTTCAAATCGACATGGCTTCTCAAACATTCCTTTTCTTTCGCTGTAATATTTCCTCACTTCTCTGCAAATTCAGGGAATTGTCATAGTATTCCCTACATACAATGGGGTGGGGAGAACACTTGACAGATGTAGTTACCTTTAATGCCTGACATTTCTATCAAGTTCTTGTTTTGAACATTAAATTTGAAGGCACAAAAATGAGACTGCTGCAAACCCTGGCTGTACATGGTTGCTCTGGTCTACACCTAAATATATTTTGTTCTTAGTGGGGACTAATTGTGTCTCACAGATCCCTCCAATATGACTTAAGATACCAGACTTTTGTTATTCCTTAGTGGAAATGTAAATCATACTTAGAAGGGGTTTGTTGTTTATTAGTTGATAATTTTGTTTTTTGTCTTGAGCCCAGTCCTTGGGAACAAAGATGCAGCTCAAAATTGTTGAGGTATCAGAAAGAAAGAAAGAAAGAAAGAAAGAAAGAAAGAAAGAAAGAAAGAAAGAAAGAAAGAAAGAAAGAAAGAAAGAAAGAAAACAGGAACTGAAGAGGGAAGCCCTGACAAATGGAGCCAGAGCAGCACAAAGGGTGCCCTGGTAATTTATAGTCTACAAGCGGCCCTGGAGTTCATTATCATGGTGACAAATGCATTGTCATTGTTAATAGAATATTTCCTGGAGAGGACTTCTTGTTATGCAAGTCAGGTTTGGCATGCCATACAGCATTATAGCAATAAAGTCTACAAGAATTTTCAGTGAACTTCAATTAGTAATACATTAAAGTTAATGGGAAATATGTGCACTAAAGATATGGGTTTTTATATGTGCCTTCTGGTATTCTATGAGTCAATGATTTATACTATTATTTATATTAACATTTTTCAGAGTGAAATAGCATGGTTTGGTAGAAAACCACTTCATTGATATGTGTATTTAAGGTAGCTTTGCATACAATAAAAAATAAAGATAAAGCATTAGATATTAATCTGTTTATATATAGTATTTTATTTTTATTGAACACAATAGTACTCTTGGTTAAAAATTTTTACTATAAGACAATATTATAAAAGATAATGTCTTTAAATTGAATCTAAAATCTTTTGTGTTCATTTGTTCATTTAACTCCATTCTGTTATTAAGAATCTCATTAACATTTGCTGTATAATGATGTCTTGTTTGCTTTCAAATATTATTATAAATTAAGAAAATACATAAGCATATGTGCTAAATTAAGATGAATTTGTAATTCACAACCTTTTGCTATAAAGACCAACAGCTGTATTATAAATACCTGAGTGACCTGTGCGTCAGACAC
>NW_026067917.1:13846551-13865305 GCF_014885135.2 Alexandromys fortis
GACTGAGCTCTTAAGATCCAAATGAGGAGCAGAAGGAGGGAGAACATGAGCAAGGAAGTCAGGACCACGAGGGGTGCACCCACCCACTGAGACAGTGGAACTGATCTATTGGGAGCTCACCAAGGCCAGCGGGACTGGGACTGAATAAGCATGAGATGAAACCGAACTTTCTGAACATGGCGGACAATGAAGGCTGATGAGAAGCCAAGTCCAATGGCACTAGGTTTCGAACCTAATACATGACCTGGCTTTGTGGGATCCTAGCCTGTTTGGATGCTCACCTTCCTGGACCTGGAAAGAAGTGGGAGGACCTTGGACTTCCTGCAGGGCAGGGAATCTAGACTACTCTTCATTCTCCAGAGGGAGGGGGAATGGAGTGGGGGGTAGGGGGAGAGGGGGAGGGGAGTGGGAGGAGGGGGAGGGAAATGGGAAACGGGGAGGAGGCAGAATTTTTTTTCAACAACTAAAAAAAAAAAAACAAAAAAATATTTTTAACGAAAATAAATAAATAAGTACTGGCCAGGTTAAGGACTCTAACCAGAAAGGAAATAGCCCCAATGCATTTAAGTTTGCAGGGGCTTGAAAAGGCCAAACCCACAATTCACTGCATTTCCCACCAGATCCAATCAGGGGCAAGCATTTGTCCTGATGTATTTCCTGCCTCCTGCCCATATGTGATCAAACATATCTGGTGTAGTTAGCCAAACAAACTTGTTTAGGGAAGTGAAAACTTGTGGCTTGTTATCGACCATAAACAATAGACTCCAGCATTTTACGAAATATTGATCCTTGGGCAAGGAGATTACAGGTTAGATTCATTCTTGTTTCATGAATCTCTTAGGCATAGTAATTAAAATTTAAAATAAAGCAGGCAGTTGTGGCACATGCTTTTAATTCAGCGTTCAGGAGGCAGAGACAGGAGGATCTCTGTGAGTTCAAGGCCAACCTGATCTACAGGGCCAGTTTCAAGACTGGCTCCATGGTTACTGAGAAACTATCTCAAAAAACAAACCAAAAAAATTAAATATAATTTTGGCTCTCACAGGTTCTGCATAGTTTATGTTAGACTATGAACATTAATTCTCCATGAATTTTCCATCTTATTTTATGAATGTGGGAATCACCTAATTTTCCTTGGCTCAGGGTAAAAGTGTCAATTATTGGCTGCAAATTTTTATAAGAAAATATCAGGCCTTCAAATACTGTGTAGCACACTATATTTTCTCTTGCATTTGACAATAGCCTCTAAGAGCAAGTACCTGAAAGAGTTCGTAGTTCAAATTTATGTTAATTCTAGGGGAATGACTCAATTTGGGTAGAGGGTATTATTTCTTATTAAAATATTTCTATTTTTTCTTGTGTCTTTTTTGGTTTGCTTTTTGTTTGTTTTTGTTAGGGATCAAACTCGGGGCCTCAAGTATGCCTTACAATTGTTCTAGCATCTGTTTAATATCTTGAGCCATATTTACAATAATAACTAGACACATAAAATATAAGCAGAGGGTTCAAAAGAAAAGGATTGGTCAGCCATCCTGTATCACCTACCATTTGCAAGGCACAACACTACACTGAGAGATTCATAATGACGCACACAATAGCATTCCTATTTTATCTTGTGTTGTTTTTTCATCTTAATCATAAAAGCAAACTTGGAAAGTCAATATATGACTACCCCATATCCTTTGTAATATCAGGTGATACAGGAAGAAGGCAATACTTGCGTCCACTGAAACTGTATGGCCTATTGTGACTCGGCAAGACAATGCAAGGGTTGTTCCATATTATATTCTTGTTGAGGCCATTTCAGGTTTAACTAGAATTTGATCTCCTTGATGGAGAATCCTATAAAAAATTTCTCAACTCCATTCTAGTTCAGGATGTCCTAGCTGATTTGTCTTAAGCCTGTTTGTGCTTACCGGTTCATCTGTACCATTGGGACATCCATCTTCGGCCTACAGGCCCATAGCTGGTGACTTAATTTAGCTGCTTCTGCAAAGTCTAACCCTCAAACCCTTTGTAGCTATTGACTGAGGTGTCAAGATGTGGTCTTTACTTTTAAAAACTCTGTGCTCAGGACACTCGAAGGACACCCAGGACACCCAAATACCAGGGTGCAGCCCCAGCCAGCTGGTATAAAGACTCTCAATTGGCTGTGGACTTTGTCTGAGAGGCCATCTCTGGTGGCTACCTGTAACCCTGACACTAAGTTGTATCCATGTGTGGAGATGGTTTTCTGTTTAAAACAGTATCTAGTAAGCCAGGCATGGTGGCTTACCCTTCTAATCTCAGTGCTCAGGAGGCTGATATGGCAGGCTTGCTAGGAGGTGGAGGCCAGCCTAGTTTACACAGTTAAAGACAGTCTGGTTTATAAAATGAGTCTGTCTTACAAATACAAAATAATACAAATTTTTTTAAAAAAAAAAAAAAAGGAAACAAAGAAGGCTTGTATAAAAGTTACAAATCACCATGCTTTACTTTATTTATTTACTTGTTTGTTTGTTTACTTAATGTGCACTGGTATTTGGTCTGTACGTGTGTCCCGGTGAAGACATCGGGATCCTTGGAACTCAAGTTTTACAGACAGTTGTGAACTGTTATGTGGGTGCTAGCAATTGAACTCAGGTCCTCTGAAAGAGCAGCCAGTGAGTGCTGTTAACCTCCTAGCCATTTCACCATGCTTTATTAAGCAAATCAAGAGTTCTAGCCAGCTGGCCAAAAGCAGGCCAGGGTGTCTTTACAAATATAACCTTTGATTTGTAAAATGTGTCAAAAAGCCAAGCTTCCAGAGGAATCAGTTGTTTTTATATCTCAGGACCTTTTCTCAGCAGGAAAGGAGGGCCCTTTGGGTGTTGTCAAACACTTTGTAAGATGGATGAAAAGTCATTTGTTTTATTTGAAAGCAAATGGGGCTCCCAAAGGAAGAAGGGACAGTCAGGGCAATTTGACCTTTCAGAAGCTATTTCACCATATATTTCTGTTATATTAAACTAAAGTAGATGAGAATTTATTTATCCTTGCATTTTCTAGGAAAAGCCTACAAGAATGAGAAAATGGTCATATTTATAAAACACGATCTGTGAGCATATCCACCTCTATCATTAAATAGCATGCCCATACTTTTTCTACAAAAGGCCAGAGTTGCTCTACAGTCTTGAATTCTACCTGTCTGTTGAAGTTGCCCCACCCCCATCAATCATCCGGAAATCACCGGTTTACTATGATCATTCAGTGGTCTGTTTCAGGAATCTGACTAGGTAACTCTCATTTATTTATTGTATTTTATAATTTAAAAAAATTGATGAAGCTGTCCAAGAAAATACATCACTGTATGTCAGTTTTATGATTACAAACTAAGCTTGCGTATTTGTCAATATAAACATATTCCAAACCACAGAGAAAAGACGGGGCACAAATTCTTCAAAGCTGACGATCATGCAACATAAAGTACTAATGCTATCACGAGAATGACAAAACACCACCCATGAATTAAGGCTTCTACACTGCAAAAGTCACAGTTCCCCAAGCTAGTAAGACCCATCTTTTACTCTGCTTTAATGGGAAGTATCATTTTCTTATTATAGAAAATACTTATGAATTATTACTTACTTACTAACTTAAGATATATTTTTCTTTTAAGAATAACAGAGGATTACCTAAAACAATACCAAGTAAGTCTCCCCAAATTCTCCAAAATCTATCCAAAGGTAACTTTGGAACAAAGTCATGAAATTATTATAAAATATTAGAGAGATCTTTTTAAATGTTCCAGAAACTAAAACTTAAGAAATGAAAAAGTGAACTAAATTGATTTTCACAAAATAAAAGCTTCAGTATATCAGAAAGGAAAAAAAATGATTATATCTTAGATAATGTAGAAGAATCACATGACAAAGAGCCAGTTTTGTAATCTTTTTAAAGATTTATTTAATTCCTAATTATGCGTGTGGGAGGGGTATGTGCACACATTGTTGATGCCTCCAGAGATCAGAATACAGCATCAGATTCTCTAGAGTTGGCCTTACAGTCTGTTGTGAGGTGTAAGACATGCATGCTGAACACTGACCCCAGGTCCTCTGGAGCAACCATCCCACCAGCCTCTAACTTTATGATGATATTAATAAAAGGCATGATAGAAACCACAATAGGAAAAACTAGGAAGACGAACACGTCTTTAAAAGTGGAGACATATCTACTTTTTGTGTAGATGTCACTTTGCAACTATTCAAAGTATAGAGGCACATTTTTTATTACTATTCCAAGAATTTCCAGAACAATGAGAAAATGGAAAAAAATTTATTAGTAATAATCCAATGAAACTCAAGCCATATCTTTCTAGTTAGGTACTGTGCAGCCTGAATGTTATCTTTCAAGGACAAGATATAACTCGAAGTAGCCCACGTGATTCTGATAGAAACCAAGAATGTCTCCAAAATTTGTAGATTTCATTTATAAGAGATAAGATTATATTCTTATTGTAAGATTAGTTTTAACCAATAATTATGCAAAATGTCAGTTCTGAATACTCATGATTTATAGTTATGCCTCAACCACTATAAAACTCAGATTATTATTAAAAAGTACCTTCCCCTCTTTCTTAACACTAAATTCAGGTTCTTGAAGATCTTTCATAATTTCCGCTCTGAGATCCGGTGGTGCTGTTTTGCTAAAGTTGCAAGTTTCTGTCAAAAAATCCCAAAGCAGTTCTCCATTTTCATTACCATCAGTAAAACAGTCTGTAATGTCCATGGTGGACAAAAGGTCATAACACTCATACTTAATCCCCAGGCCGTCCAGTATCTGAGTGAGATCAGAGGATGTGACGTACTGGCAGAGGTCATCCCTGGGTAGGCGGGATCCATACTTTTTCCATAGCTTGTCCCAGCCACTAGTTCCTATGCAAAAAAACAAAGTTCATGTTTTCTTTCTTTTTTATTTCTTTTAGCTTCTTCCAGTCATTATACTATACATTTAGAATAGAGCAGTCAACAAAACAATATTCAGATCCTTTGTGGAGCTTAATTCAAGTAGCATAACAAAAGTTGGGAGAAAATTAAAATAAATAACTAAATGTGTACCTATGATGTAACGAGTAAATGAAAAGCAATCAGAGTAAGGGATGAAGATGGTCAGAGCCATTCAGGCACTGCTGTTTTACCTATGGTGATCACGGAGTCTGTTTAGTATGGTGACATTTGAGCAACCATAGCTAGACATCACAGGGAAGATTACTCCAGATGGAGGGAGCAGCTACAAAGGCTGTAAAGCCAAGGCAAGGCCAGCGCACTTAAGAACTGACCAGGAAGCCAAGAAAATTGGAGTTGAATGAGCAACGGGGAGAAGCAAAAACACAGTAATGAAATATTTTAGTATACAATACTCTTCATTTAAAACAAAATTCACATATTTTGTACTTATTTCTCTTCTTTTGCATTTCATTTTTCATATTGAAAATCAAAGAGTTCTGCTAGTTACCACTAAGTGAATACTTTCTGAGTTGGAATTGCTCTGTAACAGAAGCATATGAACACAGAAGAAAATATAAGATCAATTATAGTATACAGACCAGTAAATGACACAACTTTCTTCTGATTTCAACCTATCTTTCTTGTCCTAATTTTGCTTGTTTATCATATATAATTTTGTCTGACTATCAGCATATCCAGCATATATGCCCATGAGAATGTATGTTTGTTTTTCACCAAGCCTTTTATTTCAGCATAAATACATGTGCAAACACAAAGTTTCTGTGTTTTATTCGTAGACATTCTTAGATGAATCATATTCTCCTTTTTGGGGTGGACTTTTAGAACCTTGTAGGTCCGGCATCACAAAACACAAATAACAACTGCTCCACTGAATCCAAACATTTGTTGAGCATTTTCTGTGCACCCAAGGCTTCCCAAAGGTGCAGCAATAGACTGAGAGGCAAAGGTACTGATCTTCACTCTCCTGAGTTCCTAAGGGTTTCTGAAACAGCAGGAGAGTGCCAAGGCAGTGATGGGAGACGGGATACACAAGACACTTGCGATAAAAACTATAGCCATTTACTCTGCATTTGTCATCATTATGTGTGAGAGAGATGACTGGGAAAACTAGAAACAGCCTAGTTGACTAACTGAACCGATGAAAAATGACTAACATATTTGGCAGTACTCTTTCTTCCCTCAGGTTGAATATCTTATTTAACTGCAAACCAAACTACTAGAAAAGGTATAAAGTATTTCAATTTCTATTTAATTAATCTATTTAATATTTCTGACAAATTTAGGCAAATTTCTGGAATATCTTTTCTTACTTTACTCAGTGGTTTAAGAAGAAACTAATATGACCTTTCTTTGCAGTAAAACCTCCTCCAAGAAGTAGCTACTATGGTAACAGGAGGACCTCATCCGAGTTCCAGGTTAATGAACTGAACACTCTCAGGTGTTCATTCTAGGTTCTAGGAACTATATTGATTATAAACGCTTACCTCTTTCAGACAACAATCTCCTATTCTTCAGTCAGGATAAGAGCGTGTAAACTACTTATTAAAAAAAAAAAGTGAAAACCATTTCCACCATCTGGCGCTCACTTATGGAATAATTTCCGGCTCAAAATTAATCTTTTTTTAAAAAAAAAGTTAACTGTCTTTACTGTCTTTTTCGTTCCATATAAAGATATACAGTTGCTCACCTGGATCCCATGCATGAATATATGGGCCTGGCTATCCAAAAATAGCCTAAAATTAACTAAAGCTACACATGTAGAAAGCACACTAGCATTCATGCCCCATGTGTCCTCATACCTTTCCCTGGGCCTGCTTTGTCCTCGCATTTCTTGATGCCAATAAGTATGGGTTATAATAACTCTCCATGCAGCAGCCATCAGACTACTGTATTTATAAAGGTGCTAGGCCAACTCTAAATTGCACATAGAATACTTATACCACATTTTAAAGAATATAATGCTTTTTTCTTATTAACAAATACCTAGCATTTAAATATTGATCTGCTCAAAATGTCAGATCCACTAGTAGAATGGTTATTAATATGAAGCATGTCAATTCCAGATAAATTTTTCTTCAGAACAATGTTTCTGTTTTATTGATGCAGATCATAAAAGTAAGTTTCCACAACATGGAAAACCAAGTTCCCTTTTGTAATACAAAGCACTTCTTACTAAGTGTCCTAATTTAGACATAGGTTGGCAAAAAAGATTCAATTTACATAATCCCTTCAAAATGAAAAACAAGACCTTTCCCACATAAATGAGTCATTTTAACTAATTAAAGGTAAAAAATAGTATATCAGAATGTTTGCTTGGTGGTATGGGAAGTCCTTCTGTATATGTGTTGCTTTTATTAGTTAATGAATAAAGCTGTTTTGGCCAGTGACTTAGCAGAATAGAGCTAGGCAGAAAAACCAAATGAATGCTGGGAGAAAGAAGGCAGAGTCAATGAGAATCCATGTAGCCAACGCAGAAGACAGCCACCCCCAGGAGCTCGCAGGAACATTGCCAGTAGGCTACGACCTTGTGGTAATACATTAATGGAGCTGTGTTAGTTTATGATATAAGAACTAGCTAGAAGTACACTTAAGCTATTGGCCAACCAGCGATTTAATTAATACAGTTTCTGAGTGATTACTTCAGGTCTGAACAGGAATGAACGAACAGGCTCCGCCTACAGCTTGGAGAGTCAGTTATATACAAGAGTTCCTGGCTCTTAACCCTTACACAAAGTAAAGCCCAGGGTTATAAGCACAACTGCATCTGCCATTATAAAATTTATTCCTCATATGTGAAGACAAATTTTGTGGCACAGTTTCAATGCATGGAACTGTTGTCTGGTGATGCTGATAAGGACTGCGGTGTATTCAGAAACCGCCACCTAGCAACAAGTAAACAACACATGAGATCCAACAAAGAACTACTAAAGAAAAAGATAGGGCATGGTGGCAGGTGCCCATAATACTCCAGTAATTCTGAATCCAATCTACGCTACACAGCAAAATCTTATGAATGACCTTAATGCCAATGTTTTCTAGGTAAAACTATGTGACATGATCCTGGAAGCAACACACTAATCAAATGTCCTCTCTGAAAAAATAAAACTATACCACAAAGTAAAACAAATGGATCATTTTAACAGTTTATAAAAGAAGCTATAAGGAGCTGTGTTAATGGTGGCTTTAGAAATACAAAGTAATTGCATCCAAATATTCAAAATTTTATTTACTTATTAGCAAATCTCAAAGAAGGGAGAAAGCCATTCAAGTGACATAAGATTGGTAAGCGTAATCACTGTATTTATTTGTTCTCATGCTAAAAATATTATCCCTTGAACTTTCTGTTCTATAAAACAGATGCAGTGCCACTCGGTTTCAGACAACTTGACACAAGTCTGGACGCACCTTCGAAGAGGGATCCCCAACTGAGAAATATCCTCCATCAGGTGAGCCTGTGGGCATGTCCACAGGGCACATTTTTTTATTGTGAAATAATATAGGCGGGTACAGTGTGGACAGTGCCATCAGGAGGCAGGTGGGCCTGGAAGCAAGCCAGTAAGCAGCATTCCTCCATCGTCTCTGCTTCATTTCCTACTTCCTGCTTTGAGTTCTTACTTTGACTTCCCTCAGTGACGGGCTGTAAACTGTGATCCAAATAACCCCTTTTCTTCCCACATTGGTTTGGATAAATGTTTTATCACAGTCACAGAAAATAACCAGAGCAGATGCATATGCACAAGGCAAAGAATTTTTCTTCTTTTCTTTTTCGTAAGGTTCTATTAGAGTTTATTTTGAATTGTGTGTGTGTGTGTGTGTGTGTACGTGTGCACGTGCATGTGCACATGCATTAAGCTAGAATTACAGGTAGTTGTGAGCTGCCTGAAGTAGGTGCTAGAAAGCAAATTCCAGTCCTCTACAAAAATAATGTATGCTCTTAACCATTGAGTCATCTCTCTAATCTCTATAAGGATATTATTCCGAATAGATAGAAACAAAAAAATTTTGATTCCACTAGGTTCTTCAAATTGTGCATTGTTGTGAATGACATTTCTACTTGTCTAAAAATTAATTTAAAATGAATTTCATAACAAACACAAAATATACTAACTTTATCTAAACACATGAATCCATGTATATGTTCAAACTGCTATTTTAAAACCCAACTGACTGAAATAGCTTACCTGAGACAAGGATAATGAGAATCTTAGCGTTGGCAGCTAAGAGACCATGGAAGAATCTCAGAGTAGCTGGAATATCCTTTACATAATACAGCATCTAGGTGGGAGGGGAGAAAGAAATGAGATGTTTCTTTATGATGCTTTGGACTACATAGTTTGTATGTTTGAACTACATACTCAGTGGAAGCTTTGATTTTTCACACTAAGAAAATTTTTACCAGGAAAAAATCTTTAAATGTTTAAAGATCAGAGAGTTAGAATAATAAGACATTTAGGGAAGGGCAAATATGCCATCTGCCCACCTATAGGCAAACAGCTTTTGTTGCTTTTTTCCTCCACTCCTGGAGATGGAACCTAGGGCCTCGCATATACCAGGCACACACTTTGCACCCACACTTCATCCTCAGTCAGCAAAACATCTTTAAACTTACTTTCATCTTTCCATAACACAGACCTTACACACCTGTAACTAAAAGTGTTTCAAATTTATTCTTGCAAGTGGAAAACAGAACTGTGCCTATTCTCGTTTTGTGAGTTTTGCACTTATATGAGAAAATGGTGTTAGCAAAAAGAAAGCAAACCCTGTTTCTAGAATATTACTTTA
The DNA here is from genome assembly GCF_014885135.2 of Alexandromys fortis. Classification (NCBI taxonomy): domain Eukaryota; kingdom Metazoa; phylum Chordata; class Mammalia; order Rodentia; family Cricetidae; genus Alexandromys; species Alexandromys fortis. Next base: position 13,856,319 of record NW_026067917.1, read on the forward strand.
AAATCCAGCCTTTGGACAAGATTCTCCATAATCTCACATACACATTTTCTTTTTCTTAATCACATGCACACACACACACACACACACACACACACACACACAAAGTGACAAGCTATGACATGGACAGAATCTCTAGGACAGTGGAAAATATAAAGCATAAAATTATGGTTATCATCACAGGATATTAGGGACTAGCCAAACCAGTTTTAATAATTCTAGATCATTCCTAGTCAAGTGCAGGTTATTCTAGCCTTAACGACATGTATCCTTTAGCCACTATAGAATCTACCTAACAGAAACCTTTTATATCTCATGCTTATCTCTCTTGGACAAGAATTCACTTTTTCGTGTGGTATAACCATAATAGAATTCACAGAAAAATAAGGGTCAAATAATTTAGCTATGACTTTTCCCACAAGAATGAATGAAATAAAATGACCCTTCATATGGCCCATAAACTTCAGGAGCCATGATTCAAGTCTCTTCATGAAGTTTACTATAGACACCCAGATCACCAAATTCATGGCTATTGGTCACAACAGATGTTTTATCTAAAACACACTGGGATTTTTAGGTTGACCGTAAATACCAAACTGAAAGCAAGTCATCAGAATGTTTGGATAAATATAGTATAAATAGCAATGAAGAGACATAACCTAGACACATGTAAAGTACATAAGAAGGGAAAGAGAATAGACTTTTGCTTTAAGAAAGAAAACAAATATGGAAGTTCTAAGGGAAAAGCACGCACCACCACCGCCTGGCTTGGAAGTTCTAAGACAAGTATGTAAATCTCCAGAGCTATAGCACTGTACACCAGGGAGAAGAGTAGGCTATAAGGCAGAAGCAGAAGAAATGGCTTTTGATAAGCAGTAAAGAGACACAGGTACAAGGTGCACAGGTACTGGATTGTAAATTCAGAGGGTGTGGTGGTTTCCGACAAGAATGGCCCCATAGACTGATAGATTTGAGTGCTTAGGGAGTGGCGGCAATATTTGTTCCAGGAGATATGGTCCTGTTGGAGGAAATGTCACTGGTGGTGGGCTTTGAGGCCAAGTGTCTCTCTGCTGCCCGATGATCCAGATATGGAATTATCAAGCTATTCCCTCCACCATGTCTGCCTGCATGCCAACATGCTTCCCACCATGATAATGGACCAAACCTCTGAAACTGAACAATAGCCTCAGTTAAATGCTCCTTTTAATAGGAGTTGTGATGGTCATGGTGTCTTTTCACAGCAAGAGAACACTGACTAAGACAGAAGTTGGTACCAGGAAGTGGGTAATGCTACCACAGGACTGACCATGCTGCTTATTGAAAGAATGTGAACTCAGGGACTCTGGATTAAGAAAGCAGTTGAGGGGCTGGAGAAATGGCTCAGTGGTTAAGAGCACTGCCTGCCCTTCCAAAGGTCCTGAGTTCAATTCCCGGCAACCACATGGTGGCCCACAACCATCTGTAATGAGATCTGATGCCCTCTTCTGGCCTGCAGGCATACATGCAGACAGAATATTGTATACATAATAAATAAATAAATAAATAAATAAATAAATAAATGAAAGCAGTTGAATGCTTTAGCATGACTTAATGGGCCAAACTAGTAGAAGCATGGAAGACAATGGTACTGAAATCAATACAGATTATGAGAGCTCAGGTCAAGAAGCTTCAGAGGGGAAGAATATTAACAAGTGGCCAAGGGACTGTTCTTGTGATATGTTTGGTGAAGAATGTGAGTGTTTTCTACATTTGACCAAATAATCTATCTGAGGCTAAATTGAAGAGTTTTGGATTAACAGCATTGGCGGAGGAGATTTCAAGACAACCTGGTATTGATCAAATAGGAGTGACTGACTGGTCAGGGCAGGTTGCAGGACAAGTAAGGAGAAGAAGACTAGGAAACAGTTTCCTGAAGGTGGAAAACACATCTAGAGAAATATCATATGATTTCTGGACATGCTAAATACCTCTGACAGATAAAAGATTTGTTTTCTAAGGAATTAAAAGCTTGGACTGCTTAAATGCGTTGAGTTTAGACTCAACATTTTCTTTGTGATTATGAACCACAAGAAGAAAGAGTCCTGTTGACAGTTAAGTGCTCTACACAAAATAAAACCATGGCCTAATACTAAACAACTTCCAATACGGATATATTCTTTACTATCCAGAAATTTCAGTGATGCCTAGAATTGGCACCTCATACCATGTATGCAATCATCATTGCTTATTAGTCCATTGCTGTTGAAACATGGAAATAAAGACCTCCTAAATGACTGGCAAATATGAGTAACGCACTGTTGATCTATTATTATAAAACATGTCCCTTCTATTATATATATATATGTGTATATATATGTATATATATACACATATATATATATATATATATAAATATATATATATATATATATACACACTATCATAGAAGCCTACCAACAGAAAAACTGAGAGGATTCAGGAAAAAAGTCTGGAACATTTACATATATGCTGGTCATCTAAACCAAGAGAGTCATTGAAAACTCGCTAGAATATATAATCACTCTGCAGTTCTAAACAACTTTAACTGTCAAAGAGAGTCTCTGTATTTAACAACATCTTTTTAAGGCAGAAAGTGTTCATTTATAAAACTAGAAACCAAAAGATTTCATTTTAAACATGAAAATATAGTGCATTTTTATACAAGTTTGTGAAAAACATCTTTTTGGCAGCATCTTATTGTAAGACTATTTCTTACCTGAATCATATGAATAAAGTCCCACTTTTGAGGTTCTTCTTCCAACATCCGTTTTTGATATTCAGATGATGTTTCCTTGTGCCAAGCAAATTTTACATTCTCCATGTTTGATGTGTTGGCTACACGCTCTAAAATACCCAGAAAAGGTAGCCTATTATCAATTTTAATTTAATTATATATGGAACCCATTTTATTTAGAATTTTAATGCATTAACTATTATAGGATTATGATGGCTAAGTTGGTTGCCAGCTTGACTACTTCTGGAATCAACTAACACCCAAGAAGCTAGGCACACCTGTGGGGGGTTTTGAAGATCAGCCCTAGATTTGAACCATCTGATGTCAGAAGACATCAACGTATGGGCCATTCATTCTGGTGGTAGTTCACATAAATAGATGTGAAAAAGGGAGCCTTTTTTTTCTTTCTGCCTCTTTTGTCTTCATTCCTGCTGCTAAGGAATTCCTTTACTTTTAGAGCTTTATAAGTATCATAACATATTTTGTTGGGATTCCAGCACAGACTGAAGACCAGCTGAGCCATTCAGTCTTATGAACTGAACAACTATTGAATTATTGGCCTTTGCATCCAGAAGTCATTGTTGAACTAGCAAGACCACAGCCTGTTGGTTCTGTTCTACTAGAGACCCTAATACAGGAGAACAAAAAATAAAAGACACATATTTTTCTTTATTATCTAGCTCAGAAAATCAGAAGATTTGTCCAGATATTTGTTTTCTAGTACTTAAAAAAATGGAGGAAAAAGAAGTAAATTTGAAAATATAGTTAAATATAGGCTATACTATCTTAGTATAAAGATTAAACAAACTGCAGAATTTTATGAATAAAAATTAAATATAAAACAGATTAATGCATGAAGTCAATAAAGGAATTCAAGTATTCACTCTTAGTAGTTTCAAGTGTTTATTCCTGCCTGCCAAGAATTAATTAGGTTTTTCTCCAAATAAACTTACCAAATACATAGTAGTCAGTGTGCTATTAACCATTTGAAGCACACAAAAGAAACACACAAGCAAACAAACAAAACGGGAAGATAATAAACCTCTGTAGGTAGAAGTTAGTACACACCTTTGTACTTGACAATTTGCTCAGCACTTGGTTCAACAACTTCATTACTGATACAGATTCCTGGGTATTGAGCCTGAACTTTGGAGAGAATCTGCAGGTCAATCTCACCTAGAAGAGAAATAAATAGAGCAGGTTACACTGAATGCAGTAATTAAGAACAACTTGGACTGATTTACTTTCTGACTTACATTTAAAAAGACTTGCAAGAAGATTAACACTCAACTGTTGCATTGCCTAAATATCCCTGAAGCACAAACATTATATTCAGAGTAGAAATAATAATTTGATATGAAGAGGGGTGTGAATAAAGTTCATTTATTAATTCTTTCATTCACACAATCTTCATTCATATGTCTACCGCTGTGCTTTGACTTGCAAAGTTGTCACGAACTACAGAAGCAATCAGTAACTTTTGTTGTCGTCAAGTACAATTTTAATTATTCATCATTTGAAAGATATACTTAACCCAAAGTTGTTCAAATATGAGGAAAACACAACTTAGAACTAATAACTAATCTAGTCCAGAAGACACTTTAAAAAATTTTAAAGTAAAAAGGTAAGTGATGTACATACATACAGAATACAACAATATGTCAGATATTTCTTTTAACGTGCATCTTTCTCAGCAAAATGAAAAGAGATAGTTCAAATCTTCCCTTGTACTGTAGGTTCGATGGGGCTGGAGAGATGGTGCAATAGTTAAGATCCTTTGTATTGGTTTTTTTCAGGCTCTAAAATTTACTCTGACATTCTGTAGTGATCAATGTACAGAAATAAATTTGTTAGGCAAACGCAAGTGTATGGTTCCTCTTGAGGCTCCACACAGCCAGCGTCTGTTCTGGACGCTGGACTCAGACTCCTCTATGTCTCTAGCTACAGACTGCAGACCAGTCATTGCCATCACCACGTGAATGGACCTGCTATTTCTTTACATATGAATCCTGGCAATTCTCTTACTAGGACACTTTCACTAGTATGCCTTTACATCACGAGCCTGCAAAAACTGAAACTTTAACAAAATGGGTTCAGATTGATTAGGGTTCTTTTTATATTCACATGTCTACCCTAAAGCAGGTAAAACCGGGTATGGAACAACTAATATTAACAAGTTAGTGTTCAATTTAATGACACTATTAACATCCCCATATTGATGACCTTTTAAATACTATAACTGCTAAAGGTAACTGAGCTCAAAGAGAAGAAAAATTCCCCCAACCTACTTTTTTGTTGTTGTTTTCCTAATACCCAGTTATAAATTATTCCTTGTTAGAAACAGCTCTAGGAATCTACAAACAAAGCCTATAGATCGTTTCTGCCCATACACTTGCCTCTCCATTCTTTTTCCCAGCCTTGGAAGCCCAAAACTACTTCCTTCCTTTGTTCTCTCATCTCCTTACGAATGAATTGTCCTTTATTGAAGTTTCTTTACACACAGAAGTATCAAACCACTGCTTTGAGCTACTTCTCAATGGAGGTTTCTCTTCTCTTATTAATCTGTCTTTCTCTATGAGGGGCCACACAGCTAAGAACTCAAGGGAGGTAAAGGAAGGCAATATTTACATTCCCTACAATGCAGTATCACATAAAATACACAACAGTATTTTTAAAAAATGTACAAATGGGCAATGGGACACTTCTCACACATCAAATGCAATAAATTATTACAACACCTTACAGAGTTCTGCAGGGCCAACAATCAAAGTACAAAGGCTAAGTTATAACCAATAAGGAAGCAAGCAAGCATGCAGAGGGGTGCAGGGAACACTATGGAAGAGAAGACCCTTGGCACAGTCTATGTTTTAATGTTAACTCTCTGCTGGGTTTTAAACTGCTACACTAGAATTCTGACATTATTCTGAAGAACTGGTAGGTTTCTACATGATGCTTACAACTAAGATTCCCTTTAATAAACAGAATTACTAAAGGCAATTAAGGCTTTAAGGAAAATTAGACTTGAGTTTGTATTTCAGCCCTCAACTCTGGCACCTCCTACTGGATGATAAATATCTTAAACCCTTGAAGATCACAGGCATCTGAACATGAACTTCTTTGATTTGAAATGAAGCCCCCCAAGAGATGTCAGAAGAATAGTAACACCTGGCAAGTGTTGAGTCACGTTCTCACAGAATGACAAACCTCTAAGAGCACAACTCCCTGTCATTTCTCTTCTGAAAATAAAGTGCGTAGACAACCACTACATAATATAAAGAAGGAAAAACATCTAAGAATGTCTTGGTTACTAGTCAAGATGTTGAGGCACCAGGATCATGAGTTCAAGTCCAGACTGAACTACAGAATGATATCTCATCCAAAATGAAAACAGAAAAAAAGAAAAAACTCAAGACAACAAATGCACCAAAAAAATTTGAAAAGTTGCCTCTCTATAACAAGTTCACTTGCATATTTATTGATTTTCTATCTTATATTTCATATATACAAATTAGGCCCAATATAGCCTATGTTAAAGGATTACTATAAATATTACAATATATAAAGATAAGTGTTTATACTTAAATATATACAATAGTTATTGAATAAATTATAGCAATTATATATTAATTCAATAATTTAACATTTTTAAGACTTATATGTTTGCCTTTACTTTTGTGAGCACGCATTCATACATGTGCCTGTGTGTACCATCTGTAGACAAGTGCACACAGAGGCCAGAAGAGCACATTGGATCCCTTGGAGCTGGAGTTATGGGATGCTATAAGCCCGCTGACATGGATACATGTAACCAAATGCCAGTCCTCAGCAAGAACAAGAAATGCTCTTAATTCTGAGCCATTTCCCCACCCTAGTGTCTGTGTTCTAAACTGCACTGTATTATTTAATAGCAAAGGTCATGCAGAACCCCATTCTTTAATGAAGAGACTACATCACAACAGACCCAAGGATCTGCAAGATACAAATCTATATTTCAGGAAAATTGCAAAACCACATCATGACATATCATGTGTGTGTGTGTGTGTGTGTATCAGACCATTGTTCAATTCTTATTAATTCTATGGCTACACAATTGAACACAAATGCATTTCAAAGTATATAATCTTTTTAATTTTTAAAATTAGTTTGTGTGTGTGTGTGTGTACCTGTCTGTATATCTGTGAAGCATATATGCACCATGTCTTCAGAGGCCAAAGAGGACACTGGATCCCATGGGACTGAAGTTATTGATCATTGTGAGCTTCCATGTTGGTGCTTGGAATCCAGCCAAATCCTCTGGAAGAGCAGCAGTGGTTCCTAGCCACTAAACCAACACTGCATCTCATAAATAGTCTTTCCATTTACAAATGATAGTAATTTTGTCTGCACTTTGCAAATTATCACGTGTTTTACTATTTCAACCCTTATTAAATGAGCTCAATGAATCCTGTCCACTCTGCTTTTACAATAGTTCCAATGCTGTGAACTCATGTGTTGCATCATCTCCAAGGTCCTGTATCCCTGTGTTCCATCTCCAATGCCTTGTACCCTGTGTTCCATCTCCAATGTCCTCATCTCTAATGCCCTATATTCCTGTGTTCCATCACCTCCAATGTCCTATACTCCTGTGTCCCATCATCTCCTCCTTCTCATAATGTAATAACTGCTTTTTTGCCATATATTAATAATTCAAATTTAGCCATTTTAAGTTACAAGTAGTTAAGACCTTCACTAAAGTTTCAGTGCATATCTAGAAGGTCATGGATGAAGAAAAAAATATGATCTAAATGTATTAAATGAAAAAAAAAGTTAAAATTTTTCACATTTTCAACAGAACCAAACACTGACAATCCTGTGAATGAAGAGCCAATATCCTATAAGGGTACGCACAAAGCCATAGAATTTTAGACTATAAATAATTCTAATGGCCCACACATTCAAACTACTAGTACTTACGCCCTTTTCTAACACATCTGGAACTAACAGTCCGGTAACTAGCTCTTGTAGACCAAGCTGGCTCAAACTCACAGGGATCTGTTTGCCTCTGCCTCCTGAGTACTGGGATTAAAGGCGTGCACCACCACCGCCCCACTGGCAAATTCTTATAGTAAACTAAAAATTCACTCTCTTGGGCTTTCAATTTCTGAGAACAAATATTTTGTTCTTCTTTCAACATGAACTATCTGAAGATAGCAATAAGTACATTCAACTTAATTTCTCTTGCTCTCTCATCCCCAAATCTCTGTTTTCCATCATTCTCAATTTATTGATCCTTATAGCTAAACATTTGCTTCTTGCCATCTAATGAAAGAAGAAACGGAAGTACTACACTGATGTTACGAAGGATTTACCAAAAAACTTGCTTTCAAAACTAAGTTATACAAAAGTAAAATTTAGCTAAAAGAGCATGCCTCTGCTAGGCAGTTTGAGAGGTCACAACCTTGGCCGGCAGCCACTAATTAGGTCCTACGCGTCTTTCAGAAAAAGAACTATTACACCAGACAGGCAGGCATGATGACCCTGGTTAATCTAGACAAACTCAGATCATTAGTCCCCACTCTAATTATATTTGTCCTGCCGCTATCCAAAATTACGAGACACACCAGCCCTCTTGCTTACCTAACAGCTGGAACCAATAAACACCTGTGTTCTCTTAACATTTTATTTGAGAAAGGAGCTGAAAATAAGAATCTGCTAGGATCATATTTTCTCTTTTTCAAGCTTTTAACAAATGTACTTTTTTTTTATTTCACGTGCATTGGTGTTTTGCCTGCATGTATGTCTCTGTGAAGGTGTCAAATCCCTTAGAACTGGAGTTATAGACAGTGATGATCTGTGATGTGAGTGCTGGGAATTGAACATAGATCCTTTGGAAGAGCAGCCAGTGTTCTTAACCGCTGAGCCATTTCTCCAGCCCCAAAGATCATATTTTCAAATATTTGGACATTTATAAATTATTCATTATTATCAAATTAATAATTTTACGTCCATTTTGTACAATTTGTTGGACCCTGGGCTTTCTTCTACCTAATAATGCTCAAGTTACTTATTTGTAAAATAAGATTGAATTGGGGGCTGGAGAAGTAGCTCAGAGGTTAAGAGCATTGCCTGCTCTTCCAAAGGTCCTGAGTTCAATTCCCAGCAATCACATGGTGGCTCACAATCATCTGTAATGGGGTCTGGTGCCCTCTTCTGGCCTGAAGGCATACACACAGACAGATGCATAATAAATAAATAAATA
>NW_026067917.1:13868737-13877417 GCF_014885135.2 Alexandromys fortis
GGGCCTGGGCCTGGGCCTGGGCCTGGGCCTGGGCCTGGGCCTGGGCCTGGGCCCGGGCCTGGGCCTGGGCAGGCACTTGGTAGTCCGTGCTACCTCTAAGTCTTTTTCCTCTTCTTTCCCCCTTTTTTTCCTTTAGTAAACAAATTCTTATGTGTTTTTGTTATGTGTTTATTGTATCCCTATCCTAGGAACCAATATTTCAAAAAACTGAGTAAGACAGTACTTTCAAGTTAAAATCAGAGTGCATTGCCTGACAACATGGGGAGGAAATTCTTAGGGCTTCTTTCAGATGCAGTTTTAGGAAGGGTCAGGAAGAAGTCTGAGTGCACAATGGCTGCCCTGGATGAAGGGGCAAAGAGAAGGTTCTAAAAAGAGGCAGCAAGGTAGACTGACAAAAGTTTGCATTTAATTTATCAAGGTTTTTTTTTTTTTAAAAAAAAATTAATTCAACAAGTATCTGTAAAAGAAGAATTTAAGAAAAACATCCAATTCAAGGATGAATTCCTGACAGTTATCATAGTAAGCTCAATCTAAAACTTTCAAAATTAAGTAAACAAAGCAACAAAGACAAACAAAAAAATCGCACCTCAAGAATGTGGCAAAATTGAAGAAAACATGTAATTACTCAGCAACAAATAAGGTTGTACTTCCGGGTTCTAGAGCAATGCATGTACAGACAAGCCCTCAGGCAGAAGTGTCTGAATGTTAAAGGGATCATGAGACCCACGCGTGAGCATGTGTGGTTACATCCACGTATGACTCAGCTAAGCCCTTGTGTGCAAGTGTGAGCCCTATCATCTGCGTATGATGTAGTCACGCCAACCCTCTGTGCGCATGCCCTAAGCAGCCTTTAAAATGCCGGGCAATGGAGGCGCACACCTTAAATCCCAGCACTCGGGAGGCAGAGGCGGACCGATCTCTGTGAGTTCGAGACCAGTCTGGTCTATAAGAGCTAGTTCCAGGACAGGCTCCAAAGCCACAGAGAAACCCTGTCTCGAAAAAAAAAAAAAACAAGAATAAATAAATAAATAAATAAATAAATAAATAAAGCTGGACGCACCATCTTTCTCTCTCTCGCTGCACACTGATTCCCCAAGCCTGTACAACCCCCCTCTAATAAACTCCTAAGCGGGTTTGTTGCATGTTTTGTGGTTCCTTCTCACTAGCTCTAGGTAATTTCAAAACATACCTTTTTAAAGTTACAGGGAAAAAAAAACTTTATAAGAAACTAAAGATTTTGATATAGACAAAAAATTAGTTAAAGTAGCTACCTTTAGAGAGTGAAATTCATAGACAAAGTATTTGGGACAATGAATCACTCACTGTTTGCTGTTGTTATCTGCTTTTTAAAATCATTTGGATTTTTAAAATACAAACACATTTTATTTTTTTTTAAAAAAAATTACATTACATATGCAATTGCCATACCCAACCTCCCACTTCAGCAAACTCTCCCCTAAAGACACAGGGAGGTTTGGAAGCATTTTGTAGCACCACGCAGCTCTTAAAACTACTTCAAGCAAAAAGGTTCAGAGCTCCTGAAGCAGAATCCAATTTCAGGAGGAAAATATATTAAATATGTCCTATTTTTCTCTTTCTCTTTCTTCCTTTCTTATTCTTTTTTTCCTTTGTTTTCTTTTTTTGAAACAGAGTCTCACATTTTGGCCCATCCTGGTCTGGAACTCATGGCAACTATGTCTCCTAAACACTGGAATTAAGGCATAAGCCCCATGTCTAGAAAAATTGCTTCCTTAATAATTACATTTGAAGTCAGATATTCATAACTGTCTATATTACCATCATAGCATGAATTTAGTTATATCCACAATCTCCTGAGTCACATATTCTACGGTCAACATTCCATCTAGACCGGACACATTCAAAAGACAGGGAAGGGTCATTGTTGCTTAAAACCCATCCATCTTCAGACTAAGCTGTGAGGATGAAGAAAATCAAGGATCTGGTTAAGCTAAGGGATGAGTGTGCATTCTCCAAACTGAAAAAGCATTGAGGAAGTAACCCATAACCTGTATTTTTAGGAATGAGTAGAAAGGACCAAAGAAGTAAATTCTAATTTCAGATAAAATCTACCTACTTGGTATCTGCTTTAATACTTCAATTTTTTTTTTTAGCTTGAATATGTCATACATATACATAATAGGTTTTGATCAAATTCACCCAGTGTTCCTTCTGAAGGGACACTAGCCCACTCCAGTCTGTGGCTCTGGCAGGCTTGCCCTTCTCCCCAGTACCCTCTGCCTTGCTAAAAACTGTGAGATTACTTTCCTAAAGCTGGCCCACAAGGTCTACTCCCTTGTTTGGCCACTTCCTCCTCCTGAGGCTGACAACCCAGGTCCAGCTATCAAAGTATGAAGTTCAGCAATCAAAAGCCCCCTTTGGTTCGCCTAATTAACATGCCCAATCAAAACATACCACCACATCCTAGCCCATTCTAACACAGGCCTCCCTTTGTACTCCCCGCAAAAATCACACCTGCAAGGTCCTTTGCTGATGTTTTTCTGGCTGAGCAGCCACTTCAACTTTTCTTCTTAGCTTAATAAAGGATCTTTCTGTGGAAACAGGTGTTGGGGTATCATTTGTGCCTACTCTGGGGTCTCACAGGAAGCCTCCACTCTGTAGGGATCTCCTTGATCTTCCCCTCCATTTTCTACTTTATCTTCCCACCATTCCCAACTTCTTGTGAGGTTGATTGTAAATCCTAAACCCACTTATACTTAGTGGAACCTATGTGTGCTGTGCATAGGGTGTGGTATAGAGTCCATGATTCAGATTTTATAGCATTTATCCTATTATAGGTCAACTCATTAACCTTGTTAAGACAGAAAATACAAGGCTGGGGAAATGACTCAGCTGTTTAAGTGCTTGACAAGAGAAGGAGGAGGAGAAAGAAACGAGAAGAAAAAGAAGCACAGAATTCTGTATTTGTCCCACAGGTCTGCTCTGGTTTGGCAGAGGAACTATCACAGGAAACTAACTCCACAGAGAAATTCAGAGAGCAAAAGATACAATACCAGATTTCTTTGTTGTTTGTAAATGAGGTCCACAGTCAGTCGTTTCTTAACTAGTTGTCCACAGTTACTTCTTAAAACAGAAGGACTCAAAACGATTTATCCCCAGATCGGTGACTTGATTATCTTTAGCCTGTGGAATCTGTTACCTCAATAATGCTTATCAGCTTTGGGACAAATTGAACACATTAATCAAAAATAAATGATAAATAAGGCCGTCTGTGAGAAGGACAGAAACCAGCTTCTTCTGATAATGGTAAAATCATTCTGTTTTAAGATCATATTGATAACATTAACTTGAAAAGAAACGACAGCTTTTGGGAGAATGATTATAATTACAAACAAAGGAAATGAATTTAAATCAGTATTATTTGAATCGAGAAGCACTAATTGTATGCCCAGGGGCAAGCAATATTCCGCAATTTACCTATATATGATTCTAAGGACAAGAAAAGCAGAATCTCTTTGGGACTCTTTTTTTTTTCTTCTTAACATAAAATTTGAAAGGAGGTTAGAAAAAAAATCTGAAGTTAATGATTTGTATATTTTTTTTTTTTTCCCAAATACGGTTGGGCTTGTGCCTGTGAAGCCTTCAAATGGTTAACGCTTATCCTGCGGCTGCCGGCTCCGCCACCTCCACAGCACAAATCACTCTCCCGGTACGGAAAGCAAACACGGAGCTGCATAGCAAGGCCACTCAGTTTAGGCAGAGCCGGGCAGCAGCAGGCAGCTGTGATCAGCTCTGAAACAATCCCGGGGTTTCCTCCACCTCTGCCTACCCCTTGGGCTGGGTTCCACCTATCTTTGGCCCACAGTAGCCCCCTGACAGAAATGCCTTTTTGTTACCTTGCTATTATGCCTGGCAGCTTCTTGTCCATGAATTCCTGCATGCATTGGTGTTCCGTGGAATTATTTAGAAACCTCCGGAAAGATTCCACGTATCTGCTGTGGTCAGAGAACAAGCTCCTCATGCAAGATGCCATATTGGGTTCCCTAAATAAAGACAGGGAGGGAGGGGAGCTACGTTAAACTTCCTCTCCTAGTTCCTCGTTCCTAGTTACTTTCTTTTCCCCTTTTCCCTCCCCTCCCCCAACTAGTTTCAATAATCCAGCCGTTCCCCAAGCCCGAGCAAATAAGGGCAAAAATAATACATGAATAAGAAATCAATTACAGCACTTAAACCTGCTTTGCATTTGACATGCACCCGACTAGCAAGCAGAGCTCAATGAGGCTTTCTGTGGGTGCTTTACCCCTGCACAGCTGAGCGAGGCAGTAAAGCAGCCGAGGTCCAGAAAGGCTGTGAAAGCATTCCAATCAATTCCTGTTTTTTCAGCAGCTGTCACAAGTAAGTTCCAACTAGGAAAGAGAGCTGTGTTTTCGTTTTTTTAGGCAAAACACTACACTGACCAGGATTGCTACAAGACCACAGTTGCGAGAATCTAGGGCAACCAGCAGCTGGCTCTGTGTGTCTGTTGTCCAAGAATTCCCTTTGTCTTCGTTTGTCTTGACTTTTGAATCTTAAGCTCAGCGGTTGATGTGTTGGAGTCAAATCCGGATTCTTTTTTTTTTTTTTAAGTCAAGGAGGAGCGTGAGCACTTTCAGCTAAATTTAAAGTAGCCTGAAGCTTTCCATATTCCCATAAAAGGATTAGCACGCTTATTCCTAATTTCTGAGCCTCTTGAAGCTGAAAACTTCACCACAGGTATTTAGCGCTCCGCTAAGTCCCACTTTCATCTCTAGGTGGTCCTTAGCTAAGAAAGACAAGAGCAGAGGCATAACTGCTTTCCAGACAAGTCTCACGTAGGCTTTTGTTACTTTAAAGGGTTAAAAACTGTGCTCATTCATTGACACTAGGGCCTACACGGTTGAGTCCTCCCACTGGCGAGGTTCTGTGCTGGTTACATGTTCTCCCTCTTTTTCCCAGCAGGCAGATCTAAGCAATACTAATAGCAGACCTAATTCCACTGAGTTCTGATGCATCAGAAGTAGCGTAAGTCTTTCAAAACCTAGTTTAAGGATTACTTTTTGCTGTTCCTCCGGGGATTTCCGCCCTGGACTCGGAAGAGTCTGAGATTCTAAGTGGTGGAATACTTCTCTCAAAGTATGGCAGCGAAATGGGGAAGGCCTGGGGAATGTTTTAAGGATGTTAAGACATAACTCTCACCCATGCGTTTATAAAAGTCTTAATATCCAATCCAAACTGTATGGGTAGAAGCCTCACCCTAGCCACTGGCATCCGGATGTTTGGGTCACTGGCATCCATATATCCAAAGAACCTGGAATGTTCCGGTGGAAGTTCCATACCAACTCCTTCTGCTGGGCATTTCCTCAGTCCAGACAGACAGACAGTCAACCGATGACCCCTCCCCAGAGATGCAAAAGACCACTCCCACAGGGTATTTAAATAGTACCCCAGAGAACAAATACATTGTTTTCCAGTCTTCCTCCCCTGCTTCTCTCTGAGGAGCTGGGAAGTCATCCAGGAGCGTTGGTATCCATTAAACCTGGGCTTTTTCTAATTCGGTTTGATTTGGTCTAACCTGAATTATTGCCTCGGTGGAGAGGCTTATGAAGTGCAGAAACTTTTCACAGACCTATCGCCTTGGACAGCCTAGATAGCACTCCCATTATAGTATGCTAAACTAAAGAAACCACATAGAAATAATCTCAAAAAAATACTAAATTCAATCTCTCTCTCTCTCTCTCTCTCTCTCTCTCTCTCTCTCACACACACACACACACACACACACACACAGCATGAGGAGAAATGCTTTTACACCTAACACTCAGGGGAACTTCTGATTATCAGTCTAAAAGGGCATTGTTTCCTTAGAAACGGAATTGCTGGTTTTGAACATTGTTGAGACTCTTAAACCAAATCATTAATTTAACCCCCAGATTCTTTGTCCACTCCCAGTAACCATACAGGAACGTGCTTTTAATACACAGAAAATACCATGCTTGTCTATGACTGTGCAAATTCGTTGTTGCATGATACTTGTGAATATTAATTTTCATTCCATTTCGTTGACGATAAGTAAGAGCGAATCTGGCCATTCTGTTAGAACTTCCATTCAGTCCTTTCGCTCTCATGTCAATTGGATCCTGGTGCTGTCTTCATGCGTGTGCCCTTTATAAACTAAGTATGTTGATCCTTATAACATTTTAACAAGCATTTTTCTTAATATTGCCTTTAACTTTGGGAAAATAAAACCCAGTCATTAAACAACCTGAAGTCAAGACTTAGAACAACATTGCTCATTCCATAAGGTATTATATTTTTATATAATTGGCTTCTCAATTCTCTTTGGTTGGAAAGACTCTGTGTTCCAGAAGAAGAAGAAGAAGAAGAAGAAGAAGAAGAAGAAGAAGAAGAAGAAGAAGAAGAAGAAGAAGAAGAAGAAGAAGAAGAAGAAGAAGAAGAAGAAAAAAAACAACAACAACAACAACAACAACAACAACCACCACCGTGGCCAGTGTTGGTGGCACGTGTCTTTAATTCCAGCACTTGAGAGGCAGGCATAGGTGGATCTCTGTGAGTTCAAGGTCAGCCTGGTCTACAGAACTAGTTCCAGGACAGATAGGGCTGTTACACAGAAAAACCCTTGAAAAAACCAAAGACACTTATAAATAAGCACAGGATGCCAAGAGTTCTGTATCCATAGAAACGACCACTGGGACTAGTGTATGATTTCACGATGTTCTGCATACTCCAAGATCTTCAAGATTTCATCAAATGCTCTACAGAATATAGATTATGTAGTTGAGTAACTTATAAAGGATGCTTATTTGTGTATTCTAAATATATACTAGCATATCAAAATCTTATATAACCATTTTCACATACTCTTGAAATATTTACTTGCCACTGGCCTTTTTCTGATTGGTTTTGCATATAAAATTCTTTTTTAAAAAAGGAAATCTTGTTGCTTTCAGCATGGCTTGCATTTTATTAAGTGCTGGTTTCAGCAACCACAACTTCCTTTTAACACATCATATAAAATATTTTTCCCAATCCTTAAGTCAAACAACAAGCTGGCTGGCTGGAATGGCCAAATCTGGAGAATTCTTCTTTCTCTCCCTTTGGAATACTAGACCACACACTACAACATCTATCACTGCAATAACTTCTCAGTGGTAATAAAACCATTATTATCTTTAAAAGTATTTTCAGCACATGAGGATGTAATTCTAAGACAATTTTAAAATGAAATTTAAGATTCTTATGTATTATCTAACCAAACTGGAGTACCCATTCCATGAGCTACCATTGATTAAGTTTTATCACATCAAAGTTCCTTGCACCCATTATGTCATTTAATACCCCAACCTCCTAGGTATGGAGTTATTGATATTAGTAGGATTCAGATCCCCTAATGTATAAAAGCTCATAAGACACCTAAAAGAATAAATTAATGTCTCATACAAGGATCATTATCTTTCTTAGATTATTCCATACTACTTCCTATTCTGAACCATTTCAATATGAAGAATACTTAGGTTATTATTTTCCTAATTACACTTAGAGCATTAAGTAATGGAGTAAAGTAGTCTTGTATTCCTCCTATGCTTATTCCGAGGATACCCTCTGTGCTACACATAAAATCCCTTCTTCCAATGTATGCTGTGCCTAAAAAGCAAGCAAATGAAAGGGAGACAAAACAATAGGAAAATCCGGAATATCCATTTGTTGTAAACAATGTTCTTCACTTTATCTACATTGACTCTGACTTAATATGAAGAACTGTGTTCTTACTTTTATAACTTCTTATCCTTAACTATATATCCAGTTTCTCTAGTTCCTGGCTATCTGGGCAGTGTAGAACATAGGTTCCCTCTCGTGGCATGAGACTCAAACCAGTGACCACTCCCACGGGTTCTGCACCACCATTGCCCTAGCACAACTCGCAGGCAGGATAGATTGTTGGTCAGTGTTTGTAACAGTGTTGGTGTCTACAGTTCTCTTTTGGTAGCCTACAAATTACTTTCTCACAGCAAAGAGACTAAAAGATAGGGGCAATGGCTCCATGCAAGCCCAAGTTTCACCTCTCCACATTTAGTGAGCTGTGGGAACGTTGTTCTCAGCAATGGGGCTAAACTGTCACTTTGCAGAGAGCGACCTTTTATTCTAACATCAGCTTGCAGGGTTTGGAGATCTCCATTGGACCCACTTGGCCTACAACTCAATTGAAAGCAACTGGAAGCCACTTCTGGCTATAAGAGATGGCCAACTGAAACTCCATATCCCCAGTTACTAAAAGTCTTCGTAAGATCACCCTCATAGATTCCAGGAAGTCTCCATGGCACTAGGTTTCCATGCTGCCCCCCCCAAATGCCTCCCAGCTCAAGCCATCGCTCCCTACATTCTCTCCCTGCCTGTAAAATTTCATGAGGTCATTGTTTTTAACACTGAGTAATACTTCATAGTGTAAATATAGCACATTTTGTTATCTCTTCTGTTGAGGGACATCGAGGCTGTTTCCTGATGAGCCTGAGGGATTGGGTCTGGGTGAACAGAGAGAGTGGAGCCCCTTCATGGACAGTCTGCCTAGTTTTTCTATTTTCTTTCTTTTCTTTATTTGTTTTTTGTTGTTGTTTGTATGTTTGTTTTTTTCAAGTTTGGGCTTCTCTGTGTAACAGTCCTGGCTGTC
>NW_026067917.1:13879210-13898239 GCF_014885135.2 Alexandromys fortis
CTCAGAACCTCTGGAAGAACAGTCTTAACCTCTGAGCCATCTCTCCAAACCCCCCATCCTCCCCCCCCCAACATTATTAAACCATATTGTTTCCTTTCTCATTCATGCCTAAGAACTCATGTTACTATCACAATATAAAACACAGAATAACTTTAGAAGTTCTAGTCCTTTAAAATTTCAACATTTTAAAAGTCCAGTCTCTGTAAAATATCCAACATCTCTTTAAAAGCCTACAATTTCTCAACTTTAAAATTAAAAACAAGTCAAATACTTCTTCCAAGAAGGAAAAAAAAGGACACAACTAGAATCAAATTCAAAGCAAAACCAACATCCAGAAATATCAATCAAACGCTTTAGTTCAGTGCCAGCATCTGAAGCTCATGATCCTCTGGACAGCAAACTGTCAGGGCAGCTGCATGTCTCTGATTCTGCCATCTGAATCACACAGAGTGTAGCTTTGGGAGGCCACAGTGCAGCACCTGTTGTCCTTGGCAGTCATCCCCCTGCAATGGATCTCCAGTATTCTAGGTTCTCCACTCTGACAAAAACTGTACCATCACTGATAACCTCTCCTGGCATCTCTTCAGCTACTCCAAGCTAGTCACATGGTACTGAGGCTCAGATTCTCTCAATGTCCCATTTATCCCTGGAATTTCCACTGCAGCCAGAACTGCACCTTGAGCAACTGCTCTGGGCCTCTCACTGTGCTAAACTTCAGCTGTTCTCCATGACCCTTTCAACCCTGCTGTTTCTGTAGTACTAAAAACCAGTACCATGTAGGGAACTCTAACACATTACCTAGTCAGCTGCCAACTTAAGATGAGGCCTTGGCTTCCTCTGAAACACAGCTGTGCTAACCCTGAGAAAACACCCTCAAAAAGCTACACCCCATGAATGCTTACCTCATCTTCATCACAGCTGATGTCTCAGCTCCAGCCAAGAAGCAACAATTATCCCAGTAAAGCAAAGGTTTCACTTCAGTAGAACTTGACTCTGATTCTTCAGCTCACCAGAAGCCACTGATCCTTAAGACAAAATATCTCACTTGTCAACACAAGAACCAAACCACAGCTCTCAAATTAAAGTGAATAAGAGATATTTAATTCTGGAGCCGTTTTGAGCGACCATTTCCCAGAAACGCATATTTCAGTTACCCCAAATTCCACATTCCAATGTGAAAGCAGTTTCAGGAAGTTTTTAGAATAAGGAAATTTTTAAATCAAGGCAAGCTTAAAATGCCTTGGTGGGTACATCTTAAAGGAGAATACAGTGAGAAGGGAGATGCTATCTGATGACATTCCATTCTTAGCGTTTTGGTTGGTGGAAGCTAGAGTCTGATAAGCTAGGAGAGTCTAAAAAGTATTATTACTATTATTATCTAATAAGTAAGTCATAAGATGCTAATTCTGACACAGAGGTGGGCAAGGAATTGATGTAACAGGGAGCTAGAACTAGCCCAGAATAAGATAATCGGCCTTTTGTACATGCAACATTCCAATTTCTCCATAGCACTAAAGTTCTAATTGACCAATCAGTCTCTGCAAACACAGCTTCTTTTTAGGAGGGTTTGTTCACACTCGAATAGCCCCGATAGTCTTTTTAGGGACTCCCTCTGAAATATCACAAGCGAGACTCCAACATCTGCATTGCCCTCAATGTTCTTTTCTTTCAAGCTCCCACAATAGCCAATTAAGCTTTGAAAACTCAACAGCTTGTCTAATCCAAAGTTCCAAACGCCTCCCACAATCCTCCTGAAAGTAACAAGGTCAGGTTGTCGTCGTGGCATTACTACACAAACCTGCTAATAATATCTGCCCGAGTTTGCTTGATATTGCTGTGGGAAATACTGTAACCAAAAGAAACTTGAGGATGAAATGGTTTGCTGGCTTAAAATTATTGAGGAAATTCAAGGCAAGGACCTAGAGGGAAGAGCCCAGCTCAGCAGAACGACAGAGGAGTGCTACTTACTGGCTTTGTCAGCCTGCTCTCTTAGAAGCCAGCACCACCTGCTGATGGGATGACACTGCCCACAGAGGCTGGGACCCTCTCACGTCAATAACCAGTAATCAAAACTATGCCCTTAGGCGTGCCTCCAGTTCAGGGGGGAAAGTTTGCAAAACTGGACTTCACTCTTCCCAGATAACTCTCGCTTGTGTCAAACTGACAAAAAGTTGACCAGCACACAGGTCAAAGAGATCAAGGTTGCACCCGAAAGCAGGACGAGGAAGATGACAGAGATAATAGACATAGTTTAGTCAGCCTTGCTTACCTGCCTCTGCCTCCCAAGGGCTGGGAATAAAGGTGTGTGCCACCACTGCCCCATGGGAGCCATTCTTATTCAAACCACCACATTCCAATCTCTGGCCCCATAGGCTTATCACATTGCAAAACACATTCTTTACAACTTTGAAAGTCCCAGAGTTTTACAGTTTCAAAACTGTCTAAAAGTTCAAAGTCTCTTCTGAGACTCAAGGCAATCTCTTAACCCCTGTAGAATCAAAATTAAAAAGTAGGTCACATACTTCTAACAAATAATGACACAGAATATACATTACCACTCCAAATGTGAGGGAAAAGATCATAACGAGGAAATACTGGATGAAAGCAAGACCAAAAACCAGCTAGGCAAATTCCAAACTGCACCTCCAAGTCTGACGTCAGAGTTCATCACTTTCTGGTGCTCCTTTTCCCCCTGAAACTGTACATTTTGCATTTCTCTATATCCAACTTGCTTCATTTCATTATAGATCTGCATAAGAATTTTACTAATAACCACAGGGCACATTCAATAGTAGGCTGTCTTGAAGTCTCCTCTGCCAACGCCATTAATCTAAGACTTCAATTTCTCCTCAGGCAGAATTTTATAACAAAGGCAAAAAGCAGTCACGTTCTTTAATAAAATATCCCAATAATGATATCTAGGTCACTTACTAATATTCTTCCCCTCTGAAACCTCTTGAGGTGGGTATAATTTACATTGCTGTCAGCATTGCCCTCTTCCATGTTCCTACTAGAATGGCCCAGTAAATTCTACTTAAACATTCAATTGCTTTTTTTTTTTAATACAAAGTCTTCCTTATTCATCTAACAAACAGCATACTTAGGAATATAACAACAATCCCCATTCCTGGTATGAACTTCTGTCTTAGTCACTGTACTATTGCTGTGAAGAGACACCATGATCATGGCAATTCTTATTAAAAAGAGAAATCATTTAATTAGGAGCTTGTTTACAGTTTCAGAGAGGATTATCTTCGTGTCAGAATGCAGGCAGCAAAGTGATGCCTGCTTGCTTCCTGGACCCATTTGTTTGAAGTACTTTCTTCCATCTCTTTACTCTAAGAAAAGTGCCTATCTTTAAAGTAAAGATTGTAATGGCGTAAATGAATGCAGACAGATTGTAAAAATATATACAGCTTTAATGGCGAAATAGACTTACAGAACCACCATTCCCACGGAGACCAGAAAAGCAGAGGCGAGCCCTGCGAGCACAGGCTAGCCAGATTTATAGGTAAACATTAGCCTGAGGCGAACACGCCCCCTAAGGGGCGGGGCTTATCCCTACAAAAAATGTGTTTCTTATAGACAATAAATAGATGAATTTTTTCTATATATACTCAATCAGCTTTATCTTTGGATTGGAGAACTGAGGTCATTGATATTTAAAGTTGTTATTGAAATGTGTGTGCTAATTGTGATCACTATATTCTTGATTTTTTGGTGTTGTAGTTTTAATAACTATAGCTTTGTATTTCTATCCATAGTTTCTCTGCTATGTGCAATTCTCTTTTTGGCCCTAAATATTGCTTTCTGTATTTTCTTTAGGTTTGTTTTGTTTGATATAATTTATTTTAGACTGTTAAGTCTTGGAATGTTTTTCTTTCTCTTTCAATTATGACAGACAGTTTTGATATATATATAATACTCTAGGCTAGCTATATAAACCTTTAGAACTTCAAACACACTGTTCCAGGTTCTTTTGGATTTCAAAGTTTCCATTGAAAAATTAACTGT
This sequence comes from Alexandromys fortis, assembly GCF_014885135.2. Lineage (NCBI taxonomy): Eukaryota > Metazoa > Chordata > Mammalia > Rodentia > Cricetidae > Alexandromys > Alexandromys fortis. The sequence continues at coordinate 13,883,225 of NW_026067917.1, forward strand.
TATTCTAATCAGTTTTTCTTTATATGTGACTTGCATTTTTTTCCTCTTGCTATTTTTAAAACAATTTATTTTTATGTATACTTAGTGCTATGATATTCTCTTGGGACTTTCTTTTTCGGTCTTGTCTATTTTTGTTCTGTGTGCTTCTTATATCTTTATGAGTGTGTGTTTTCTTTGGGAAAGTTTTCTTCATGATCTTGTTGAATATCTAGTCTATGCCATTGACTTGCTATTCTTCTCCCTCATCTATGCCTATAATTCTAATGTTTGATTTTTGCGCGGGATCCCACATTTCCTGTGTGTTCCTTTTTTGTGTTTTCATTTTTTTCATATTCCTTGCTTATTTTGTCTAGATTCTGTACTTCATATTCAGTCCTGATATCCTTTCTACTGTTTAATTCACTTTAAAAAGCTTTCCTGTTTTCTGTTGAGTTATTCAATTTCATTTTCACCTTGAGTCCTCTTCAATGATTCTACCTCCTGAATGAAACCCCTTCTCAAGTCCAGTATTGTCTTTATCATTTCCACTAGCCTTATGTTTGTGTTTTCTTGGGTAAAACTTCAGGTATTTAATCTCCTTAAATTCTTTCTTCTTAATTTTACCAACCTGTGTTTTTATATGATCTTTAAAATCCTTGAATTCTTTGGTGAAATTTATATTTTTTTTAATTCTGTGCCCTGGAGTTCAGGAAATTCTCATTGTAAAATATTTCTGCCGTGTTGGTAGGCACTGAAGAGGATACTGGCATGATCTGTCATTTTGTTGGTAATTTTTAAGTGAGATCTGAGTACATGGAATTCTTTATTTAGTTGTAAATTTTATATAAAAATGGCAAGTTGGAGCAGAGGAGAGAATGTATAAGCATATTGTACCTTGAGTTTGGAAGTGGCTTGGGCAGTGTAAAGTCATAGGCACAAGAAGGAGTGTATTACTGTATAAGATGTGCTTCCTGGTCCAAACCTGGAGAGCTATGACAGATCTGGTTCCATGGAAACATCTGGGAGTGATGTGCGAGGGTCCTGTGTTTCTGATGGTAGATACTTAAGGTACCTACTACCTTAAGTTCTAGGAGGAACTAGAACAAGGGAGAAACATAGCCATTCTTGTAATTTATAACTATAAGAGATTAAATGACAAAGTTCTCCTTTCTATTATACATCTATTTCTGCCCGTTTCTGTGAGAACAAATCGAAAACCAGTTGGCAAGAAAGTTTACATGATGTGACTTAATCAATCTACCCCAAGATCCAGCTATATCACTCTCATACACACAAAGAACACTACATCCTACCACAAAGACACTTGCTCAACCATTCTTTGCTACTCTATTCATAATATGCAAAAATTAGAAATAACCTAAATGTCCCTCAACAACAACAACAAAAAGGGTAAAGAAAATGTGGTCCGTTTACACAATGGAGTATTACTAAGCTTTTAAAATGACACCATGAAATTTGCAGATAAATACTTGGAACTAGAATAAATCATCTTGAGTGAAGTATACCAGATTTGAAAGACAATGTGGTATGCATTCTCTTATATGTGTATGTTAGCAGTTAAGTCAATAATAACAAAGCTATAATCTATAAGAACCACAGCGGTTCTAGAGGACTAGAGATAAGTGATAGATCTTGTTAGCAAATGGGAAATAGAATGTATAGTTATGGGTGAATGGTGGGGTAACTGGAATGTAGACATCTAAAATTAAGGGCTCCTTGAGGGGTAGTATGGAAACATAATAGAGTAAAAGCTCCCTAACATATATATATGAAGGCGATCTAAATAAAATCACCAAATAATGGGGGAGACAGAGTCCCAACTAGCTATCTCTTGACAAAAAAATGAAGCCTCCAGTACTGGAATTGGGTTGAGTTGTTTGTCACAGAGTTCCCATAGGAATCCCCAAACCACTCAGGCTGTTATCAAGACTATAGGTTGCTCCCGCAAACTAACAGCTAGGACCCATTGCTGAAGAGATCACCTACATTGAAAATGGAGAAATCCAGCTGGTGCCTATATAGAACTCTCACCACTACATTCTAGTGTCTTTGATACAGAAACACATTCTGCAAAAGACCAAAAAAGAAACATAAACACCAGTGCAGACATTTAACTAAAATCATTTAACTAAAATTTTAAAATGAAAAAAATAAGTAAAATGAAATTGAATTTAGAAAAATTCAAGAAGAGGCTGCCCTGTCTTGCAGCAGGTGGCAGAAGCCAACCAGGCAGCCCTGTCTTATGACATGGGTGGTGTGCACTACTAAGATGTACAAATATGGGATGGAGAGATGGGAAAGTTGTGCTGCAGAGAGAGGTGGGACAGGAGATTGTAACATGAGGTCCTGCTTTTTGGGGTTTCTGTCCTGCCCAGTTCCCACAGTCAGTAAATCCCAAAGAAAATCACGCAGAGAGTCTATTGCTTGGCCCATTAGCTCAGGCTTCGTATTAGCTCTTATAATTTACCTTAACCCATTATTTTTATCTATGTTAGCCACATGGCTTAGTATCTTTTTCAGTGGGGCAGGTCACATCCTGCTTCTTTAGTGGTCTGGGCAAGACTGCAGAGGAATGGGCTTCCTCCTTCCCAGTATTCTCCTGTTCTCATTGTCCCACCTTTACTTCCTGTCTGGCCGTCCCACCTATACTTCCTGCCTGGCCAATCAGCATTTATTTAAAACATGATTGACAGAATACAGACAAATCTCCCGCATCAGGAGATGAGGCAGAACTGACAAGATATGAGAAAGGCCTGAGACTGACATATTGCCATTGCCTGATAGGGTCAGCAAGGTGGTGTATAGCAGCACCTGAACAGACAATGGGATCGCCCTGGCTATGGGCCACATCAGAGGCTCAAGGTGAGGAATGGTTCACTTTCTGGATTGGACCTCCTCAAATGAACACCATGGGCCTTGATGCCACCAGAGATCATGTTAGTGTCTGTGGTCCCAGGCTGTGAGGAAGCATGAGATCTATTGGATGTACACTGCCTGTACTGCCAACTGAAACCCTGGTGATGGCCTCAGGCTTTGCTGCCTGGGGGACCATGTGAATGTGAGCGACCTGAGACTATGTTAAAGCACAAGGGCCACACTGCAGGCCAGGGTCCATGTTGAAGTATGTAGCCCTTACAGCTGCTTGGGGTTGTGTTGATGTCCCTAGTTGGTGCTGCAGCTGGGAGCATTGTATGTGTCCATCGACCTGATGTGTGTGGCTGGGGGGCTGAGTTGATGGCTGTGTCCCATGATAACAGCTATAGCCATGTGGATGCCCATGTCTGTGCTACAGCCTGAAGCCCATGTCGATGTCCATGAGTCATTCTGCCATCAGGGGCCATGTCTGGGCCTGTAACCCTACTGTAGCCAGGATCTGTGTTGATGTCTGTGGCTCACGTTACCACCGAAGGTCAGGCAGATAGATGTCATGGTTTGTGCTGCAGCCTGAAGACATGTTGATGTCTGTTGGCCAGGCTGCTGTTTTGTCTGGGTCCATGGTTTCATTGCAGGCCGCAAGTTCATGGCCTGTGCTGTTACCAGAAACCATTTGGAAGCCATGCTCCTGCTGGCTGTAAAGAACAAGGAAGCTACTTTTGCAGTATTGGTCTGCAGGTGCACAGCTGAGAAAGAGACATGGAAAGCTTCTGTAACAACCCCTACTCCCGCCCCAAGCCTCTCCCCAAGATAACAACATAAACAGGAAACCATTGCAAAGATCTTTGAAAAAGTGTAAAAGTGCTGATGTTAGCACTCCACAATTGATGGCTTTTAGCCAAGGTATGGGAGGGGAAGGATTCAGTTCTATTTAAAATGCAGGCCACTAAGAGTTTGACTATGTGCCAGTGAATATATAGATAACACTAATTGGACTTGTTTCTCGGGGGTCACAAGAGTTGGGGGCAGATATGGAAAGACTGGGAAGTAAGTGTGATTGGGGTACAAAATGTAAAATTCCCAAAGAATCAATAAAAATAACATGTTTTAAAAAAGTTAAAAACAAACAAAAAAAATTCCAAAGGCTATAGTGGTCTCTATTCATGCTAACCAAAACCAACTTACAGATGTATATCCAATCACTTTTGTATTTACAAACTTTATTAAGTTTTAGTTCTTTAGAGAAACTGAGTTGTATATGAAACTCTGATATTTGATAAAATGTACACTATAAAAGAATCAGGAAAATCAGGTTGCCAGTCTCAATGATACTGTAGAAGAATGAATGATCCTATAGATGATTCAAACAAACAGATGCAAGAAATCCTACAGAAAACCTCAATGAGACAATCTCTTAATTAAAGGAAGCAGCAGGTAAATTGGAAGCAAAGTTCCAAAACATGGAACCAAATTTTTTACCAAGGAGATGTGACTGCTGAAAAAGAACTACACAGAATTCAAATGAAGGAGATGATCAGTCATATAAACACACATATACACACACACACACACACACACACCAAGCAAGACAGTGAAGAATAATAAAGCTCAAGGATGGTGAACAGAGTAAAGACAATACCAGAGATAGTCATAAATGAAGGGAAAATTTTAAGGGGCAAGAACAATATTACCAAGAAGTTTGAGACGCATTCCAGATGCCAAACCTGGGGCACCATGGTGTAGAAGAAAGATCAGAAACAAAATTAAATGGAATAAACAAACCAACAAAATTATAGCAGAAAATTATAGGTATATACAACTCTAAATAGGCATGACTATAGAAGAGAGTCTCCATAACCAATACTGCAAACATGTCAAACATACAGAGTGAAGAAGTAACCCAATAAGCAGCATAAGAAAAATTTAACTCAAACACAAAGACACAAATATCAGAACTACCTAGAATTTTCATCAGCAACTAACTGTAAAAGCCCAGGAGAGCATTGCATGAAAAACCATCAGCTCTGAGAATAGATAACTATAAATCAAGATTAATATACCTTATAAATAGTGTTTCAGAACTGATAGAGATATAAGAGCATTTTAAGAAAAAAAAACACAGATCAAGACAATTAATGATAACCAGGCTAAAAATACAGATAATTCTTTTTTATATTTTTATTTTTTAAAATGTTCTTTTCTCTCCCTTTCCCCAACTCCTCACAGATTCTCCCAATTTCACGTTCTTTCTCCCTCTTAAAGACAAAAACAAAAACAAACAAAAACAGGGTTTTTTTTTTTTAAGCACAGAAACATATTGAGGTTGTTTTATGCTGGCCAACTACTCCTTGAGCATCACTCTGTTGGAGAAAGTTATTTTTCCTTTCCTAGCAAATACAAACCAGAAACAGCTTGTTCCCACTTCCCTTCTCCATGCTGAGATTTTGGGCGGTTTGAACTTCTATAGGTCTCCTACAATCTCTATGAAAGTATATGAGCATCTGTTGTGTCTGGATAATATTTTCTTTGAGTTGCCCACCACCAGTGGTTCTTACAATATTTCTGCCTACTCCCTCTCTTTGATCCTGAGCTTTGAGGAGAGGGGGATTTTTTTTTGTGTGTGAGTATAACTGTAGCATAAATAGTAAGAACCTAGAGACAGATATTGGGGTTTAAGCTGAAGATCAGAAAAACAAAGCAGCCAACCATTACAGAGATCTTTTACTTCTACCAGATTTTCAGATCTAAAGGGCAAGATTCTATCTCCACAAATCCTCAGACTCCACACTCCACTGAGTTCCTGTCTCTTTTCCTTTATAGTCCTCTCTCAGCCCAGCCATATCACTCCTGTCTCCACCTCCCTAGTGCTGGGGTTAAAGGTGTGTGCCACTACTTCCTGGCCTCTAGTGGCTTAGCTTTGCATTCTGATCCTCAGGCAAGCTTTATTTATTAAAATGAAAATAAACTATCACTACATACAAATAATACTTAATGTACTTTATTCCTTAAACAAGAATCTTAGCTAGTAAAGTACTAGAGTGTGAAGATTTTTAGACTTGTGTTTAAAATAATCATAATTTCTAGAGTCCCTGGGAATTGCTGATTTACCACCTCTGAATATCATCTAAAAACACCGAGAAACTGTTAATTTTTAAATTCTATGTTATAATTCTAAATTGTATCATTATTTATGCGTGAATGTATTTTGTTTATGCTCTTTTTTACAAAGATAGTAGTATGCAATACAAGACATTGCACTGAAATTGATTTTTCCAGTTTTTAAATAAATTCCTTTCTTTGTGGATCTAAAGGCAGACATAATGAATCTCTTCATAAACACACCATCACCTCTACCGACGGCAAGAACGCTGTCAGTACTGCAGTGTTTGTGGCCTTTGTTCCAGATCATGTTGTTCGTTTTCCATATGCCATTATTCATTCGTCTTTGTTAGCCCCTCTGCAACTTACACCAATGGAATCTTCCTTGGATTCTTCATCTCAAGCATAAATTGAAAGGCAACAATTTTGGCAACAGCCTATTTTCATGTTTCAAAGCAGTCATTTTCAGCAAATTGTGTCAGAAGCCAATACATCTGCATTTGATAATCTAAATACAATGGCAAACGAAGACGATAAAAATGCTCACTCTGAAAGTACACAGAAGTGCATTGTGTAGGAAGAAAACAAACGGTGAAGGCGTTTTTCTGCTTTCAGGAAATAAAATATTAGAATAACACTTTGACTCTTTCTGGATTGCGAAGAAACAAAGCTCGTTTACACTTTCACTCTTCCAAGAAAGGGAAAGTCATGGGGTTGAATTCTCCTGAGATAATTAACTGAGGAGAGGAAACAGCTTATGCGTTGTTTTTATTGTGTGTGTGTGTGTGTGTCAATGTTTGGCCTCCCTGCATGTATGGCTGCGCTCCACAGGCTTGTCTGCTGCCCACGGAGGGAAGAAAAGGCCATCAGATGCAATAGGAGTTAGAGGGAGGCTGTGAGATACTCTGTGGAAACTGGATTCCAAGCTTTGTCCTGTGAAAGAGCAGCCAGGACTCTTAGTCAGTGAGCAATCTCTCTGCCCCAGGAAATGCGTTCTTAGAAACTTGCTGCATTAGAATCAATGGTGCATGCTGTGTTCCTCACACCAAGTGCAGCGATTTAAATGAGAAATGTCCCCCAGAGACTCAAGTATTTAAACACTCAGTTCCTCATTGATGGTGCAGTTTTGGGAAGGTTATGGAACCATTAGGAGGTACATTTCTGAAGGGACTAGATTTTAGCCTCTTTCCGCATCCAGATCACTCTCTCTGCTTTTTCTGGGGGTTGAGGGTGTGATCTCCCAGATTCCTGCTGTGGCACCTAGTGACATTTCTCTTTTACCATTGTGGACTTTACATTTAGAACCATAAGTCCGAATAAAGGTTTTCTAAGTTGCTTTTGCTCATGGCCTTTTTTTTTTTTTTTAATTTGCTCATGGCCTTTTTATCACAGCCAAAAGAGTAACTAAACCAACAAGATACATCAGCCTGCACTCTGGGCTGTGAGATTGGGACTGCAATGTGATTTTAGGGACCCTGGGAGTGCTAGAGACATAAACCAAAGTGTCTAAGACAAGACCTGTGCTCATGGTCTACATGGAATTTCCTAGAAAGATGGGAGATAGGGAGGAGAGATAACTATGCTTTTCCAAAGCACTTTTTTAGAATCTGTTGACCATAAATAACCAGACCAGCTCTAGAACAACAGCTATAACTTAATAATTAAAAAAGGGGGGAAATCACGCTACAAGAGTGGAAGGTCCGGAAATCCAAAATGGTCCTACAAGCACCGTGTAGAGAGAGCAGAGAGAGCTCGCACCAATCTACCCCTGTTTTTCTACCAGGGTTCCAGGCAGCCACACCCTAGCCAGATGTGATTGGCTGAGCTTCCCCATGAAGAATCCAGCACCATGCCTGTTTTCCATTTCTACAATGACAAAGCATGGCGATCAGTTGAACATCCTCCCTGTGCAAACAGATATCATAAGCCAAGTTTGAGGTTCTGAGTGTGCAATGACAAAGTCTCAAGACCCCTTAAACCTTCACTGTGGAGAAAGGCCGTCTTCCATCTCTGCACATTCATCGGGCTAATATATGCAATGGTTTTCTTTTATCCTTCATGCCCAAGGTAGGAGCTATGAGACTTTGTACTCTTTTCAACTGAACAAGCTACCTATGTCCTGCCTGGGTTATACTGCTTATTTACACAACAGACTATTTTTCAGGTGTTAATCCTCCAGAATTTGATGGTAATACCCTATTGACAGAGGCCATAGAATGTAGAGTCATGGGACATAGAGCAATCAAGCTGATATTCACCTGGAATCTTGGGATCAACCTACCCATGGACCCAGCAATACCACTCTTGGGAATATACCCAAGAGAGGCCTTATCATACAAAAAAAGTATATGCTCTACTATGTTCATAGCAGCATTGTTTATAATAGCCAGAACCTGGAAACAACCTAGATGCTCTTCAAATGAAGAATGGATGAAGAAAGTATGGAATATATACATATTAGAGTACTACTCACCTGGAATCTTCATCCCTACTGACTAGCTTTCATAGCATCAAAGAAACAATAGCTCTGAAGAGATAGATCTTCACTAAGCTTCCTTTTACTCCAATCTCAGGCATTCTGAAGTCAGCATTTCCAGAATTCTCTTTAACTTTTGAGGCATCTTGGTGAATATGGCCAGAGGAACATAGGTGGAAGTAACTGATGCCCCTAATTCAATATGCAGACTCCTTTCTCGTCTGTTGTCATGGTGATCACTAAGCCTCCAGATAAGGGTGAAAGCAGTAGATCCCATTTTTAACCTCGTTCTTGGGAAGACTGTACAAGCCATTGCTAGGAAATGCACTGTGACCTTAAGGCATAGAAAGACCTTTTGTCAATTGACACAATCTAGAGTCATCAGAGAGGAGGGAACCTCAATTAAGGAAATGCCTCCATAAGAGTAAACTGTCAGAAAGCTTGTAAGAGCATTTTCTTAATTAGTTACTGATGTTGGAGGATCCAACCCATCATGGGTTTTGCCACTCCTGGGCTGGTGGTGCTGGGTTCTATAAGAAAGCAGACTAAGCAAGATATGTGGAGCAAGCCAGTAAGCAGTGCCCCTCCATAGACTCTGCATCAGCTCCTGCCTCCGGGTCCCTACACTGTTTGAGTTCCTTTCCTGACTTCCTAAATAATGAATAGAAATGGGGAAGTGTAAGCCAAATAAACCCTTTCCTCCTCAAGTTCGTTTTTGTCATAGTGTTTCACCATAGCAATAATAACCCTAAGACAAAGACCATAACATTTTCTTTTCTCTCCTCTGCTTCTCATCCCTGCCTAACTATTGACACCAGAATAAGAAAGTTACCTTCTACAAGCCAGAAAGATGGTTTTCACAAAAATCACGGTATCTTGAACTTAGAGTTTTAGCTTTTAGAACTTTTTAAAAAAAAACTTATGTGTTTCTGTTTAAGCCAAACATCCTGTTGTATTGTTTTGGCAGCCAAGGTGATTCATGGACCCCAGTCTCACCTCTCCCTTTCCTGTAAACTAAACTACTATAGATCAAAATTCACATGATGAAAAAGAAGCCTCGATTTCTGTTAAACTTTATCTTTAGCTGGTGCTTACATTTGTAAAAAAAGCAGGCAGTGCTAATCAAGTTGTGGAATGTCTACTCTTGATTGGTATTTCCTAGAATTTTTTAAGACACTATTTATTTTAAAGTAAGGAATGAGATGTATTCTTGGTAAAGGAACACCCTGACCCAGGAAGCAAAGACCCAGAAGATTATCACAAATTTGGGACTTTTGAATCAGGTACATCAATCTTTCTTCCTTCGTATTCTCTCTCTCTCTCTCTCTCTCTCTCTCTCTCTCTCTCTCTCTCTCTCTCTCTCTCTCTCTCTCTCTCTCTCTCTCTCTTTCTCCCTCTCTCCATCCCCACATATGAAGTGTACACACTATAAGCAGTGCCTGTAGAGGCCAGAAGAGGGAGTTGGAGCAGAGTCCCTAAAACTGGACTTACAGACAGTTGTGAGCTGCCATGATGTGGATGGTAGGAACTGAACCTGGGTCCACTGAAAGAATAGCAAGTGCCCTTAACCACTAAGCCATCTCTCTAGCCCCAAATTTTCTAGATTTTATTGTGCAAAAGGTTACAGCTATATACATAAAATGAACTAATGCCTCATGACCAATGTGTACCAAATAACAATGTGCTAATGCCCCTTAGATTTTTTTCTTTTTCTTTTTTTGGTTTTTCGAGACAGGGTTTCTCTGTGGCTTTGGAGCCTGTCCTGGAACTAGCTCTGTAGACCAGGCTGGTCTCGAACTCACAGAGATCCACCTGCCTCTGCCTCCCGAGTACTGGGATTAAAGGCGTGCGCCACCATCGCCCAGCGCCCCTTAGATATTTTTAAACCAGCTAATATGTTCAAAATTTTTATAAATTATTATAACTCCATTATCATGCTTTTTATTTATTGAAAATATTTTTCAGACAATATATTCTGCTCATGAGTTCCCTTCCACCATCTCCTCCCGGGTCCTCCCCATCTCTGTACCCATGCAACTCCACACCATATTCCTCTCTCTCTTTAGGAAACAAACAGACAAATAAAAATAAAAACAAACAGGCTAGAAATTAAAAAAAGAAAAAGCATGAGAAGCACATATACACAGACACACACACACACCAGCAAAAAAACCCACAAAAATGGAAAACATAATATACAACCAAAAGACTGGTAAAGTTAAAAAAAAATAAAAGCCAAACCAAGCAATAAGAGACAAAAAGCCAGGTGATGGTGGCACACGCCTTTAATCCCAGCACTTGAGAGGCAGAGGCAGGTGGGTCTCCGTGAGTTCAAGGCCAGCCTGGTCTACAAAAGCTAGTTCCAAGACAGCCAGGGCTGTTGTTACACAGAGGTTACACAGAGAAACCCTGTGTCAAAAAACCAAGAGAGATAGAGAGAGGGAGAGAGGGGGAGAGAGAGAAAGACGGAGACAGAGAGACAGAGACAGAGAGAGAAAGTCTCCAAAAACCACAACTGAGTTCATTAGGTGTTGGCCTGTAGTTTATAGACCCAATAGGAATCTATTGAAGAAAACTATTTTTTCCTTTGCAAATGGTTTTTGATTGGAGATATGCTCATGTTCATTTCCCCCTTTTGGTGTTGGAAACCCATCTCACTTGGACTTGGGAAGACTTTGTGCATGCTGTCACAGTGTCTAGGAGCTCATATGTGCAAAAGTCCTGTGGTGTCTGGAAGACATTTTTTGTTATGTTTTGTTTTTATTTTGTTTTTTGCTTGTTTGTTTTTGAGTCACCCAGCCCCTCTGACTCTTATGGTGTTCTCACCTCCTTTTCTGTATAGCTCCCAGACCCCTAACAGGAGGAGTTTGGTGAAGACATCCCATTGAGGGCTAAGTGTTCCAAAGTCTCTCACTCTCTACACATTGTCCACTTGTGGGTTTCTGGCTCAGTCTTCATCTACAGTATGAAGAAGCTTCCTTGAAGATGACTGAACAAGACACTGACCAATGAGTATAGCAGAGTCTCATTAGGAGTCATTTTATTATTACAGATGCTCTTTTTAAAATTTGAGCTATAAGACTTTAATATTTAGTGTTGGGAAAGTTGGTAAGATAAGCAACAGCCATGAGATATATCAGGAACTGTCTGTCATGCTACAATCAAGGTCTCAAGGTAGTTTGACATAACCATAGCCTATTCCCTGAGTCATAGTAGGACCTGGAGCCGGGAGGAAGGAGCTGCCCAGAAAATGCTGAGGTTGCCAGGCTGGTAGATTAAATAATTGCAAATGGGCTATGATCCTGAATCTACTTTCTCTATTCTTTGATGATTTTTACTCCAGTACTTGCACATTTTCTACCCTAAGCACACTTTACTTTATACAAAGCTTATAAATCCCAGAAATAAGTAAAGAAAAAAGATTGGAAATGTTGAATCTCATGAAAGGATTCAGTGCCTAACACAATTACAAATAACAAAGTTCATAAATGATAGTTTTTCAAATGTCATGGTAAAATATGTATCTGCATAATACCTGTGATACAATGAGAGCTATTGGAATGGTGTATTTTAATGAAAATAGATTTTAAAAAAGAAATATCTACTACAAGCAATCACAAGAAATGGATAAATGGGGAAAAAAGCACAAGAATATTCAGCAGAGGTTTTGAGCCAAAGTAATTATATTTTAGGCAAATACATGGTTCATAATTTTGGTCCTTTATTATACAAAAGTGTCAGTTCAATTTACAAAGCAAAGAAATATTTGACACGGTTATCAAATTATATCCACTATTCTGTGAACATACTAAAAGATGCAGTATCTTGAAAGAGTCTGTTCAAATTACCTCCAAGCACATTCTTAGATCTTCACTGGTAAATTATAGTTAAGCAAGGAAGGAACAGAAAAATAAAACCAAATACTTACAAAATCTACAAAATGATAGAAATTCATGCATATCCTTTATTAATAACTCTGAATAAAAAGTGATCTCCATTCTCCAATCAAAAGACAGTCTAGACGCAGTGATAGGAAGCATATACTTGTTTGCTCCACTAAGCACAGCTCACAATGAAAGCAAGATAGTGTTTTAGGATGAAAGGAAGGGAAAGGCACTACAAGGAAATGAAGCTAGGAAACATGTAGACGTCACTATTCTAGAAAAAGCAGCATACACTAATATTAGATTAAAAAAATAGGATCTATCTTTTCCCTCCAAGAAATGCACCTGTCAAGGACAGACACTGCTTGAGGATAAAAGGATATAAAAAAGATACTCTAATCAAATTGAACTGAGAAACAAGCAAGCATTCTAATATCTCACAAAATAGTCTTCAAACCAAAACTAATCAGAAGAGATAGGGAAGAACACTATGTATCCATTAAAAGAAACACTCACCAAGAGGATATTACATTTCTAAACTTTTTTTTTTTTTTACAAAACACAGGGGTACCCAATTTTATAAGAGAAGGGATATTCAATCTAAAATCAAAGACTCCAGTACAGTGTTAGTGGTGACTTCAATACCCTACTCCTACCCACAGACAGATCATGAAGACAAAAACTAAATTGGAATTAAATAACATCCATAGAACATTGCATCCAAACACTAAAGAATAAATTTTCATCTCAGAGAGCTTGTATTTGACAAGGGAATAAAAAGCCGATTACCAACAATCAGAAACAACATGAACTATACAAACTCACGAAAGTATAAAACACACTACTGAATGGAAAAAGTAGGGAATATGGAAATTAAGAAGAAAATTTAAAATTATACTTGAATTGAATGAAAATGAAACACAACATACCCAAATATAAGGGGTTCAATGAAGGAGGTCCTAAGAGGAACATTCATAGCTCTAAGTGACTACATCAAAAAACGAAGAGATCTCATTTTTATACACATGAATGCTTTGGGTACACAAGAACAAACACATCCAGAAAAAAAGTATGCAGAAAGAAATAACCAAACTGACAATATCTAAATTGAGTATCAGTTCTTTATTTTACTCTTACTGATTATCAAGAGCCACGTGTTCTGGAGAGACAAAATTTTTCTTAGCTGATCACAGTGTCTGTTGGAGCAAGTATAAGGGAGTCTTGGGTATTAAGTACACTGCAACCCCCAAGAGTGAGCATGAACCTCCAAAAACAGGGTTACCTTTCATTTGTGTTTATGGGAGAAATGGCTATGTCAATGTCTGCTACTTTCTAATACTTTGAAGACACAAGTCATGAGTTCCTGCTGTGAATACTCAAAAACATCTAGATCATTCATTACTCCATGTTATAAAGGTTGGTATGAATTTTACATTTGCAATGATCTGAATTAAGAATAGCCCCTGTAAGTTCATATATTTAAATGCTTAGTCATCAGGGAGTGGAACTGTTTGGGAAGGATTAGAAAGATTAGGACATATAACCTTGTTGGAATAGTTGTGGCCTTGTTAGAGGAAGTGTGTCACTGGGAATGGGCTTTGAGGTTTAAAAACTCCACACCAGGTTCAGTCTTTCTCTCAGCCTACTGATCAGAATGTAACAGTTACTTCTCTAGCACTATGCCTCACTACCACCCCCCCCCCCCCCCCGATGCCATGATCTCTGCCATGATGACAATGGACTAAATCTCTGAAGTTGTAAGCAAGTCTCAAGTTAATGCTTTCCTTCATAACAGTTGCTGTATTCATGGTGTCTCTTCACAACAATAGAACAACCAAGTAAACATTCATGAAACGTTTGTCATGCAAGAATTATGTCAGGATTCCATAAGACAGTCTAGAGAAATGTGAGGACTGTATTGATTACTCTGAAATTAATAGACAAGTAATAGAAACTTCACCAAGTCCTGTTGCTACTCTATCTGATGCTTAAACCAGCCCTAGAATAGTGAGGACAATTTTGAAATAATCATGGAAATAATTTATCTAGCAAATCAAATCTAGTTTTCCTCAAATTTAATGAAGATTTTTTAAGACCCAAGTTACATATTTTCCTAAGAAAATATATGAAAGCCAAGGTGAAAAGAGGGTTCAGAGACAGTGAAGAACATGGAGGTACTTCCATGCAAATACCACACTCTTACCCAGACTCAAGCAATCACCAAGGGCTAATTTCAGTTCTGCTTAGGAAGTAATAGCAATGCAAAATTAGTTCATTAGTTTACTTTAACATCAGTTTAATCATTTGCAAAACATGTAAATCAACTCTGCAATTCTTTGTATAATATAATAATAAAAATCCTCCTAAAATGCTGGTATATATGTAAGGAACTATATAAGTATAAAATTCTATTATGGTAGATTATAGGCTATAATTCCATCACTTGTTTCTCTTATTTTCTTCTTTACCAAGAAGCTTTAATGAATTATACTTCTCTCTTATTTATGAATGCATTGAAATTCAAGATATATCTTGGAAACTGGTTCACAAATCTAGTTGTGCCATAATACATTTGGGGGGAGCTGGTTGTATAGTTGAGAGGTTCAATGCTTGCCTAGCATGAAAAAGGCCCTGGGTCTGACATTCAGCACAGCAAAAATAACTAGTAAGTAAGTAAGTAAA
>NW_026067917.1:13898281-13906293 GCF_014885135.2 Alexandromys fortis
TGATGTTTAGAAAACTGTTCTTAAAAAGAGACAGAGTTGATAGAATTGGACTATATTCAAGTAAGACTATTAACAAGTGCTTCTTGGCCAACAGAACAAGTAATCTGAATACATAGATCACTTATCTAATGCACACTAGAGCCTTAAAGCTATGAATGAGTTATTCCAGTTACACAAATCTATATTTTTAAACTTGCACACATGTGTATTATTATCCAGGGAAGCAATTTTGTCTCCACAAGGATATTAACAGGTTGTTAGGTAAGTTTTTAAAGAGCAACATTCATGGTATGGTAGTCATGAGTTTTGACCAGATGGACTTCAGCAACTGCCATCCATGCCCAGTAAGTCCTCTTAGCTAAGCAGGCCAAGTGCTCATTTTCTTTTCCATCTTCTCTCTAAAGTGTGGAGGCCCAAAAATGTGAGCCTTTTTCCAACTTGTCTGAAGGTCAGAGAGTTTCAGGTTGCTCAAAGTTGTTAACAAGTATGGCTATATACCCTGACCTAGGGTGTGGTTACTTTGGGTTTGGGACATTAAGATAATGAATACAGGTAGATCAACTCCACCGTGACCAAAGGTCAGAGAATTCAAACATATTTCTGTTCCTTCTTTTGAATTAAGAGGTTTGATCTAGGGAGTGCTTGCCTTCAGGATACTTGGTCCAGGCTGAGTTCATTGCCTAAACAACAGAATGCTTCTCTCAAGAATTAATGACTTGATGCCTCAAGTATTGGGGAAACTAACTGTTCTAGCTGTCCTTTGTATCATGTTAAAGCTGTCTTTTGTCTTCTTCCCCAATTTTGTATTGGGGTATTAAAGTATATGAAAAATTCAGTATTCACTGGAACTCTCTTCCAATATTATCCTATGTTTCTGTTTTATTATTTTCACTCACATCTTCATTCTCTTTATTTATTTTTCTAATCCCTATGCCCCTATCATGGTAAGTGGTATCTGACCCTAGTGGTAGATGAGAAAAAGTTTCTACATTGTGACTTACTTCGAGCAAAACATTTTCCCCTGAAAGATCACAATGTACTGTTATATTTAGAAACAGAGAAACACAGAATTTTCTCAAGAATCATGTAATTTGCAATGAGCAAGAACAAGCTATTCTACAGATTAAGTTTTAAAATGTTTCTAAATGATGAGTAAGATGATTTAGTGATTAAGACCCCTTGATATTCTTCCAGAGGACACAGGGCCCCAATCCCAGCACTGACATTGGATTTCACAACCATCTATAACTCTAGTTCCAAGAGACCCTCTGCCGCCTTCTTGACTCTGAAGACCCTGTATGTATGTGGTGCATGCAGACACAGGCAAAACACTATGCACATGAAGCAAAATAATCTTTTATTAAATTTTCTGAACTGACATCACATTCAAGGACAGTTATGAGAACAAGAGTACACTTTGAAATAATGCCTTACACATGTGTAACACTATTTTTCAAAGTACTTTCAGGAACATTATCACACACACCAAAAAAAACCTCATAAAGTGTGTATTTTCACATTCAAAATTTATTTGCCAGTGAAAATGAAAACTCTATAGCTTCACAGTGTGTATTCTAACTTAAAAAGTTCAACAAGATGCATATAGACTAGGAGTCTGTTTGATCTTGGCCTGTGGTGCTTTTTTCTTTCCAATTTTTATAATAAATTATAAACTAGTTTCTAAATTATAAACTAATTCAAGGACATCATTTTATAAATTAAGAGACATAGATGCTCCACAAATAGGCATTACTGATGGCATATTCCTAAAAGCTGAATCTTGCATTTAGACATCATACAAATATGCAAAGCTAAGTAATGAAAAAAATACAGTGTGGTCACCCAGCTTTTCCCCATTGTCGTCACCCAGGTGAGCTCTCCAGCACGGCCTCAGCTAGCCCACCTAATACAACCTGCAGCAAGGAGCTGGGCCACTGCTCTTACCCAGGTCCTCAGGTCTGACTCACCCACACTCACACCACCAGGGCCAGCTCCACTGTCTTCCCCAGGTGAGGTGCAGGACCCTATCCACTGATTGCTCTAGAGGGACTATGAGGGGCGACAAAATCAGCTCTCCTTCTCTCATGCCCTCAGGTCTGGCTCGCCTATGCTACAACCAATAGGGTCAGCTCTAGTGATCTGCCAAGGTGCTGTGAAGACTCACTTCCCCACATGCTTCAGCCAGCTCTCATGATCCTGGGGCAAGTCCTGTCACCTGCTCCAACTAGCAAGGGGTGGAGTAGGGGGCATTTTTCCTTCACCCGTGTCACCACATGGCAGACAATGGGGGTAGAGTCATTTCTGTTGCTCTCATGGCCCTCAGGGCCAGCTCACCCCAACAACAGGGGCAGCTCTAGTGTGCTGTCCAGGTAAGGTGCATGCCCATGGTGAGGTCTGGGGTCATCTTTCCTGATTGTGGAGGCTAGCTCTCCAGTAGTGATCAGCAAGGGAAAAGGCCAGCTATCCCAGGGCCAGTGAGAAGCAGGGCCAGCTCAGGACCACCCTTGGACTTCAACACTTGTGGTTCCTATGACCTCTTCCTCCCCATGGCAACACGGGCCATGGGCATCAATGTCTACCCCAGGCACAGCAGCAATACAGACCTAAAAATGGATGGACCTTGGCAACAGCTTGGTCCCAGGCATCGCCATGGCCTGGTGGTAGCACAGACAACGCAGTTCAGTATGGCCCTAGTGGCAGCATGGCCCTTGGACACAAACATGGTCTCAGCTGGCAAACCAAACCCTGGGCATCGGTATGGCCCTCAGACACTAACCTGACCCAAGGTGTCAACCCAGACCCATGGCATTGGCATGGCCTTCAACGGTATCAAGGAACTATGGACATCAACACAGATCCTGGTCATGATAGAGCCACAAACACAGACATGGTTCTGGGCAGTAGCCCTGGCTCAGATGATTCCATGGCTCTGGGTGGCAGTGCTGGCCGCTCAAATAGGCCCTGGTAGCAACACAGCCCTCAGACACCCACATGGTCCAAGGTTGTGGCCTAGACCCAGGGCATCTATACAGGCTTTGGTGGCAATATGGGCTACCAGACATCAACACACATCCTGACTGTGAAATAACCATGGACCCAGACTTGGTCTGCAGCAGCAGCCCGGGCCTGGATGCCATCATGTCTCCAGGTGGCAGTGCAGGCCCCTCAGATCGGCATGGCCTCCATGACAGCATGACTCTCGGACACCGATAAAGCCCCAGGTGGTGGCCCAGACTACAGGCCTCTGCATGGCCCTAAGTGGTGACGGGAGTCATGGACATCAAATCAGGCTCCCCTGGGCTGCTTCAGGGCCTTGGAACAAGATTGGCTTTTGGCTATAGCCCAGGACCAGACATCACCTGGACCCAGGTGGCAAGTAGGCCCTTCACATTAGCATGTTCCCCACCATCCTCACCGCTTCAGATCCGCCTCTCTCCCCAGCCCAGGGACCGCTCCTCCTCTCTCTCTCTGTCTCTTCCACACCACACCCTGGACTCACTCACCAGAACGACTCTGGTGCCTGGCGTGCTTAGTTGAGTCCTGGCTCCACCAGTCTCGCAGCGCAGAGCTGTTGCAGATACTCCTGAAAACAAGCAGCAGGTGGAATGAGTCTCTGGAAGACAAGAGTCTGTGCAATTGTTGCAAATGTCACCCTTTGTCACGGAAACTTTAGAACGCTGGAGCTTGGCCTTCACTGATTTATAATTTCTAGGCATGGCTCTGTTTCTGCAGAATTCTGGAGAAGAAAAAAAAATGTGGAAACGGCTCTGATTCTTAAAAGCCTCATCTTAAATTCAGTTTCTATTCCTCGCGAACAGGATAAAAATCCCACCAATCTACTTTCTCTTGCTATAAGTATATTTGAAGTCAGCGTGATAGCTTACCAGGTTTCCATCATGTCTTCATATGACTTTGTCTTTAATCTTCTGGAGCTATTCAAATGCATTTCCACACTGCAGGACTCCTATCTCGCTCATCCGCATTATCTGTAACCTCCACCGTTCCAAACAACTCACTATTGTAAACAGGTAGATTTGCGTCAGGCTCTTCCTTCCTAGATTCCAGCACTACAGTTTCCTTCCCAATTCACTGTTAGCATATGAATATTGATAGTTATTAACATATCTTACACATCATAGTTGTTATCATATAAAGATTACTAATGTGTCAGAAATGAGTTATAGATAATCATCCCCAAACATAGAGGTCACCGTCACGGGCTATGACTTTTCCATTTTTCCTTCTTTTCTTTCATATTTTTTCTCTTTTCTTTCATATTTTTTTCTCTCTCCTTCCATCTTTCATCACTGCGCTCTCCTTTTTTCCTTCCTTCCTACGTTCCCTGTGGCTGCTGTTCTTCACCCATGAGCTAGGCATGCCTAGGCAGATGACACCCAAAGGAACAATAGCAATGACTTTTGGTACTTTGTTTCTTATTTGAATTAACTCAGAAAATAAAAAATTAATAATTCATGTAAATGAAGTAAGCCAACACTGACATCTAGTGTGTAACGAAGAAACGGCTTACTGTACAAACTACTGGATGATTCCAGGACGTTTTGTGGTTTTAATGTAGGACTACCTATCTCAAACTGAAAAATCTTCTAAGTTATAATTACCAGTGTGGGAAATGAGATATATAAAAACCACCTGAATGGACATGAATTATTTATATTAGTTCAGTGTACAAGTGGGTAGAAAGAAGAAATTATTGATCATGAAACATCCCCATCCAATCAGTATATTTTTTTCCCAATTGGGACACTTTTTAGGCAACTGTAAACCCAGAGAGTTGATAAATGACTTGGCTTCTCTGACTCTGTATAAATAGATTTACAAACAGCCTTGTAGATTTCTCTGAGCCCATTTCTCAGAAGTAGATGTGTATTATTGCCTATTGCTCCCCAAGTTCCATTTCTACTTCTTTCAGACACAAGGTACCTAGGTAACCCTTAAAAAGAATTGTGATCAGTGAGATGGCTCAGCAAATAAAATTACCCACAGCATAGCAGATGATATGGATTCTACGTCCTGGACTCACATGGAGGAAAAAGAGAAGTAAATGCCACAAAGTGCTCTGTGATCTCCACCAGGCACCATAATAAGGTTTTGTTCTTGTTTCTCTAAATTTTCAGCTGCATTATTAAGTCATTCATTTCTGGTTTTTTAATGTTTTTAATGTAGAAACCTAGAGGTGACCTTTTCCCATATATGTCTGTTTTCAATGTATCCTAAGGGTTTGGCCGTGTTGTGTTTCCATTTTCATTTAATACCAATTTTTTTCTTCATTTCTTCTTTGGCCTACTCACCATTCAATACTTAGTTGCCTAGTTTTCATAAGTTTATCTATTTATTAGGGATTTTTTTTGATGTCAGTTTTAAGTTTTAACCCATTGTGGTCAGGTGAGATACATGAAATAACTTCAAGACCAGGTGGTAGCAACTCACACCTTTAATCCCAGCAATCGGGAGGCAAAGGCAATGAGATAGATCTACCAGTCTGGTCTACAGAGTTAGTTCCAGGATGGCCAAGAAATTTCTACACAAAGAAATCCAGTCTCAAAAAAAAAAAAAAAAAAAAAAAAAAAAAAAAAAAAAAAAAAAAAAGAGGGACCTTAGACTTTTTCAATTTGTATAAGATTGTTTTGTGTCCCAGAATATGGTCTAATTCAGAAAAGCTTCTGTGTGCTACTGAGCAGAATGTGTATTGTTTGATGTTTGGTGTTTGGTCAATTTTTGGAGAAGGTTTGGGTGGAATATTCTTAAATATCTGCTAAGTCCATTTTCTGCATATTAAATAATTATGATACTTCTCTATTTTTTTTTGTTGTTGTTCAGATGATCTGTCTGGAGAAAGTGATGAATTGAAATCACCTGCTATTATCAGGTTGATGTTAATCAGTATCATTAAATTCATTAGTACACTTTTAATGAAACTGTGCATCCCAGATTTGGTACATGTATGTTTAGAGTATTAGCACCTTTTTGTTTAGCTGTCCCCTTGATTAGAATTGTGACCCTCTTCATCACTTCTGATTAGTTCTAGTGTAAAGTCTACTCTATCAGATCTTAGGAAAGTGATGCCTGCTTGCTTCACCTAATGTTTGACTGTGGGTCTCTGTATCTGTTCCTATCAGTTACTAGATGGAGCTTCTCTGATAACAATTATGCTAAGGTCCAGTCTACGAGTATTGTTGAATATCATTAGGAATCATTTCATTGACTTTTTTTTTCTTTGTCAGTCATGTTTGGTTCTATCCTAGGTCTCCAGGTTATCCAGCCTCTGGATCCTTGCCATCCATGCAGTATCAGGCATGGGTTTCCTCTCATGGCATGGGTCTCAAGTTGGACCAGTCATTGGCAAGCAACTTCCACAAGTTCTGAGACACCATTATCCCATAACATCTTGTAGGCAGAACAAATTGTAGGTTTTGTGGCTGGGTTGGTGTCCCTGGTCCACCACTGGAAACCTTGCCTAGTTACAGAAGATGGCTGGTTCAGGACTAGAAGTCATCGCTATGGTCACCGTATTAGTTCCAGGAGAGTTTCCTTTGCACTGGGTTTCTACCTCGCCCCTGAAATGGGCTTCAGTTCCAGTTGTCTCCCCCAGTACTCTTTCCCTCCATCCCCCATCCTGATCCTTCCTGTTCCCATACCCACCCACCCACAGCCATCAAAAGCTATTCTATTTCCCCTACCCAGGGAGATCCACACGGTCACCCTTGAGATCTTCTTGATATTTAGCTTCTCCACATCTGTGATTTGTAGCATGATTCTCCTTTACTTTACAGCTAATATCAACTTATGAGTGAGTACATTCCATGTTTGTCTCTCTGGGTCTAGGTTACTTCATACAGGAAGATCTTTTTCTAGTTCTATCCATTTGCCTGTGTATCTCATGATATCATTGTATTTAACAGCTGAGTGATAACCTACAGAGTAAATGTAACACATTTTGTTTATCCATTCATTGCTTAAGGGATATCAATGTTATTTCCAGTTTCTAGTTTTTATGAATAAAGCCACAGTGAGCTTAGTTGAGCAAGTGTCCATGTGGTAGGATGGAGCATCTTTTGAAGACATGCCCAAGAGTGGTATAGCAGGGGCTTGAAGTAGATGAATTCCCAATTTTCTGAGGAACAACCATATTTATTTCCATAGTGGTTGTACAAGTTTGCAGTCCAGCAATGGAGGACTGTTCTCTCTTTCTGTATAGCCTCACCAGCCTGAGCTATAACTGTGTTTCTGATCTTAACAATTCTGACAGGTGTAAGATGGACTCCCAAAATCATTTTGATTTGCCTTTCCTTGATGGCTAAGGATGCTGAACATTTCTTTAAGTTTTCCTTGACAATTTGAAATTCCTCCTTTGTATATTCTGTTCAGATCTGTATTCCATTTTTAATTGGATTATTTGGTTTGTTGATGTCTGGTTTCTTGAGTTCTTTATGTATTTTGGGTATCTGTCAGATGTGGAGATTTCCCATTCTGTAGGCTGTGTCTTTGTCCTATTGACGGTATCTTTTACCTTACAGAAGCTTTTCCATTTCATGAGGTCCCATTTAATGGTTGTTAATCTTAGTACTTGCACTATTGGTGTTCTGTTTAGAAATTTGCTCCTGTGCCAAAGCATTCAAGCCCATTCCCTACTTTCTCTTCTATCAGGTTCATTGCATCTGGTTTTATGTTGAGGTCTTTGATTCACTTAGACTTCAGTATTGTGCAGGACGATAGCTATGGATCTATTTGAATTCTTCAACATGCCACCATCCAGTTAGACCATCATCAGTTATTGAAGAAGCTTTCTTTTTTCCACTGTATAATTTTGGATTCTTTGGCAAAAATCTAGTGTTCATAGGTGTGTGGATTTCCTTCAATTTGATTACATTCTCTTTTTAATAGATAATTGGTAGTGTTAATACTGAGTTATTATTAAACAGTAATAATTCCTGTTGTTTGTTGTTGTTGCTAGTGTGTTGTTATTGCTTGTTTTGTTTTTGTAGACATATTTT
>NW_026067917.1:13911272-13913202 GCF_014885135.2 Alexandromys fortis
CTGGGTTTCTACCTCGCCCCTGAAATGGGCTTCAGTTCCAGTTGTCTCCCCCAGTACTCTTTCCCTCCATCCCCCATCCTGATCCTTCCTGTTCCCATACCCACCCACCCACAGCCATCAAAAGCTATTCTATTTCCCCTACCCAGGGAGATCCACACGGTCACCCTTGAGATCTTCTTGCTATTTAGCTTCTCCACATCTGTGATTTGTAGCACGATTCTCCTTTACTTTACAGCTAATATCAACTTATGAGTGAGTACATTCCATGTTTGTCTCTCTGGGTCTAGGTTACTTCATACAGGAAGATCTTTTTCTAGTTCTATCCATTTGCCTGTGTATCTCATGATATCATTGTATTTAACAGCTGAGTGATAACCTACAGAGTAAATGTAACACATTTTGTTTATCCATTCATTGCTTAAGGGATATCAATGTTATTTCCAGTTTCTAGTTTTTATGAATAAAGCCACAGTGAGCTTAGTTGAGCAAGTGTCCATGTGGTAGGATGGAGCATCTTTTGAAGACATGCCCAAGAGTGGTATAGCAGGGGCTTGAAGTAGATGAATTCCCAATTTTCTGAGGAACAACCATATTTATTTCCATAGTGGTTGTACAAGTTTGCAGTCCAGCAATGGAGGACTGTTCTCTCTTTCTGTATATCCTCACCAGCCTGAGCTATAACTGTGTTTCTGATCTTAACAATTCTGACAGGTGTAAGATGGACTCCCAAAATCATTTTGATTTGCCTTTCCTTGATGGCTAAGGATGCTGAACATTTCTTTAAGTTTTCCTTGACAATTTGAAATTCCTCCTTTGTATATTCTGTTCAGATCTGTATTCCATTTTTAATTGGATTATTTGGTTTGTTGATGTCTGGTTTCTTGAGTTCTTTATGTATTTTGGGTATCTGTCAGATGTGGAGATTTCCCATTCTGTAGGCTGTGTCTTTGTCCTATTGACGGTATCTTTTACCTTACAGAAGCTTTTCCATTTCATGAGGTCCCATTTAATGGTTGTTAATCTTAGTACTTGCACTATTGGTGTTCTGTTTAGAAATTTACTCCTGTGCCAAAGCATTCAAGCCCATTCCCTACTTTCTCTTCTATCAGGTTCATTGCATCTGGTTTTATGTTGAGGTCTTTGATTCACTTAGACTTCAGTATTGTGCAGGACGATAGCTATGGATCTATTTGAATTCTTCAACATGCCACCATCCAGTTAGACCATCATCAGTTATTGAAGAAGCTTTCTTTTTTCCACTGTATAATTTTGGATTCTTTGGCAAAAATCTAGTGTTCATAGGTGTGTGGATTTCCTTCAATTTGATTACATTCTCTTTTTAATAGATAATTGGTAGTGTTAATACTGAGTTATTATTAAACAGTAATAATTCCTGTTGTTTGTTGTTGTTGCTAGTGTGTTGTTATTGCTTGTTTTGTTTTTGTAGACATATTTTGGTTAACTGGTAGATTATTTATTATTCTTGGGTATAATTAATTTTCCCTTCAGATTAAAATTTATCTACTAGTGTCTTCTGTACAGCTGGGTTAGTGGTCAGAAATTGCTTAAATTTATTTTTATCATGAAATGTTTTTCTTCCTTCTTTGATTTTAATTGATAGTTTTGCTGGGTAAAGTATTTAGGGCTCCTCTGTAGTCATTTGCTGCTTATAGATCATAAGTCCACGCCATTCTGACTTCCATAGTTTTTTAGAGAAATCAGGTATTATTCTAATAGACCTGACATTATATTTAATGTGGCTTTTTTTCTTTGCACCCTTTAATATACTTTCTTTGTTCTCTACATATAGTATTTTTATTATTGTGATGGCTATTCTTGGTTGTCAACTTAATTACACCTGGAATTAACTTACCCAAGCCGCTGGATTCACCTGTGAGATATTTTTTTTCTTTTTTTTTAATTTTTTTTA
>NW_026067917.1:13914647-13951854 GCF_014885135.2 Alexandromys fortis
GTTTGTGCTCTCTTCCGGGACTATTGCCCCTGGATAGCACACACTCACCCGTCCAGATGGAACTCTTCAGCACCTAAACAGGGCCGCCTGGTAGACCAGTGATCCAGGGACAGAAGGAAGGACGGGGCAGGCAGTGCAGGATCCAGGAGAACACAGGAGCCCCTGGAGCCCAGGCTGAGGGTGCCAGGCTCTCTTAATTGAGGACCTTGAGGCTCACCGCTCTCTATTTTTTTTAATTGGATCATTTGAAGTAGGGAGTACCACCTTAAATCTGGGCCACATATCCTGGTCACAGCTTTTATAAAGGACATGGAAGAGGGAAACTGTTGCTGTTGCTTGCTTCCTCTCACTCTTGCTAGTGAGAGAAAATCTCTAATACCCATTCCTTCACTGGTATTAGAGTCTAATTGTTCAGGATTCTTGTGTATATTGAAGACACCTGAAACATCGAGTCTTAATTTGATAATCAAATAATTATTTGATTATTGGACTTTCCATCAGAAAAACATAATTATTGGAATATTCTGACCAAACCCTCTAAGTCTTCTAATAACTCTCATATATCTGACCATCCTTGAGCTGGTAGTTCTGGGTTATATGAGAAAACAGGCTGGGCAAGTCATGAGGAACAAGGCAGTAAGTGGTACCCCTCCATGGCCTCTGCATCAGCTCTTGCCTCCAGGTTCCTGCCCTGCTAGAGTTCCTGACCTCACTGCTTTTGACAATGAACTATTAGATTGAACTGTTAGAAAAATAAACCCATTCTTCCCTAAGTTGCTTCTGGTCACAGTATCTAATCACAGCAATAGTACCTCTAACTGAGACACTAGCTTTCCTATTTGCCAACACCTACAATAACTAATGCCCTTCCTAGAAGCATGGACAGTAATAAAGACTCATGGTACTATCTATTCAATAAACTTATTAAAACAAATACATTTGACTATTTTGATTCACCTACTGGATAAGCAAGGAAATTAGTGACTCTCTTGTAAAACTATCGAATATTTATGGAAATATAATGAAAATAATGATGCTGATTGGTTGCTTATAGCATCTCTGGATAAATTGAAAAAGAAAAATACTGAGCTTCATGATAAAATGAACCAACTTCTGCATCTCAGCAAATGGTAATAAAGGACAACAATGGACTCCGTGATAAAATTGACCAGCTCCAGATGTACATAACAGTCTAATCGTTTCTCAGTGTGCCCCGGAAGAGAATCTTCTCCCCAGCAGCCGCAAAGCTCAAGTTGTGGAAGATCAAACTGAAGCCCTCATTATAAGTAAGATTGGTAGAATTACAACCAAAATTCACGTACAGCCTTAGAGGGTATCAGATGTTAAAATACATAAAGATGGAGATGATGTAACTTGAGAAGGAGTTGTGCTAGAGAACCCTACTGAGAACTTTCACCCCTCAGATTCTCAGGGGCTTATCTCACCTAATAAAGAAGTCTCTTCATCCTTAGCAGAAGGCAAATTCCCATTGATACTGCCTTAAGTAGTATCTTGTCTGCTAACCCAGCAATAACTTTTCCTGGAGGAGATACTAGTCAAGGCAAAACCAATGTTCCTCACGGATAACAAATAGTTGCATCTATACCTATAACCATACTTAAAGTTAAGCAGGCTCAAGGAGGGAAGATAGAAAATTTAGTCAGTGAGTATGTGCACAGAAGCCCTTGATGAGTTTGATGATTCACTTAAGCAGAAGTCTGGGAATATGTATGAGAATGGATATTAAGGGTGTGGATAAACATTTTAGTTAGTGTCACTCCCTGGTGACTAAGCATCCAAATATGAGAGCCTATGTGAGTCATTTTTATTTCAATCCACCAGGCCACGTGTCTTGGAAAGTTTGAGGGTGGTTGGAGGAGGAGAAGGTTCTTCCACAGGTAACATCTGCTGTGCAGACTGCTCTACCACTCGGGCAATAGATTCGGTAGACTTGATAGTATTTGAGGTGCCAGTGGCAGATAAGGATGCTGCTTGGAGCCCTTGGCAGATCTATGGATGAATCACAGAAGACACACCTCAGAGTTTGGAGCAAGGCTCTAAATTAGCTTCTGACATTAGAATATCAGTGATTATCATATTTAAGTTTTGCGATAACAAGAGAATGTCCTTCAAGGTATATTTCCACTAATTCTAAAATATATAATGTGTTTGCAGTTGTACATGGAATTGTTATATCATGCTGGGCATAATTATGATCTGGTTAAATATTTAATGGATTTGTGATTGCAGGTGGAATTGTTATATCATGTTAGGCATAATTATGACCTGGTTATTTTTTCATTTTTAAATTAAACATGACAAAATGAGATATGGCTGTATGTCAAGTTGACAAAAGGTGAACTTATGATGGCTATTCTTGGTTGTCAACATGACCATAACTGAAATTAACTAATACCAAAGCATAGGTATACAAAGGTATACCTATGAGGGATTTTCTTTTCTTTATTGAATCATTTGGGATGGGGCAATCGACCTTGAATGCCAGCCACATGTAAAATATGTGTAAGAAGGGAACTCTTGCTCTTTGCTTGCTTGCTGTCATTATTGTTGTCAAGTTCATTCCTTCACTGGTACTAGAGCATACATCTTAAGGATTCTGACATGCACTGAGGACCTCCTGAGACTGAATATCCAGTCCCATGGATCAAACAACTATTAGATTCTTTGACTTTGGGAGACAGAAATAGTTATAGTTGGAATAGTCAAACTATCAGACTATAGTCTGGAAATCACTCTCATAAAACCTGTGTGTGTGTGTGTGTTTAATATTCTGTAAATTTTGTTTCTCTAAATAGCCCTGACTAAACAATAAATATATGTCATTGGGAACTTTCTTTTCTGGTCCAGATAATTCAGTACTCTGTGTGCCTCTTGTGCAGTACATATGTATCTCTTTCTTTAGGTTTTGGACATTTTTCTATGATTTTGTTAATAACATTTGCTGTGTATCTGACCTGGGTTTCTTTTCCTTCCTCTATACTTATTATTCATAGATTCGATATTTGCATGGTTTCTAAGATTTCCTGGGTTTTTGTGCCTAAATTTTTCTCTTTTAAGAGTTAGCATTTTCCTAGAGTAAGCTATCCATTTCCTCTACGTTGTCTTCCAGACCTGATATTCATTCAATTGGTTCGTGAGGCTTTCTCATAAGCTTATTGCTTGAGTCCATGAGTATTTTACTTTGAGTTTTATTTCAGTTTGGCTTTTCTTCAGCAGTTCTATTTCTGTGTTAAGTTCTATTTTCAAAACTTGAGCCATAATTTCATTCAAATATTTGTTTTTTTTTTTATTGAGGGATTTACTCATACCTCTTTAGGCTTCTTGAACATATTCACAACTCCTCTTTTGAAGTTCTTAAACTGTGCTTCAACTAAGTTGCTTTTCTAGGTAATTTTACAATAGGTGAGTGTCTTTTGGAGGAGACAAACTGATGTGGTTATTCTTTTTTTTCTTTTTTTCATTTTTCCAATCTGGAGTTATGACATCTGTGGTGTTTCTTGTCATGAATATCTGACCTTATTTTTGGATGGTAGTATTCAAGTTTTGTTTGTTTGTTTGTTGTTTTTTGTTTGTTTGTTTTTTGGGTTTTTGTTATTAGCCTATACCTACATTTTGAAGTGTTTTCCTTCTGTTCATAATAGCTATAGAGTTTTTGATCATGCATTAAAGCCTTCGATTTATTTGTTTTTATGCAAACAGAGAGGTAAGGATCTAGCTTCATTTTGTTACATGTGGATTTCAAGTCTTTCCAGTAGCATTTGTTGAAGATGCTCTTTGTTTCAATACATATGTATGTTTGTCTTTGTCAGAAATCAGGCATTGGTGTCTGTCTGGGTTTGGATCTGGTACCATATTTCTTTCCTTTCAATTACATTGATCTTTAAGTCCAAACAGTGGATTAATCTGAGCATTTCTCATGAACAATTTCATGTGCATTTTCCCATTTGAAGCCATCAGTTTTCTTGTGAAGTCCATTCTATCTTCAGTGTTTGGAGGGATTTGTATCACTTCGCTATAATTAATTTTCTCATCTTTGATCACTTTTAAAAGACTATCCAACGAAATTTCATGTACCCGGAAGGACTCTTATTTATTTCCACACGTACACCTGCTCCTAGTGATAGCTGGCGGGCATGGGATGGAGGTCTGTTCCTGGCTATCTCGAAACCCACACCAGGGCACAGGGCAGAGTATTGCTGGCTGCTATTGTCAAAAGGAAAAGTCTTCCATGTCCAGTGTCACCAGGCTAAGAAACATGCCGTACAGAGACTCACAGAACCTGGAGCGGGCCTTCCTCTGAAAGCGATCCTCCGCTGCCCTCTGCTGGCAAAGATCCACATCACAGGCACTGCCGAAGGAGGGCTGTTCTGAGGCAATCAGTAACAAAGCAAGGAGCAGAGCAGTGTCCACTGGGCGCTCTCATTTGTGGAGAAAGGCTGGGATGGATTTTTGTAGTTGCAGCTCTGCTTGGGTCTGTTCAATAATGGCAGGAGGTGCTAGAAATAACGAAAGAGATCCATGAAGCAGGGAAGGGCGCAGGGAAAGGCATGGCAAACAAAGGGAGATTCCCAGCACCTATGTTTTCTGAGTTTAGAATTTAGAATTAGAAGTTCCAGGGAGCACAACACATTAATAAAATTTTAATTAGAATTTAGAATTAGGCCGGGCGGTGGTGGCGCACGCCTTTAATCCCAGCACTCGGGAGACAGAGGCAGGCGGATCTCTGTGAGTTCGAGGCCAGCCTGTTCTACAAGAGCTAGTTCCAGGGCAGGAACCAAAAAGCTACGGAGAAACCCTGTCTCGAAAAATAAAAAAATAAAAATAAAAAAAAGAATTTAGAATTAGACACAAAAATAAAAACCCAAACCTTGGGGAGGGACACAGGTCTGCGTGCAGATGGCAGCAGGTTTGGAGAACAAAACCACACAACACTTGCATTCCTTCTCTTCCTCTCTCTCCTGGGAAATACTATCTATCGTTTCCTGCCTAGCTATTGGCCATTCAGTTCTTTATTAAGCCAATCAGAAGGCACCTTGGCAAAGACACATCTTTACAGTGTACAACAAGATTAGCCCACAACAGTGATTATGGTTCTTTTTGGATAGCGTGCAGAGGACATTCCTATACCAAAGTCACCAGAATGTAGGGCTGAAGGCTCTATGTAGGCACCAGTTGGACTTTATTCAATAATTTGTATAGGTGTTGTCTTCTGCAATGGAGCCTTGCTGTCAGTTAGTGGAGAGCAAACTATTGTATTGGAACCAGCCTGAGCTGTCTGAGGATTCCCATGGGACCCCTTTGGCCAAGAACTCAATTAGATGTAGTCCAATCCCAGCACTAGAGGCTTCATTTAGTGACAAAAGATGATCAGTTGGGACTCTCCCATTATTAGGTGATTTAATTTAGATTGCCTTCATATATGCATATATTTTAAGAAGTTTCTACTGTATTAGGGTTTTCATAGTACCTATCAAATGGCTTTTAATTTTAGCTGTCTCTCCCCATATTCTCTCCCTTATGCCCCTTCTCCCAAATTTATCTTCCTATTTTAGCCCCACCAGCCATCACCATCTATTGTTTCCCTTTCTAAATGAGATTATCTGTTTGCTCCAGTCCCTTATTCTATACCTATTTTCTGTGGTTCTATGGATTGTAGCTTAGTGATCATTGACTAAACAGCTAATAGCCACATACAAGTGAGTACTAGGATACTTCACTCAGGGTGGTTTTATTCTAGTTCCATTCATTTGCCTGCCGATTTCATGATGTCATTTTTAATGGCTGAGTAAAACTCCATGGTGTAAATATAACATATTTTACTTATTCATTCTCCTGTTGAGGGACATCTAGGCTTCCAATTTGGCTACTATAAATAGAGCAGCGGTGAACATGGTTGGGAAAGTGTCTGTGTAGTAGGTAGGATGAATCATCGTTTGAATATATACCCAAGAGTGGTATAACTAGATCTTGAGGTAGATCTATTCCCATCTTTCTGAGGAACTACCACGCTGATTTCCATAGTGACTGCTCGACTCCCACTGGAAATATATGAGTGTTCCTCTTACTCCGTATCCTAACCTGAATGAGCTGTCACATTTTCTACTGATCTTAGCATTCTAACAGGTGTAAGATGGACACTCAAAATATTTTGATTTGCATCTCCCTGATGGCTATGAATGTTGAATATTCCTTTAAGTGTTTCTCAGCCACTTGAGAATCTTCTACTGAGAATTCTCTATTTGAATCTGTATCCCATTTTTAATTGATTATTGGTTTTCTTGATATCTACTTTCCTGAGTTCCTTCTATATTTTGGAGGGTTAGTCCTCAATCAGAAGTGGAGTCGATAAAATTTTCCCCTTCTGTAGGGCTGTCTCTTTGCCCAATGATAGTGTCTTGTGCCTTATAGAAATTTTTCAGTTTCATGAAGTTCTATTTATTAATTGTTGATTTTAGTAATTGTGTTAATGGTGTTCTGCTCAGAAAGTCTGTTCCCATGCCAATGAGTTCAATTTTATATCTCACTTTCTCTTCTATCAGGTTCAGCGTACCTGGTTTTATATTGAGGGTTTTGAGTCATTGGGAGCTGAGTTTTGGCAGGGTGATAAATGTGGATCTACTTGCATTCTTCTACATGCGGGTATCCAGTTTGAACAGCACCATTTGGTAAAGATGTTGCCTTTTTTCTCCAGTGTGCATTTCTGCCTTCTTTATCAAAAGTCAGGTGGCTATAGTTATATGGATGGTCTAGGTCTTAAATTCTATTCCATTGATCAATTTATCTGAGTTTTGTGACAATACCATGCTTTTTACTGTTGTTACTAATTTTATTATTATTATTATTATTATTATTATTATATTATTATTCTATAGTACAACTTAAAATTAGAGGAGTAATACCTCCAGCAGTTATTTATTATTTAGGATTGTTTTAGGTATCCTAGTTAGTGTATGTGTGTGTGTGTGTGTTTCCATATGAAGCTGAAAACTGTATATTCAAGATCTGTGAAGAATTGTGTTAGAATATTTATGGGGATTATATTGAATCTGTAGACTATTTTTGGTAGAATGTCCATTTTTACTATGCTATCCTACCAATCCACAAGCAAGGAAAGTCTTTCCATCTTCTAATATCTTCTTCAATTTCTTTCCTCAATGACTTGAAGTTTTTATTATTCAAGTCTTTCTCTTGCTTGATTAGAGATACCCCCAAGATCTTTTATATTATTTGAGGCTACCGTGAAAGGTGTTCTTTCCCTAATTTCTTTATCTGAGCATTTGTTGTTTGTATACAGGAGGCGTAATGATTTTTGTGAGTTAATTTTGTGTCCAGCTACTTTGCTGAAAGTTGTTGGTCAGTTTCCAGGTGGAATGTTTATGGTCACTTTGCTATAGTATCGCATCATCTAATAGTGAAGAAATTTTGACTTTCTTCTTTCCAATTTTTATCCTTTTGATCTCCTTTGGTTGTTTTATTATTACTCAAGCTAAGACTTCATATAGTATATTAAACGGGTATGGAGAAAATGAACAACTTTGTCTTGTTTCTGATTTTGGTGGAATTCCTTTGACTTTTTTTCCATTTAAGTTGATGTTGGCTATGGGCTTGCTCTAAAATTCCTTTATTTTGTTGAGGTATATCTTTTGTATCCCTAATCCCTCCAGGACTTTTCTCATGAAGGGATGTTGGATTTGACCAAAGGCCTTTTCTACATCTAATAGGTGTTTATGTTTGTTTTGTCTTTCTGTTTATGTAATGGATTACATTTAACAATTCATGCATGTTTATAGGGAGAGGGCTGCTCATTAGTTCCTGGCTGCTCAGTTCATGAAATAATCACTCAGAAACTGTATTAATTAAATTACTGCTTGGCCTATTAGCTTATACATATTTCTAGATAACTCTTGAATTGACCAATTTCTATTCATCTGTGTATTGCCACGTGGCTGTGGCTAACCAGCAAGGTTCAGGGCACACCTGTACCCAGTGGAGTTAAATGGCTTCTCTGACTCTACCTACTCTCTCTATAAATACCTATTCCAGCCTGGCCATATTCTGTTAAGCCATTGGCCAAAAGCAGCTTCTTTATTTATTAACCAATAAAAGCAACACATATACAGAAGGACTTCCCACATCCTATGTTGATACATCCTTGTACATTCTCTGGGATGAAGCCTGCTTGATCATGATCTTTTTTATGTGGTATTGAAATCGGTTTGCAAGTATTTTTTTGAGCATTTTTGCATCTATGTTAATAAGAAAAAATGGTTTGTAATTTTCTTTGTTAGTTTTTTGTGGGGGTTGGGTATTAGGGTAATTGTAACCTCATAAAATGAATTGGGCAATGTTCCTTCTGTTTCTATTTTGTGGAATAATTTAAGGAGTATAGACATTAACTCTTCTTTGAAAGTCTGGTAGAATTCTGCACTTAAACCATCTGGCCTTGGGCTTTATTTTGGTTTGGAGAATCTTATTTACTGCTTGTATTTCACTAGGGATTATATGTCTGTTTAAATTGCTTAGCTAATCTTGATTCAACGTTGGTAAGCTAATACCTATTGAGAAAATTATTTATTTATGTTTTCCAATTTGATGGAGTACGGGTTTTTAAAGTATATCCTTATGACTCTCCGGATTTTCTGGTGTCTGCTGTTATGTTCACTTATTCATTTACAATATTACTGATTTGGAGTCTTCTTTCTCTGCCTTTTAGTTAATTTGGATAAGGGTTTGTCAATCTTTTTTCTCAAAGAATCAACTCTTTCTTTCATTGATCATTTGAATACTTTTATTGTTGTCATTTCTATTTTATTTATTTCAGTCCTGATTTTTATTACTTTTCTTTACCAACTACTGTTCTTGAGTGTATTTACTTCTTTTTGCTCTAAAGAGTTCTGGTGTGCTGTAAGTTGCTAATATTAGATTTCTCCAATTGTTTTATGTAGGCAGTTAGTGCTAGGAACTTGCCAGTTAGAACAGTCTTCATTGTGTCCCATAAATCTGTGTATGCTGTATATTCATTTTCATTAAATTCTAGAAAATCTTTATTTATATCTTGACCAATTTTTTATTTAGTAGAGAGTTGTTCAGTTTCTATGAGTTTGTAAGCTTTCTGTTGTTTCTGGTTTTGTTGATACCCAGCTTTAATCCACGGTGGTCAGATAGGATGCAGGATGTTATTTTAATTTCCTTGTATCTGTTGAGACTTGCTTTGTTTCTGAGTGTGTGGTCAATTTTGGAGAAAGTTCCATTAGGTGCTGAGAAGAAAGTATAATTTTAGTGTTTTAGTAAATTGTTCTTTAGATATTTGCTAGGCCCATTAGATTTATAACTTTAATTTGTTTCAACATTTAGTTTTGGTTTAGGTTTGTCTGGGTGACCTGTCCATTTTTAAGAGTGGGTTACTGATGTCTCCCATTATGAGTGTGTGAGGGTCAATAGGTCATCTAAGCTGTTGAAGTGCTTTTTGGTTTTGTTTTGTTTTTCATATTTACAAACTCGGGGGCCTTTGTGTTTGGAGCATAGATATTAAGAATTGTAATGTCATCTTGGTGGATTTTTCCTTTGATGAGTATGTGGTGTTCTCCCGTGTCTACTGATTAGCTTAGGTTTGAAGTCTATTTTGTTAGATATTAAGAAGGCTATAATAGCTTGCTTCTTAATTCCATTTGCTAGAAATATCTTTTTCCAACCCTTTATCTTGAGGTTGAAGTCTATCCTTGATGTTAAGGTGTGTTTCTTGGATGCAGCAGCTGGATAGAATCTGTTTTCACAATCATTCTGTTAGTCTATATCTTTTTACTGGGGGAATGGAGGCACTGATATTGAGAGATATAAATGACCACTGATTGTCAAATGTCCTTATGTTGCTGTTGCTTTGTTGTTATTGTGTTGTTGTTGTTGTTGGAAGTGGTAGTGTACATGTCTGTGTGTGCTCACTTCTGTCAACATTGCTGGTCTGTGTTTCCTTGGATGTAGTTAACCTTTCTTGGTTGGAGTTTACCTTCTAACACCTGCTGTAAGGCTGGATTACATGTCTGCCTGCATGCTACCATGTCCCACCATTATGATAATGATAATGGTCTGAACCTCTCAACTATAAGACACCCAATTAAATGTTTTCCTTTATAAGAGTTGCCATGGTCATGGAATCTATTCACAGAAATAGAAACCCTAACTAAGACAGTATGGTTGTCTGGGCTAGCATTTGTGATCTCTTAAGGTTTACAGAACATCTATTCAGGCCCTTCTGGCTTTTTTACATTGAGAAGTATAAGTCTAATAGGTCTACTTTTATGTTACTTGGTCTTTTTTCCTTGAAATATTATTTATTTGTTCTATACATTTTGGGCTTTCTTTTCTGCTCCAGTCTGTTTGGTGTTCTGTATGCTTCTTGTACTTTGACAGACATCTCCTTTTTTAGATTAGCAAAATTTTCTTCTGTGATTTTACTGAAAATATCTTCTGAGCCTTTGACCATGTTTCTTCTCCTTCATTTCTTCCTATTGTTCTTAGGTTTGCTCTTTTCATATTGCCCCAGATTTTCTAGCTATTGTGTGTCAGGAATTTTTTAGGTTTAACATTTTCTTTAGCCAATGTATCCACTTCTTCTATTGTGTCTTCAATGTCTGAGATTCTATCTTCTATCTCTAGTATTATACCGGTGAAGTTTGTTTCTGTTTAAGTTCCTAAATTTTTCATTTCCACATTTCCCTCAGTGTGAGCTTTCTTTATTGATTCTCTTTCCACTTTCAGGTCTTGAATAATTTTATTCATTTCCTTCCACTGCTTATTCATATTTTCAAAGATTTCATTAAGGAATTTATTTGCTTTCTCTTTGTAGAGCTCTATCATATGCGTAAAGACTATTTTAAGGTCTTTAATTTGTGATTCAACTATGTTGGAGTAATCGGGTCTGCTGTGGTAGGATTACTAGGGAGATCTTTACCTAGGGAAATCCTATGTTTAGTGGTGACATATTGCCCTAGCCACTGATGGTGGTTTTGGTGCTGGTGTCTAGGCATCTAGGATTAAGAAGATTGCAAGGCGCTGATATCTGGTGTTGTCTTTATTGGGTGGGTGTTTTGCTCCTTGGTTTCTGTTTCCTCTCTGATTCTTAGGAGATTGTGGTGAATGTGTGTTGCCTGTTGAAAAATCTTCTGAGGTCCTGATACTTGGGGGTGGAGGTTCCAAGTAAAATGTGTTTCTGGCTATTGGACCTAAAACTTAAGAATGGGGATGGGATGGAGATGGTAGAGAAGCTTCAGAATTAGGAAGAAATTGGTGTGTTCCACCAAGATCTGCTTAATCGGTCTCTTGGAAATGGGAACAGAGATGCGGTAAGGCCACAGAAGAAGGTCTGCTACAGAATTGGGGATGAGACTGGGGACTGGACTCGGAGGAACAGAGCGAGAGGTGGTTCTGCAGTTAGTCTGCTTGTTTCCATGGTCAGAGTGGTTTGTGGGTTCTCAGAGAGTGCCTGCTGGAGGCTGGGACAAGCAATGAGTTGGGGGAAGGAAGTCTGGAAGGGGAAGATCTAGATTTATGATCCGCTGGATGTGGGTGCAGGATGTAGGGGGAGGAGGCAACAGAGGGGGATCTTCTACAAAGCTGGGATGAGACTGGAGGACTAATTTCAAGGACCAGAGGGAGAGGTGGAGATCTGCAGTTGGGCTACCTGCTTCCTCGGCTGGAGTGGCCTGTGTGTTCTCAAAGAATGCCTGCTGGAGTTGAGGGGAGAGACAGAGCAAGTCGTGGAGGAAGGGAGGATAGAAGTGGAGGGGAAGATCTAAGGGATCCACCAGAGATGAGGTGGGAGGAGGCTACCGCAGGTATTCTGCTGCAGAGCTGGGAATGCAACTAAGGGGCTGGACTTGGAGGAATGAAGGGAGAGGTAAAGTTCTGCAGTCTACCTACCTGCTTCCCTGGCAGGCGTGGCCTGTGCGTTCCCAGCGAGTGAGTGCTGGGGGCTGAGAGAAATCAGCAAGTGGGGAAGGGAAGTTCGGATGGAAAGATCTGTGTGGTCCACTGGAGATGTAAGCAGGAAAGGAAGGGAGGCTGCAACAGATGTTCTGCACAGAGCTGGGATGAGACTGGGAGATTAATTTGAAGGAGTAGGTGATGAATTTGGGGTATCTGTAACTAGCCCACCTCTTTCCCTAGCTGGAATATAATAGTGGCTTCTGCATTGACAACCTTGATGTTAGAAATGCTAACTGAAGTTAAAAATGATCTAACACTTCCTCCTTTTTTACTCTTACGTCACTATATTACCAAGCATTAACTAAAGACTTGAATACGACATTGCATGATAGAATAGGGCCCCATGTCAACTTCTTATTCTAGTGACAGGCTTAAAATATCTCCTTCCTCTATTCTGACCACGGCTGTGTTCAGTGTATAAATGTAGTCCCAACCTAAGTAGTCACACTCACTTCACTTACCAGGTTGAGAAACAATGGGTGGTGCTTCTGCCACCTCTGCTGGCAAAGAGTGTCCTGGGGAATTGAGGATGGGCACACAGGCATAGGGTGCCACCTTGTGGAAGTAACAATTTAGTGCATCTGAGCCACTGTCTTGGTCTATTCCAAAAGCGAGAGTGTGGGTAGAGTGGGGTCACCCTCTCCACAAGCACATTTCCTTCCTCCAGACAGAAACCCAACCCCAGCCAAGGAGAAACACACTTACACTCCTGTGAGATCCACACTCCCTGCCTCAGCCTGAACCCTATGGCACTGAATGACATTGAACAATTCACACCTCGGTCTTCTGTCTAGTCTAATGGGACACTACTGAACTCCAAATACTGAGTTAAAAAGCTCTCCCTCTACGTGCCATGGCAGAATTTAGGCATTATCTTGAATCCTGTAAATGAATAGTACATTTTATAATGAACTAATATGAACTTCATTGTTTATGGTTGTGGGATACCAGGAAGAAACTGCCTGATGTAGTGGTGCAAGCTTTTAATCCAAGGACTCACAGAGGAGGGAAGGAGCAAGCAGATCTCTGGGAGTAGGAAACCTACCTGAGCTACATAAATAGCCCTACGCTAAACACAGAGGAAATGGAGGACACCAAGAATACAAAGCCCTCTAAATGAACAGGAGCAAAGCTCACATGAACTCAAGGAATAAAGTAGCATACGTAG
Organism: Alexandromys fortis; assembly: GCF_014885135.2. Lineage (NCBI taxonomy): Eukaryota > Metazoa > Chordata > Mammalia > Rodentia > Cricetidae > Alexandromys > Alexandromys fortis. The sequence continues at coordinate 13,927,819 of NW_026067917.1, forward strand.
GGTCTGCACAAGTGTGCACATACCACGCTATGTTTGTATGTATGTACATATACACTTTTCATGTATATATGTATATGTGCATTGTGTGTGTGTACACACGCATGTATTACGGCCTCCAGTTTGGTATGCTTATGGGATTCCTGAGTGAGCGACTAAGTGAGTCTCTTGATACTTGTGCCTCCTCTGTCTTGTCCAACTCCACATGATAGTTTTTGTTTTATATTTTATTTTGTTACATTTTCTTATCTCTTAGAAGCCGGTTCTTTTCTGGCTAGAGAGGGGGAGTAGATCTGAATGGAATGGGAAATAGAGTAATTGGAAAAATAGGAGAACCATAATCATATTGAGAAACATATTTTCAATGATAATGAAAGCAGCAGCAGGGGAAGGAGAAAAAGGGGAGTCCTCTTTAGGTTAGGGAGGGGGAGGGGGACTTCGTAGTGCCTTTTCCCAGCAAGCAATTCTTGTTACATAAATGAGGGGATTTCTGTGGCATCAGGTTGCAGGCTATTCTACTTGGTTGCAGAATGTTCTGTGACGCCACTTGGATAGAAGTACATCTGGGGTTTCTGACTAGGGCTTTTGGTCTTGGTTGAAATGAGGACCTATACCCCATCTGTGTGCCCCACCTCGATTTTATGTCTCTGGGTGTTTGCCTGCTTATATTGGAGGGTACATCTCATGAGTGCCAGGTGCTGGTGAAGACCAGAAAAGGGCACTGCAAATCTTGGGACCAGAATTACAGGTGGCTGATAGCCTCTCTGTGGCTGAGAAGCAAACCCAGGACCTCTGGAAGAACATTCAGTGTGCTTACCTGCTGAGAGGTCTTTCAGCCTCCACCCCAGCCCTACCCTGCTCTCTTTATAACCACAGCTCTTTCTGTACCCTTAGGTCTTGCCATAACCTCTTTCCCACTTACTGTAGGCATTTCCCGTGTGGAAGAACACATGCAATAGGCATGAAGGCTAGGAAACCTAACACAATGATGCCCAGGGTCAAACAACTTCCATTTTTTAAAAAAAATGAGCATTCCTGTGAGCCTGAGGCTACCTCCAGACATAGGAATGGATGTGACTGCCATCTTGTTTCATCATGGCCTTCTCGCTCCAAATGGCAGGAGAGGAGGAAATGGGAGCAGTGGGGCTGTGGTGGTTTGAAAGAAAATGCCCCCAAAGGGAGTAGCACTATGAAGAGTTGTAACTTTGTTGGAGTAAGTGTGGCTTTGTTGGAGGAACTGTGTCACTGTGGAGGGGGCTCTGAGGTCTCGTCTATGCTCAAGTCATACACAGGGAGACACAGTTGCTTCTGCTACCTGTGGATCAAAGATCAGAACTCTCATCTCCTTCTCCAGCACCAAGTCTGCCTGCATGCCATCATGTCCAGCCATGATGGTGATGGACTAAACCTCTGAACTGGAAACCACCACAATTACATGCTTTTTTTTTTAACAGTTGCTGTGGTCATGGAATGTCTTCATAGCAACAGAAACCCTAACTAAGACAGGGCCGATCTTGTGGGTTAGCAGATACCTAGGAACCATTCTAATGTCTTTTTTTCTAAAGTGACCAACGGCATTTGATACAAATGACAGAAGGTGGGTGGCCTGCCCAGCCTGTTAGGCTCTTCATTTCCTCAGAAAAGGTGCACCAAGACCCATTTGCCAGAAGAGGGCGCCCAAACACCATCTTTAGTTTTTCATCCATTGAATTAGAACTTTTACACACAGCCCAAGACAGCAGCTAGCACATTTCTGTGCTGGAGTAGCTCGATAAATTCATTGACTTCGTGTGTGAAGGGTGGGGAGGATATGCCACGGTGTGTATGTGGAGGCCAAGGAACAAATGCTGTGTCCCTTCTAATATGTGGGTCCCATGCAACTTAGGTAGTCAGTCAGAATAGCTGGCGAATAAATGCCAAGGGTGGGGGTGGGGTGCGCCTAGAGGAAAGTATGGTCCAGAGGTCATGTGGGAAGTGAAAGAGGCCTGGAGAGGGGCCTGAGTCTGGGAGCGCAGGATCCTCCTCAGTGCCCTCCAGAGTTGAAACTGTAACACCTGCTGAGCCATGTAGCAGGATCCTCTGTTTTTCAAGGTATATTAATAGGGTATCCCAAGGATTCCATTCTCTGCATAAGGTATGGAAGAGAACAAGGGAATTATTCATTTTATTAACTAAAGATACTTTTAGGTTTGGCTAAAACTGCAGGAAGCAAAGTTGGGGAGAGAGCTCCATCTCAGGACTGGTTTGAATCTTGACTCACCTTTCCTCCTTTTCTGCTGTGTGATTTGGAAAAAAAAAAAAAAAAACCCTTACCCTCTCCCTGATACTCACCCTGTCGTGGATATAATTGCAGCATCTACATAATGTCCAAAGGGTTAATACAAAAACCTATAGCAGCCTAACACTTTACAAACTGAACTTGCAAATCAAAGTTGTAGATTTTTAAAATCTGGTTTTAATGGTTAGTGCCTTCTACATAGCCCATGCTGCCCTACAGTCCCAACCCTGCTGTGGCAGCCTCCTGGGCAAAGGAATTACAGGCACGACCCACCAGCAAAGCCAGAAGACCGAATTCTACTGGGCTATGTCCTTCTCTAACTCCATGCCATGCTTTAGCAGTGAATATGGACTTGACTCCACCAAGTCTCTTTAGACAGAGTGTTAATATCAGATTGTTGGACGTGCCTCTAAACTGTTGCAGAGACAGGAGAAGTGGAGCTATAGGTCCTACTGGACCAGTAATCCACCGATGAGAACTCTGAATTCTCTCCAGCCGGGCTTTCTCCCCTCAAGTCACACACTCAGGGATGCCTCCTAGGAACCAAGTGGCATTTTCCATGTATTCTACCTAAAGACTGAAGTCTACCTCAGAAAAGATGATACCAGTAGCCATGTGGGGCCTAGAGCCTGGATCACAAGAGCAGGCTGCCTGTCAATCTTCCTGTGCACATCATCAAATGCTGGCAACCCCAATCTAGCTAAATCTTTGGCCTGAACTCTTTGCTCTTTTCTCCAGAGTCTGCTTAAATACAGTCAGGTAGTATTGGAAAAGTAATTTTTTAAAAAAAATTCCATATATTGCTTTCCAAACAGCTTTCCCTAAACCAGAACGGTTCCTGAACAACCAACCAGCCAAACACAATGCTATCAGCACAATAACAGAATAACTGAGGCTGGGGGCAGCTGGAGGACAGTTTCACGTGGCCATTTCAAACAAAGGATTTTCCGGTTTGGGATAGTTCACTGGCTCTCCCAAGGCGATTTTCACAGTATCTCTTACCAAAGGGTCTGAATTCCATCTCCTATACTTCAAATGGAAAAATAAGAAAAAACTGAACATGATTTCTCTTGATAGGTATAACATTATAGTTAGTGTTCAGATGTATTACTGTCTTCAAAGAACACATTTTAATACATTATATATTTAAAAATAAAGCATGGACCCGGTGCCTCAGTCTAGCAAGGTCTGAACCGTCTCAAATTCTGAAATAACTTCACTTGTTCTTGTTTATTTATAATTAAATAACACACAAGCATCACCTTAAAGTAAGAAAATTCCATTTCTTAATCACAGCTATTCACACAGAATCACCTTGTAATAAATCAAACCATACTTCAGGCTACACAGTAGACCCTACTTCCAAACCAAGGCAAAAGTCAAACAAGAAACTTAACCCTGTTAGCTATGAACTGCTAGAAAGCATGGGAGGTTCCTACAGCCATGTGTAGAAACCCGCTCCTCTCTGCTGTGGTTAAACACATATCCAAATCACTACAACATGAGAAGCCCAGGGACACGCTCAGATTTTCTTAAAACTTTCCAGAATAGGGTACATGTTTTCAAATGCTTCGTAGATCTCAGAACGCTCTCTGGCACCTATAAAGAGATTCAAGTGAGTGTGAACTCTAACAGAAGAACGACAACAACAGTTTTTCTTTTTCATGCTAAAATTTCATTTCACCGTATTCAATGACTGTTTCTTTGATTTTGGGAAATGGTCTAGCTAAACAACCCGGGGTGGCCTCAGAATAGATCCATCTGTGTCTGCCTCCCCAGTGTTGGGATTACAAGGGTGCACAGTTTTGCGATGGTTTCCAAATGACACCTCTTTAGCCCAATAAGTGTGGCACTTCTTTCTAATAAAGAGAAGAATTAAAGGAGGGGCACGCTAGCCATAGTCTCCCCAAAACGCATGCCATAGGGCAGAAGTTCCTCCAGCATTTCCTCTCTTTGGATGCTGTCTTCAGTCATACCGGGCTCAGTAGAATATAGATGGGATAGTCTGCAAATGTGTTACCATATGACATAAGGGAGCCAGCCTCAGCACCTGTGAACTCAGCTACTATGAATAGCAAAAACGTCTTTCTTGGATTCCTTCATCTCTGGTTAGCGTCTTGTTTCCATAGTATCAGACCAGGCAGACCATTCTAAGAGCTTACAATTTTGACACATAGGAAGTAATTAGAGGAAAAATTTACACCATTTTCATTATTGGAGTCTTAGGTGTCAGCAATTGTTAATATGTTAATTGTTAATAATTGATATGACTTATAGCACTAAACAAAGATTAGACACTCTCCCTGGAGAAACGTTACTCAGTTTCCACTTGCCTCTCACTGACAACAGTCAATCATCCCGTTTCCACCTTCAAAACTGGATAAGGGGTACCCCAGTGAGTGTTATGGGCTGGTTCTTATAGGAGTTTGGGGCTTCAGCTAAATGAGAATTAGCATCTGACATATTTGGGGGCAGAAAGCAAAGAAATGATGCCAATGAAAGAAAGAAAAAAAAACTGTTCTGTTAGTACCAGGTGTAGTTGATACATGCCTCTAATCTATCACTTGGGAGGCTGAGGCAAGAGAATCTTAAGTTCAAGACCCTCCCGAGATACACAGATGACCCTGTTTCAAAAAAACAAAAACAACAGCCTGTTAGTAAGTGAATAACTTGGATTATCTGGGGTCCTAGGACCTTCAGAGGTGCAGAGCTTGAAAGGGGGAAAAAGAAAATCTAAGAGTGATTATCTGGCTTAGCTCCAGACCCAGTGAGGGAGAAGACCTAAAAAAAAAAATCTACCAGAATTCAGATCAGTGATGAGCTGTAATGTTTTTATTAAAGAAAAAAACTGATAGGATGCTGAAGTTCAGCAACCTCTGCACTGCTGGAGGGACTGTAAACCGGGTTCAGCTCCCAAGTTTGAGTGCTCCTCAAGAGTTATGGGGTCACCACACACCCCAGCAGTTCCTCCTGAGCAAACTTCTCACAAAACCAGAAGCAGGCACACAGTGCAGACTGGAAATGCTCCAGAAGTTATAATAACAAAGAGATGGAAACAGTCTCTGTGGCCTTCAATGAATAAAAGCCTCAGTGTATGTCTACAATAGAGTATTACTCAGCCCTAAACAGTACAAAATTTGGACATGCCTCAACAGTCAAAACAAATCCAGGCACCCACCCACCCATAAAATGTAGGAAAAGTTACATTTAGATGAAGCATTCAAAATAGGTAAATCCGTGGTGATAGCAGACACTGGTAGCTGCTGGAGAACATGGCAAACTACGGAGGTTTCTTTGTAGCCATGGACTATTTTAGAATGGGAGGTGGCGGTATAGGCATGTTGTATTGCAGGACACTAAATGCAATAAATGCCCACTTTCAAGTAGTTTGTTAGATAAATATCATTAAAAAAAACCTTAAAGTAGTCAGGAGGAGGAAATCCTTGTAAGTCTAATTATTTTTGACTGCTAATGGCATTTATTCCTTGCTAAGGAATTTTTCTGCACCCTGAAAGATGAAAGAGGAAGATGGCATGTTACCAATAGACACGAGAAACTCTGCACCTTTGGATAGGAAATCCCCCAAAGTCTTCTCAGAGGGAGAATATTACAGTTTCCCTTTCCAAAGAGATCAGTTTTATGCAAACCAGTGAGATGGAGACACTAAAGGAACAAGGCTACTGACAAAGAACTTGCCTCTGGCTTGTTCACACCTGTATCTGGAATAGGCTTCTTACCATCTGGCAACGGCCTGTGAGTGGTGAAGCAAACATGCATGCCAAAACCAATCCCAGGGCAAGACAGTCTGCTTACTGTTCCTTGAGGAACAGGGCATCCAGGTCCGGCATTTGGGATAAACACTGATTTGTTTTATTTCCCATAAGGCTTTATATAAAATACTGTACCTATGGCTGCATTCAAACACGAAGAGCATGCCACCTGGAGACCCCTGGGAAGCAGAAACATAGCCAGTATCTTACATTAGCAACAGAGATTCCTGATACAACAGAGTGCAAAGTTCCCTTATTTCATAAATGGGGAAAGTGAGGCCCAAGAAATTGAGGTTACCGAAATCATAAAGCAGCAATAAGGGAGACATGCAGCCAGTGTTCCCTCCAGAAACCATCAACCAAATACCACCTGTGCCCGCTCCCATGCGTTAAAACAAGATTTTGTTGTTAGTACTAGATGTGGCACTAGGGATCAGACCAGGGACTTTTATATTCTAAGTAAACTCTCTTCCTTCTGACTGTGTCCCAGACCTCACCTGACATTTCCTCACTAAAGTAAGAACAAAAACCAAGCTCACAGAGCAATTAACAATCAATAATGACAGCCCCTGTCCTATAGCAGCAGCCATCAACTGGGCGACCCCAGCATTTTAGGCAAAGATTACCATGCCTTTTCAGCATGCTACAATGACTGCCCTTTGGCATGCCTGCCCTTCCTAACCCCGGTAAGCAAGACGTGGCCTGATCGACTGAGAAAGGACAGGCTTTGAACTTGAGTAAGAGCCCAAATGGCAGCTGCACCACTAGCTAACATTGCAACCATGGCGTCTTACCCAACGTCCAAGTTTCAGGTTACTCACCAGAAAAGACAGCAACCCTCCTCACAGAGTGGTGAGAGGGTTATGTGCACTAACATCTGTGTGAAGTCCTTAGAAAAACAAAAAAATTAAAAAAAAACTAGGCCACTTTATTGCCCTTGAAGAATATATGGCAGGATTAGGTTGGTTTAAGTATACATAGCTTAACTTCTGGTTCGGTGAGATGCCATGAAACATAACTTCACCATCTGTTTCCAAGGGGCTGGACTGCTGCCAGATGGGTGTTTGCATCCTAACACCATACATGTACCTGGTAGGCACCAGAAATTCAGGGTCCATCATTTGAACATCGGGTCTATGAATGCATTTCCATAGTTTAGCCAGTTAACACACCAACCAGCAATACAATGACTTGACCTAGCCGAGTGGTATGTGGGGGCGGGGGGAGGTCTTGCTATGTAATTCTGGTTGGTGGCGTGGAACTATGTAGACCAGGCTGACCTCTTTCTCAGAGATTTGCTTGCAACTGCTACCTGAGTGTCAGGACTAAAGGCAAGTACCCATGTTTCTGTACAAATTTTTAAAATGCTGCTGGAAGTTTGATCCAAAGATGTTTAGAACACACTGTTGGAAGGGAGGTTTGATATAGGAAAGTATATTGTAGATGCCTTTAATGGAATTTGGATATTCATGCTAAGAACTTTGAAAACAGTGATATACTCAAACCAAAGTTTGACTTTGGAGCACGCGTACTAACAATTCTCCACAAATAAAATAGCCAAATGCTTGTCCCATTTATAAGTAACGAACACAAAGGAACACAGAAAAATGTGACAGTGGGAAGTCAAGTTCTACTCGGTGACCAGTTAGAACAGGAGTCAAGGAGTGCAGGGCAGCTGACAAACCCAGCGCACTGACAATATATGTCAGTTGTGACCCAAGATTGACTTCTAGGTCGTTCAGTGATTGGGAGAAAATAAGAGTTCTATTTGGTGACATGTTAAATCAGAGTCACAGAGTCACATAACTCACACTCCAAAGACTCTACATGTGACCACCTCCAGCAGAGACTCCTGGGGCCACAAAGTCTCCATATTCAGTGTTTGTCCTTTCCAGAGAATATGTACCAATCCCTGCCTTAGGAACATGGCGCAGCTTTATTAAAAAGCTTCCTTGAAGGGTTTGAAGCAGCAAGTGAAGCTGCATGTGTGCAATGATCGATATAAAGCAGAAGATGAAAATACACATCAAGTAACAGGATACATGAAAAATGTATCATTTTAGGAACTGAGATCTATGAGTAATGTCATTTTTTTTCTCTACTTTTCTTTCCCCCAATATAGCAAAAAGTACCTTGTTATGGAGGAAAACCCATCCAGGAAGGAAGGAAGGAAAAGCAAAACGCACACATAGTTTTGCATCTTGTGAGTGTGAGCTAATAACCTTAAACTTACCTGTCAACACAACTTTTCCAGAGGCGAAGACGAGCAACACCACCTGCGGCTTCACCATCTTATAAATAAGACCAGGAAACAGTTCCGGTTCATAGCTGTTGACAAGACGAGGTCATGAAAGTCAGAGAAAAAAAAAATGTATAGAGTGATAATAACAATAAAGAAAAGAAAATACAACCGTTCAGAGTACTTGCTCTTGGACAACAGACAGAAGGAAAACAAGACCTCTAGAGAGTGACACACTAGGATCTACCCAACTCTTCATGCACAGGGGGCGAACCAGACCACCCTGGCAAGCACCTGCAGATCATCAACCAATAAAACTGTAGCAGCCCTGGCTGGAAAGAGGAAGGTGATCCTATAAAGGAAGTGACACTCCTGAAGAGTATGGGGGGGGGGGGTCAATTCCAAAACCATGTTTTTAAAGTGACAGGCACAATAAACTCCTGATTGGAGATGTACTATTTATCCTATTCTTTGGTGTAAATAAGAGAGGGCTGAAGCTCAGAGAAAGGGAGGGAGGAGGTCATCCAGTGGAGACTGAATAGCAAACACCTGAAGGCCAGTTCAGCCTTAAGTCGCCTTCCAGGATTACCTGGAAGAGAGCATTTCTGCCTCTCAAAATCTACAGAGCACCCTGCTCAGGACCCCACTGCACACAAAGCAGTCTCAGCTCCACGGTGACTTCCAGAGTTCAACAGTAACAGTGACAGTGTGTCTTTATTTTAGTCAGCAAACTCCATGTGGGCAAGGGACGAAGGCTGCACAGGTGGCCAGTAGACCCTTACTACCACACAATACTCACCTGGATTTTAGACACTTAACGAGCATTTATTATCAGCATATTCCTGAGTTTAAAACTTGAAGTGGAAATGCTCATAAAAAACTATAAAGATGACTGTGACATAGATTGGTAGAGAAGGTAGCAAGGAAGAGGCTGTAATGGTCATATTGCTCAGTGGTAGAGTTCTTGCCTTATAGACATGATGCCCCGGGTTCAACACCCTGGACACGAAGATGCTTATAATCCTAGCACTCAGGAGGCTGAGACGAGAGGAATGCTATAATGTGAGACCAGCCTGAATTACATAGCCAGACCTGATTCCAAAACTAAATACAAAACCAGGACACACCTGTATTAGATGTCAAAATGCACATTTTCAGACTCTAAATTAAAGATGAACGTGAGGTTTTTTAACGTAAGACACACTTGACCCAATCACGCCTGATGGGTGTGATGTTTCCCAAGCTACAGGCATTGAAAAACGTTAAAAAGAAATCCCTTTCTCTGCTTAGGAAAGTACCCCTAAGGCTCCCAATGTGAAGAATACACATACATACATACATACATACATACATACATACATACATACATACATACATGGACGCACGCACGCGCGCGCGCACACACACACACACACACACACACACACGCACACATATAAAAGTGACTGAGTTTATAAACCTGGCTGACTAGGAACAAGAGACTGGTGTGGGCCTCTTCTAGAAGATAAAAGCCAGGCAGCTAACTCTGATCTTGCTCTTTGGCCAGGAACTCAGGACCGCGAGGGGGGCACCCACACACTGAGACAATGGGGATGTTCTATCAGGAACTCACCAAGGCCAGCTGGCCTAGATCTGAAAAAGCCTGGGTTAAAACCGGTCTCGCTGAACATAGCGGACAAGGAGGACTACTGAGACCCCAAGAACAATGGCAATGGGTTTTTGATCCTACTGCACCTATTGGGTTTGTGGGAGCCTAGGCAGTTTGGATGCTCACCTTACTAGACCTGGATGGAGGTGGGTGGTCCTTGGACTTCCCACAGGGCAGAGAACCCTGATTGCTCTTTGGGCTGACGAGGGAGAGGGACTTGATTGGGGGAAGGGAGGCGGCGGTGGGGAAGAGACAGAAATCTTTAATTAATTAATTAATTGATTAATTAATTAATTAAAAAAGACACTCCCTAAAAAAAAAGAAAGAAAATGATGTCAAGGGACTTTTACTGTCAACTGCAATCTCTCCGTATGTTGTTGAGAAGGGAAGGGAATGAAGGCATGGGAAGTACGCACAACATGATGAGCCCCGAACAGCCTGAAAAGAGCAAGGTGTCTACTTCAGTCACGCTCCAAGTTGAGGTGGCCCTCATTCGTGTGTCTGAGGAGGGAGACTGGACTCCTGCGGCTCAAGATACTAGATGATAAAAATGTCAGTGTTCACATATTTAAAAATGGAGCATGTACTATGTCTATACATTACCCCGGGTTGAAAAAGAAAATACACCCAGAGGTGATGTATATTGCATGAGGAAGCTGACCACGGAGCTGACTTTTGAAAAATAAACAACATGACAGATATCATAGTCGCTCAATAAGCAAATTGTGTGGAAGAGGGGGAAAATATAGTTGAGGAGGAGGAAGAAAGCCATCACCCAAGAGAAATCTCAGAATAAACTATAGTTTGGCAGTTAAGAGAAGTCCAGACATTTTATCTTCTGTTGGGTTTGAATATGAAAGAAAAGCCAACAAACCCCTTCCACTGATCCTTAGCCACGTGACTAAGCAGACCCACTGTTGACTCACAAAGAAGGTAAAAGGTTGGAATGAGACTGTACTGAGCAAGAGAGTGCAAAAGCATCTGCCCTTCTACATTAGGTCAGTTGTTTTGACCCAGATGTGTATCCCAGGGGAGTGGAGTGTGGAGTTGGCCTCTGAAGCCCGAGCTATCCTCTCTGAGGGCTGAGCTGAGGCCAGGGAGCCAGTCTGTCTGTGGAGACTAGGGTTACAGAAGCAGGAAGGCTAGAATGCTCCCTTAGGCTAGGAACACTCTAAACGCAGAAGTGCTGGGTCAGCTATAGCTACACAAAGACACCCCCTCCCAAATAAACATGACTAGATAGGACCTCATTCAGAGACTATGTATGTCACAGCCATCTTCCCCCCCTCTTCTCCACCCTCCAGCCGTCAGCCTCACCCCTTTCACTTCTACTGCCATCTCCAAAGCCACTTGGGCCAGTTTTATAAACCTAATCCATTAGTGGCCCTCAATACAGAGCTTCAGCACCATCATTGGGTATGAACTCTGCAGGATGGCAAGCTGAATCTCTTCCGGTGGAGCTTCCCAATCAGAGATGTGGGCCAAAGTGGCCCACTTTGCAATTTCACTGTGAGAACCACTATTTCAAGACCCTGACCCATACCACAACTTTTGAGGTCTGGGGCACAGCATCCTAATCCATTCATCTACCCTGCCTTCTCCTATGATCTTCTGGCAAGTAGCCACTCTCTCTGACCGCTATCTTGTATAAACAGCCTGAATTTTATAACTGCTGCAGCTTAGCAAGAGTGAGGTTGAGCCTGAGGCCTTCATACCTACTGAACTGCCGGTGGGTTAGCGCCAAAATCTCCAGCCTGATGGGAAATTTCACATCACAGCTTCCAACCATGTTCTGAATTTTAAAATTGAAGAATCTGACGGGGAAGCCAAGCTTCTGCACCACGCGAGCATACTTTCTAGCTGCCAGTCGAGACTCCTCTTCACTGGGGAGAGGCAAACACAATTAAAGACACTTTCTTGTTGTTTCGTGAGATAGAGTGTGGCTGTATAGCCCAGGCTAGTAAGTAACTCGTGCACTTCCTGCTTCCGTCCCCCAAATACTGGTATTCCAGGCATGCATTACCACATCTATTTAATTAATGGCATCTACTATTAATCAAACTGGTTGATTAATGGCCCCTTTACTATTGCATTTGTAGCCTGCACTTCTGACCACCTCTCTATGTCCTATGTTCATCTTTGAATGTACCTATGAGACTGTAGGCTGGTCATGTGGGTGTGGCTCAGCAACAGAGCACTTGCATACCATGTGTAAGACTCTGGATTTGGTCCCCAGAATCACAAGAATAAAATAAAAATAAGTGAGTCTCCATGAGAAGGATCTCCCTCGCTCACCTTTGTCCATAGTGTCGTGTAAAATGTTTGGTACAATGAACAATTGGTTGTTGAACTGACCAGCACCCATCACCTTGATTGGTCATCCCTCATCGATAAGGTACTTTGACTTGTTTTGAATGTTGTTTGAAAAACTGACTACTGCACTATTTCTCAAAATGTGTCCTCAGACCTAAAATCTTGTAAGAGGGGCCATGACCCAGGTGTAACCTCTGGCACATAGACAATCTTGTCTGGGCACCAGCGAATTGCTGTCTATAGTCTTCTAAGTTCTTCTGGTTCTCGCTGCAGCCTGAGAACTGCCCTGGTCTAAAAATGTGTGAACCATTTGTATAGGGACAAAAATAAGGACAAAGACGTGCAAAACATTAATCAACGCAAGGAAGACAGATATGGGCCAAGTGAGTGGCATAGACTTGTGTCTTTAGGAAACGAATTGTCAAAAACAAGTTTAAATTCCTTAAAACTTGCCCAGTTTTCTCAGCTTCCTCACCCAACTGCTATGAGATTCATACTCAGCATGAGGGGAAAATGTATCCAAACTCATAGCTAAGACCGACCCCAAATACATGTCAGAGAAATGGCAGGCTTGAGATTTGGGCCTCTAGTTTTCATCTGACATTGTTCACTTGCCCAAACAATAGTGAGCAGCAGGGGCTGCCAGTCAGGGGCCACCATGAGTAAATTCTATGAACACAGCTCTCTTTGTGAGGTGTACCCATCTTAAGTTGTAAAACCAGCAGTTCCTAAAGGAAAGGCCACTTGGACTCAGCTTGCCTGAACAAGCAAAGTGCTGAATTCTCTTCCCTAGATCCCTCACTGTCCTCGTATGTGAATTGGGCCATGCACTTTATTTCAATCACCCTTGTGTTCTCCACCCACTTCTAACTCCTGACATGGCAAGACTATGTGTCCCAAGTTAGTAACAAAATGAAGACATTTTGTAAAAGAAGTCTTGTTCTGCTGTAAACCTCACATACAGGTTCCTATTTTAGCTACAGCTCAAAGTCTACACATATATTCATTGCACAAACATTAGCGAATAGATTTAAAACCCTAAAGTTTCATCACAAGTGGTAAGAACTATTTAAATTTTACCTTCTGTACATATCCCTAAGCAAACATGTATCCTTCCTCCTTATCATTACAGAAAATAGATTTGGATAGAGTTTGGACAATAATACCGTGCTCTCTCTTCTCTCTCTCTCTTGTATAAACTAAACACTCAGAATTCATTTTGCAGAACTCAAGAACAAGATAGGTCACCACAACATGAGGAACTGCATTAAAGGATCAAAGCATAAGGAAGGTTGAGAGCCACTACTCTAAATGAATCAAAAGCCACAATTCTTTCTCTATTATTTCTTATATAATATAAGACATTAAAAGGGCTAGAAAAATATTGGAGGTCAATATCTATATCATGAGCTACAAGGGGAATTCTTTTCCAAACGAGATTTCAAATGATAAAGGGAAAACATAATGGGGAAAAAATGAATCAGCCAACTGTACACCAACAACTTTAAGTTGTGTTTGAAAACTAGTACATAGTAATCTGGAAAAATATTTGCAGCACAAAATTGCAAAATACTTAAAATGCAAAAGACTTCTACCAAAAGACAAATATCTCTAGGACATTGGGCAAAATATATAATAAGCATTTTACATGCTCATGAAGAGATGTTTGATGTCATAATCATAAAAATACAAATTTAAATGATGTAAGTTTTTCAATAAGTTTAACAGATATAAGTAAGTTTATTGGCAGCCCATGTTCATAGGAATAAATGAATGATTGGTGCCTCTGTAGCTACAGGTTGATATCACCTCTCCAAAGGGGACTTGCTGTCCATCTGACACAAGGAGAACACCAGCTCTCTCCACCGACTGTGGAGCAAACATCAGAGCTCAGACTTCTCCTGTAGGAGATCCAGGAAAGAGAAATCTTTCCAGAGATAGCTCCTGAGTGAATGTTCCAGGTATGTCCCATTTAGAAAACTCTATCTTGTCCAATACTGAGGGGACTCAAGAGGTGAGTGAACAGCCACATAGTGGGACGCCCTGCTCTCTAGGACTTCCACAATGAGACAAAATCCCAGGTCCCTTCCCCAACTCCCTTGGCATTTCTAGCCAGCCAACAGGGAGTTTCCTATGGCTAGGCTCCCCCCAAACCCAAACCCATCCACTGGACCCTCCACGTTACTAGCCATACCCACCTAAGAGCTTAGAGATTGCTGTAATACTGAGGGGACCAATAGCTTGCTACAACACTGAGGGGATTAAGAGAGAGCACCAAGGGAGCAAACCAGGAGAGAAGACCAAGAGAGCAGGTGTATAGAGATTACAGAGGCTCTGAGACAGACATTGACAGTACAGAGGAGACCAAGAAAACTCCCAAACACTCAGATAGCCACTGCAAGGATTGGACCAGGACACAAAGACACTGCCAACCTCATTTGAAGAGAGAGATGGGTAGGTAACAATGCAAGAATTCCTCCAATAACCTAAAAAGCAACATGGTAACACCAGAACCCAGCAGTGACACAACAGGAAGACTATCATCCTAACACAGAAGATGTAGAAAAAATGACTCTAAATGTAACTTTATGAAAATGGAGATCTTTAAAGAGAAAATGAAAAACTCCCTTAAAAAATTGGAAGACAAACAAAAAATTGGAAGAAATTAATAAATCCCTCAAATTAACAACAAACAAACAAAAAACAAAATGAACAACAAACAAAACAAACAAATTGGAAGACAAACAAAAAAAATTGGAAGACATTAATAAATCCCTCAAAGAAAACCAAGAAAAAAAAACAATCAAACAGGTGAAGGAAACAGTTCAAGACTTGAAGACTGAAATTGAGGTAATAAAACACAAACTGAGGGAATTCTGGGTATGGAAAATCTAGGTAAATGAACAAGATCTACAGAGAAAAGTAGAACCAACAGAATACAAGAGATGGAACAAAGAATCTCAGGCGTTGAAGATACTATAGAGGAAATCGATTGGTCAAAGAAAACATTAAATCCAACAAATTCTTAACACAAAATATTCAGGAAATCTGGGACACCATGAAAAGACCAAACCTAAGAATAATAGGGGTAGAAGAGGAAGAAGAACTCCAGCTCAAAAGCACAGAAAATATATTCAACAAAATCATAGAAGAAAACTTTTCCAACCTAAAAAAGGATATTCCTATGAAGGCACAAGAAGCTTACAGAACACCAAATAAACTTGATCAAAAAATCCCCTAATAATCAAAACACAAAACATACAGAATAAAGAAAGAATATTTAGAGCTTCAAAGAAAAAAAGGTAACAGATAAAGGTAAACCTCAGAATTACACCTGAATTCTCAATGGAAACTATGAAAGCCAGAAGGTCCTGTTTAGGTGTGCTGCAGACACTAAGAGACCATGAATGCAAGCCAAGACTACTATATCCAGAAAAGCTTTCTTTCACCATCGATGGAGAAAACAAGATATTCCATGACAAAAACAGATTTAAACAATATGTATCCAGGAACCCAGCCTTACAGAAAGTACTAGAAGGAAAACCCCAACCCAAGGAAGCTAACTGCACCCACAAAAACACAGGCATCTGATAATCCCCCACAAGCATAACCCAAAGAAGGGAAACACACAAACACTGCTATCAAAAAATAACCAGATTTAACAACCACTGATCATTAATATTGCTTAATATCAATGGAGTCAATTCACCTATAAAAAAGACACAGGCTAAGAGGATGGATATGAAAACAGGTTCCAGTCTTCTGCTGTATACAAGAAACACAACTCAACTCAAAGACAGACATTGCCTCAGAGTAAATAGTTGGGGAAAGGTTTTCCAATCAAATGGACCAAAGAAACAAGTGGGTGTAGCTATCCTAATATCAAATGGCCAAAAGACACTTAAGGAAATGTTCAACATCCTTAGCGATCGGGTAAATGCAAACCAAAATAACTCTGAGATACCATCTTACACCTGTCAGAATGGCTAAGATCAAAAACACTAATGGTAGCTTATGCTAGAGATGATATGGATGGAGTAAGGGAAACACTCATGCATTGCTGGTGGGAATGCAAACTTATACAACCACTTTGGAAATTTGCAGCGGTTTCTCAGGAAATTGGGAATCAACCTACCTCAGGATTCAGCAATACCACTCTTGGGCATATACCCAAAAGATGCTCAGTAATACTACAAAAAGCATTTGTTCAACTATGTTCATAGCAGCATCATTTGTAATAGCCATAACCTGGAAACAATTTAGATGCCCCTCAACCGAAGAATGAATAAAGAAAATGTGGCATATTTACACATTAGAGTACTACTTGGTGGTAAAAAAAAAACCAATGACATCTTGAATTCTGCATGCAAATGGATAGAATTAGAAAACACTATCCTGAATGAGGTAACCTAGACCCAAAAAGATAAATATGGTATGGACTCACTCATAAGGGAATACTAGGTATAAACAAAGAACATTGAGCCTATAGTTCCTGATCTTAGAGAAGCTAAGTAATATGGTGAACCCATAGAAAAACATATATAGACCCACCTGGAAATTGGAAGCAGACAAGATTTCCTGACAAAATTGGGAGCATGGAGGTGGGGACAGAAGGGAAGGTAAAGGGGGAAGAGGAGGGAAGAAGGGAAGCATTGAGAAGAACTTGAGGGAATGGGATAGTTGAGATGGAAGAAGAACAGAGATGAGAGCAAGGACTGAGGAAGCCATTTTAGGGTTAGCAGAAACCTGGCTCTAGAGAAAGTCCCAGGAATCCACAAGGATGACCCCAGCTAAAACCCTAAGCAATAGAGGCAAAGGGGCCTGATCTTGACTTGCCCTGTAGTCAGACTGATGAATATCTTAAATATCACCATAGAACCTTCACCCAGCAACTGATGGAAACAGAGGCAGAGACCCACATCGGAGCACTGGACTGAGCTCCCAAAGTCCAGTTGAAGAATGGAAGGAATGAGAATATGAGCAAAGAGTTCAAGATCATGATGGGTTCACCCACTGAAACAGTTTACCTGAGCTAATAGGTGCTCACCAACTCCAGCTGGACTGGGAAGGAACAAGCGTAGGACCAAACTAGTCCCTCTGAATGGGGCTGACAGTTGCATGGCTAGGGCAGACTGAGGGACCACTGACAGTGGCACCAGGATTTATCCCTACTGCATGTACTGCCTTTTTGAGATCCTATTCTCTTTGGATGTATACCTTGCTCAGCCTAGATATAGTATGGATAGCCTTGGACCTTCCCCAAAGCAATGTGCTTTAGCCTCTCTGAGGATTAGATAGGGGTGGGGTGGGAGGGTGTGTGGAGGGAATGGGATGAGAGGAGGGAGTGGGAACTTGAATTGGTATTTTTTAAAATCTAATAATTTTTTCAAGAAAGAAGAAATACAACTGAAAAACATCTTCATCTGTGCAATGGCTTTTGATATCTTGTCATGACTGCAGATAAAAAAATTATGTGTGTGTACACATGAACTTGCTTTTAACACGTATATATTATATATAACATATGTGTATATAATATACATGTAACATGCATGTATATGTTAAAAACAAGTTCCCATAACCCAATTAATTTCCTTGAACCTTGACCAAATGTTGAGTACTATAAAGTATGGGATATAGCTTAGTATTAAAAGTAAGACTAAGAACATTTTTATTTGCTTCTCAAGACAGGCTTTCCCAGTTGCTTTGGAGTCTGTCCTGAAACTCACTCTGTAGACCAGGCTGGTCTCGAACTCACAGAGATTTCCTTGCCCCTACCTCCAGAGTGCTGAGATCAAAGGCATGCACCACCACTGCCCGGCCAAGACTAAGAACTTTTAACCCCATATTAACTGTTTGACAGAGAAAAATATGTTGCTCCTACTATGAGTTTTCACACAAATTCTACACTCCTTTTCTTACATAGCAAGTTGCCTGTGGGGTAAGAATGGAAAACTTCACCCTCCTACCTTTTGGCTCCTGTGCAGACCACTTTCCCAGAGCTAAATAAGAGGGCTGTTGTCCTTGGCTCTCGGATCCTCATTATGACTGCAGCAAACCTCTGCACACCAAAGCCAATGGGAGAATTAGTCTCTACTGGGAGTGAACAGTAGTAGCCCAGTTAGAAAGTTGGGACTGTATGAAAATCTCGAGGAAACTGAAATGGACGAGAAAAACCGAACAATGTCTGGGTCTATCCTCCCATGTTAACCAAAGTTATAATTACAAAATGTTACTCTACAGCTGTTTCCAAAGGATCAGCTAAAATTAGAGCATCTGTTCCATTTAAGGTCTGATGCTAAGAGCTTTAGACTTTCTCTCATTTATACACTCAAGACTAACGAAGTCCATTGTTGCCCTCATTTAATAAACAAGTATTTCACCTCCAACATTATCAGAACTTTGTAAAGATATGATATAAAATCACAGCTCATTAGATTTATATTGATATACTTTCTTTTTCTCTTACAGAATCCTTTAAAAAAAATTAAGAACAAGCGTGCAGATGGCGAGCTGAGGATATGGTGCCATTAGCCAGGTGCCCACCTGGCACACATGAAGCGCTGGGTCTGATTCCCAGGATGGAATCATCCAGGTTTGGCGGTGCACCTGGAATCCTAACACTCTGGAGGGGGAGACGAGTTGGGGGGGGGAGTTCAAAGTCATCCTCGGCTGCATTCAAATTTGAGGCCAGTTTAGAATATATGAGATCTCATCTTGTCCCAAAACAAAAATTAGATGAGCCTGATGTGGTCCATGCCTATTATCCCAGTACATGAGAGGCTGAGGCAGGAGGATTCCAAGTTTAAGAATAACATAAGCTACATAGCTAAATCTCATTTCAAGACCAAAAAAAAATCACAGAAAAGAAAAGTATGCTATTATATATGTAACTGCCAAGATTCTAGAATACCAAGGCAACTAAAATGCAGAACACAACATACATAATGACAAGCATGCTAAAGACAAAGGGGAAATCCATTTCATCAAGGTCCAGCCTTTATAATTCTTCTCAATGTGTGTTCCCAGGTCTGCTCATTGACAGACCCCTCAAGGACACTGGGGCCCTTGACACAGTCAGCTTACACATTAGCAAGGCACTAAATGGACCTGGTCCGCCCATAGTTCCTACACACACACTTCGCCAACTTTCCAGTTGAAATTGGAGTGGGTCCCCTGCAAGATCACCTCTTGTGGGGGCAGCTACTCCAAAAGATCATGGATCACTTCAGGCTCAGACAAGCAATTGCAATTTGAACTGGAAACACGAAAAAACCCTGCGTCACCACCAGAGACTGAATGAGTTCTCATTAATGCTTTTCGTGTGCTTATTAAAATATATCATTTCCCCCGGTATTCATTAACATAAGAGAGAAATATACATATCTTCACTAGATGATCCAAGCAAACAGACTCACAATCCTGCCCCAGCTTCTCAAGTACTAGGAGTACAGGTGTGACCCAACTATTTCATTTTCTTTTGTTTTTGTTTTTTTGGAGAAAGGATCTCACAATGCACCCTGGCTATGACTCTCTGTGTAGACCAGACTAACCTCGAACTCACAGAGCTCTGTCTGCCTCTGCCTCCCAAGAAAAGGAATTTAAAACCGGTACCACCCTGCCCAGCAGTTATTATATTCTCATATGATTTTATTAAACATTTAAGATAATTCAAAGCACGAACTTGAATCTGCATAGAAAGTACAATTCCAGACAGCTCCTATGCATTCTCTTCCTATACATTCCAGCAGGGGGAGCCGAAGACAATGAGTAAAATATGCATAAAATGATCTTTTTTTTCCCAATAATGCAATCTGTCATTGCTGCCGCCCTAAGAATTCACCTCACAGCTGTATTTCTTTGCTTCCATTTCTTCTTTTTCCTTTTGTGTGTAGAAGGGAGAATAGTTTGAGACAGGATCTCACTATGTAAGCCTGGCTTACCTTACTCAGTTCGTAGATGAGGCCGGTCTTGAACCCACAGAACTACATCTGCCTCAGTCTCCCAAATGCTGGCATTATAAGGTGCGTACCACCATGCCCAGCCTCACCAGGTGTTTCTATCCATACTCTAGCCAGAGACGTGAGACAGAAAAGGAAAAGCTATTTGGTATCTGGATAATAACATAACACTAAATTCAGATGTCAGCAAAAGCAAATGCTTAGTCTATAAAGAATTGATTTACACAGTCTCTCACTATTGTGATTCTTTATCATCTGACCACAAATCTTCTGCCACTGGGTCCACGGAGCTGTTTTCCAGTGAACGTGAAGTCCTGGCTCAGGACTTAGCTTCGAGCCCTGCCTTCCTCTACAAAGCACAAAGCCTGAGGAATCATTGAATGTTGAGGAAGCTAACAAATCCAAATTCTGTAAGCAAATATGTCAACGAAGACAGGATGTCTTCATATTTTATTAAACTGCAGTGGGCAGACATGGGCAGGGGCATCTCTGTGAGATTGAGGCTGGCTTGGTTACATAGTGAAAACAACCTTTTAGGTGAGGAACCATTGAATCAGCCATGAGTAAGCAGAAGCTAGAGCCTTATAAACAACTTAGCTTTTTTTTTCTGTTTTCTGATTATGTGCTTCTTATTGCTGTTTTGAGACAGGGTTTCTCTGTGTAGTCCTAACTGTCCTGGAACTCACTCTATAGACCAGGCTGGCCTTGAACTCACAGAGATCCATCTGCCTCTCCCTCCCAAATGCACCACCACCACCTGGCTCAATTTAGCTTTTTTTGGACAAAAGAAACTGAAAATGGAAAAACATAGATGTGTCAGCTATTGTGAGCCAGCATTTAGAAAAACAGTATTTCCCACCAGGCATGGTTACACAGACCTATAATCCCAGCAATCCAGGCTCTTGGGAGAAGAGGCCAGAAGAGTCCAAGTTCAAAACTAACCTGAGCTATATAGCAAGACATTGTCAAAAAAAAAAAAATCCAAAAGAATCCACAGGTCCACAGGTGTGATAACTCAAGTTAGTTTCAAGTTAGTGTTCCACTGTATTGAAAACAGACATGCTGAAAAATCTTTGTGAATGACAAGGAAAGCTCTAGATTCAGGATTGTTCAATTATTGTTTTATTCAGCATGGAAAATGGATGACTTTATAACCTCAAAATAAAAAATGAGATAGTTAACCTTCTGAATTAACAAAACTTTTCACTAAGAATTTATTTGAAGAAAATAAATGAGCCAATGTCATAAGCGTACAGTGAACCATACCTAAGAAAACTGCAATGGTTGAAAGGGACACCGAAGTCTCTTACCTTAGGGTTATATTCTGTGTTTTTGGCATTCAGAGCTATTTTTCTCAGATCCAATTTGCAAGCCAGATTTGCAGTGGAAACTATATTCCTGAAGAAACAAGGCCATCCAGAAGATCATAATGGTATAGTTTCAACACCAACTTAGCTCACTTCATTAAGTTATCTCATAGATTCTGCGTTAGCAACTTGCTCGGGGGAGAATTCTCAGCATGAAATGCAAAGTCATGTAGTCCTTAGTTAACTGTAAGCCTCAATGTGCTAAAATCCACATTTTCTTACATTTCATAACTAAAATTAAGTTTTGGAACTTAATTTTATAATTAATAATAAAAAAAAAACACACTGTCCTAAAACAGAAACCACAAACCCAAGGGAGTTTGCTAATCAAACTCAATTTTATATCCTTTATAGCCAAGCCCCTAACTACCATTGTTAACAACTTCAGTGCTTTGGTATAGACAATATAATCTTTCAAGAATGTGTCTGTTAATCTTGACCCTCCTTCTAAGGGGGCCAAGAACTGGTGTTTCCTTTAATAAATAACCAGTCTGCCATTGGTTATGATCCAATAAGAACTGAAAAAGAATAAGGCGATCTGAAATGCTCCTCTTTCCTCCATTATCCTGAAGCTAGTTCTCATGGTCTGAAACATAAACCGTGCATGTAGAAACAGCCCTCCCTTTAAAAGCAAGTACTCTTACTGCAACTGAGGCACAATTCCAGAGCGTTCTGGAACAGGGTTCATTGGTGTCATGGACACTAAGGATGCCATAGGTAAGGCATAAGAGTTGGGTTTTCCTGGAGCGGGCTGGCTGGAGTCAGCACCATCGGAGCACAGGTGGGAATCCGGTGAACTGCCGCTGTTCAAGCTCAGCCCGCTGTCCTCCCCACCAGGCAACGGTAACTGACAAGGCTGATCTTGAGCTTCACAACTTGGCTCCTTTTCATGCTCGTTGCCAACGACAGTCTGGTCTTTATTTTCTTGAATAAGCTCATCTGGTAGGAAGCTTAGATCCACAGGTGAGAAGTCCCTGGATGCTTCTTTGCCTCCGCCAAGATGTGAATTAAACACCGTCTCTGGATGGGATAGGTTAAGTGGGTGCAAGTCTAAAGGCGCTTGTGGGCTGAACAGTTGAGACACGGCTCGAGGATAGTAATCCTAGGCAACGTGCAAAGCAAAAATAAAAAAGAAATCAAAACGCCAGTGGGAAACACCAATGGGACTCCACTATGGCAGGAAGCCAACAGCTTCAGTCTGAAAGGCAGTTCAAGATGGCCTCGATTCACACCCCACCTCCTACAAAGTCCCACCAAGATTCTACTAAAGAGCACCAGCATGCTTAAGAGTCTATTTTAGAGCTGGAAAGATGGCTCGTAAGAGGATTGCCTGCTCTTCTAGAGGACTCAAGGTCATGGCTCCCACAAGGCCGGTCTCAACCATCTCTAACTCCAGTTCAAGGGGATCTGACATGTGCTCATGGACTCGTTCTTTGAGTACCAGGCATGCACATGGTACGCATACACGCATACCCATATGCAAAACACTCATACACAGAAAATAGAAACAAATAAATCTGTGGTAACTATATCTTAAAATATAGAAAAGGCATTCACCATACAATGTTTTTCCTACTTCAGTTATAGCTTGCTAAGTTGCCCCTAACTCCAGCTGTGTAATAGGTATAGTTGAACTCAAGACGCCTAGAAAGTTGAAGACAGCAGCTGTACTCTGTTAGATAATTGTAAGCATCAGATAACTTTTAAATGCTATTTTAAATTCACATTGAGGATTTTTTTAACTACTTTTTTATTATGTATATGTGTGAAGGGGATGTGTGCACTTGAGTGCAGGGGCATAAGGAATCTAGAAGAAGGCACCCGATCTCCCTAGAGCTAAAATTACAGAAAATCGTGAGCCACAGACATGGGTGCTGGGAACTGAACTCAGGTGATGTGCAAGATTGGTTCTTGCTCCTAACTACGGAGCCACATCTCTGTGGCCCCATAAAAAAATCACAGTTTAGAGTAAGCAGGTAAATCTTGGGACTTAGTCTTACTTGACTGGTCAGCACTCATTAAAGACTCAGCATTGCTTTTTTCTCATCAAAGGAGAGATTTAAAACTTAGGTGAATTTAGAACAGATAAATAAGTTACTGAGATTGAAATATTAAGGATATTTTAAATTGACATTTGTTTTGTTTGTGAGATAGGGTCTCATTATACCCTAGGCTGGCCTCCGCCTCTGTGGTGCTGGTTCACACCTTTAATTCCAGCACTCAGGAAGCAGAGGCAGGTGGATCTCTGTGAATCTGAAGGTCTTTCTAGTGAGTTCCAGGACAGCCAAAGCTACATAAAGAGATATGCCCCATTGCCCCCTCCCCCCCAAAAAAGAGGAAGGGGAGGGAGGGAGAGAGAGGGCACAGAGAAAGAGAGAGAGGGACAAAGAGAAAGAGAAGGGGGCAGAGGGGGAGACGGAGGGAGAGAGAGAGAGAGAGAGAGAGAGAGAGAGAGAGAGAGAG
>NW_026067917.1:13951880-14053387 GCF_014885135.2 Alexandromys fortis
GAGGGAGAGAGAGAGAGAGAGAGAGAGAGAGAGAGAGAGAGAGTTAAAAAATCTTAACGAACAAGTGTGGTCACAGGTGGTGGGCTGCAAGTGTAGTTCCAGTTACTGTGGAAACTGAGGCAGAGGCATAGCTCAAGCCTAGTTGTTCACGATCAGTCTGAGAGGTCAGATGCCCTGAGCGTGGCCTGAACCTAGCAAAGCAGAAGCTCTGGAACCCCAGGTGACTGCAGTCAGCATGTCCCTTTACCACCAGGACCAGGCCATCTAACTTCATGGCTAGAATGTCTAAATTGACAACCCTGATTACCTCACTGAACTTCCAAGTTCAGCTGAAGGGCCTGGATCGAGCCTGCCTCTTAGGGAAGATTTGGCATTTCAAAGAGACTCCCCAAGGCCAACACAAATACTGGTTTTTCAGAGAGATGGCTGCCAGGCTCACCTGGATGGAGTACGGCTCCAGGAAGAGGTCCAGGTACGAGTCCTCCTCCTCCATGAGGGAGAGCCCACCACGAAGAGCTGGGAACAAGCAAAGGGATTAGTGTCCAAGCAAATCAGAGGCGCTTTGGTGGAACCAGCCCAGCTTCGGGCGCTGATGCCCTTTATCAGCCTCGGGCAGGACACAATGAGGTGGGGTCTGCTGGGTCTACCACCTGCACAGATGGCGTGAATGAGCTGAGGAACCAGGTGAGAGGCAGAAAAGGAGCTGATGAGCCTGGCGAGACACAGCTGGTGGCACCCAGAGGCAGAGAAGGGCTGCTGAGTTGGCTGGGGCAGACCAGGCTAGAGCCCCCACCGCCACCACTGGGCCTGCACCCGTTGCCATGCCTCCAGGAGAGCAGCGGAAAGTTAGCGACCTGCACTGTGAGAAAAAAAAAAGGCATTTTCTCTTACTCTTTTCCTTTTTTTTCCCTTTTCCTCCTTTTCCCCCTCCCCCTTCTCTTCGCATGCAGCTCAGGCTAGCCACAAACCGTCCCCCAGCCCCTGAGTGCTGGGATTACAGGGTGTACCACCATTCGCAGATTTCTCTGATGTGGCATTTTTATTATATTTGTTTATCTCCGTTGATGTGTGCGTGTACACGTGGCGCATTACAGAGATCACGTGATGGTCAGATGACCGCTTTCAGGAATAGATTCTCCCCTTCCAGCACGTGGAAGGAACTGGTGGCTCCAAATCGAGAGTAGCAAGCTTGGTGGCAAGCGTCCTTACCCGCTGAGCCCCCTTACCACCCAGATGTGACATTTCTGTTATTATTTTTCCCCCCGTCACACCTCAGGTGGCTTTTCACCAATCACAGGGAATTTACCAACAGCTGTGTCAGCCCAGGTAGCTTTTCAGCAGCTACAGGGAATTTACCTGCAGCTGGGGTGTTCCACAGATAGGGTCCAGACAACGCAAGAAGAGACTGAAGAACTCAATATCCAGTTGTTTTTTGCTGGGATTAAAAGATTGGTGTGTTTCCATTGAATCAGAGCTAGGCTAAGTGCTTCACATGTCTGGACTCACTTAAGTGTCACCACAGAGCTGGGACTAAGCACCCTTCCCATCCCCTGCATTGCTGTGGATTGAATCCAGGGCCTCATGCACACCAGGCAAGCATTGTCACTGAGCTACACCCCAAGCCAATAAGCACCCCTGTTCGGTAGCTGAGTATACTGACTTATTTACATTTTGGAATTTATAATAGTTTGTACCTTGGCAAAAAAAAAAATGAGGAGAAATAGAAAAATTACAAATATTAGGGAAACAAGCTTTATCCAAGAATGTAAAGTCACTTTGTTTGCTTCGTCCTGTTTTCTTTAACTTTTGCTAATGGCAAGCTCTCTGTCTGAATTCCCAAGGAAGCAGAGTAGTACCAGGCTAGGAGAACTGGCTTTGGATTTGGTGTCCCTGCGCAGATGCGTGACTGATGGAGTTAGGTCCCTCTGAGCCGAAGTCTTTCTGTTTATGAATAGAGAATATTTAAAGCAATTGCCGCTGGGCATGGTGGACACACCTGTCATCCAGCACTTGGAAGGTTGAGAGAGGAGGATCATGAGTTTGAAATCAAGTGCACAGAAACAGAACAACTGCCAAAAATAAAATAAATAAAATAAAAAAATAACACGTGAAACTTTTGGTTCATTGCCTAACCATTCGTGGGAGCACAGGGAAATCCAGATATATTTCTAGAAAACACACCATCTTACTAAAGCATATCATTTTATTCATTCCAAGCTTTAAAAAAAAAACCCTGCAGTAGTTTCCCTACGGTGTTCGTAATAAAACACAAATTCCTAAGCATGGAATCAAAACCACAAAATCTCTCCAGAGTTCTGTGGTCTCCAGGCACCTCCGGTCTCTACCGATCTCTAGCGCCCCCAGTGGACTCGCTGGGACGTCACCTTCCAGGCCCCCTCCCTTGGGACTTCCTCCTAGTCCACTTCCACGTGGATCACCTTCCCTTCATCTCCCATGGCACAGTCATGGTGCCTTTTCTTCTGGATGCCTGCATTATGACACTTGACTCGGTTCGGTCTGAACTTTGTTTCACCGTGTCCTGTATTTTGAGCGCGTCTTCCTTCCACATGGAGCGGTCCTTGAGGAGTGGTGTGCCAGGCAGCCTTCCTAGACACCGCCCTGCCTGGTAGAATTCCTAAGTGACAGGAACACACAGCGGCTCCTATGGTTTTTATTATATTATATTATATTATATTAATTAATTATTATTATTTTATTTTGTTTTTTGTTTGTTTGTTTGTTTTAGCGGCAGATTGCTTACAGAGGGGCTAACAGGAAATACCTGGGAAGCAACATCTAGAGTCCTTCCTTCCTTCTGCTTTTCACCCCAGCAGCAGCAGAGATGGGGCTTCTGGGTTTCTGCATGCTTGTCTGTCCGCCTTTAGCCAGCTCCTACCTGGAGAAGAAACAGAAATCCACCTACATCAGAGGCCAGCCAGGGCCCCTTCCTCTTCTAGTCAGTGGGTATTAAAACAAGCTGCCATCCGCTCACCCCGGAGACCCACAAAGCAGCAACTCATTACCCCAGCATAGAAAATCATGAGAGTGAGACCACAGGTGGGCAGCTGGGTGGCTGAGGGGCCGCCTTCTTTGGGAGGAGGTGGTGGGCCATGGAGCCTCCCATTGCTCATTATTTATACGATTCCATGACAGCGAAATTGGGAGCCAGCTGCCAGCTTCCAGGTGTTTCTAACTTCTGCAGCTGGCTGCACTTAGCTCTCCTTTCATGGTTTAGTAAAGACAGGCTCAAACGCCGTTCAACATGCTGCAGGCAGTTGAGCTCCTTTCCCGAGGACCTTGAGAACTCTTGCACAAGGGCGCACGAGCGAGTCCATGCCCCTTTTCCTCTCTGCTGCCACTTTCTAGATCTCCCCACTCAGCATTCTGCCTCCTACATGTTGTCACCTTTGGGCATAACCCGACTACACAGTGGACTCTTCCACAAACTCCCAGTCCTTGAGGGGCCACTGTTCAATGGTGCGCGTGTGTGTCTGTGTGTGTGTCTGTGTCTGTGTGTCTGTGTCTGTGTGTGTGTGTGTGTCTGTGTTAATTAGGCTTCTAATGCTGTAAAGAAATACCATGACTATGGCAACTCATATAATGGAAAACATTTCACTGAAGAGACTCTTTTATAGTTCAAAGGTTCCGTTCATTATCATCATGGTAGGACATGGCAGCACACAGGCAAACCTGGTACTAGAGAAGATGAGAATCCTACATCTTACAGGCAATAGGAAATAAACTCAAACACTGGGCGGTATCCTGAGCAAAAGAGATCTCAAATCCTGCCCTGACAGTAACACACTTCTTCCAAGGAGGCCACACCCACTTCAACAAAGCCACACCTCCTAATAGTGCCACTCCTTATGAGTTTATGGGGTCCAATTACACTCAAACTAACACTGTGTGTGTGTGTGTGTAAAGTGTGTCTCTGTGTGTATGTGTGAGTATGGTGTGTCTCTCTGTATGTGGTGTGTGTCTTGTCTGTGTGTGTGTGTGTGTGTGTGTGTGTGTGTGTTTTGTTTTTGTAGGTTTCACAGTTAGGAGTTGTTTTGACTGTCAGAAGAAACTTTGGACTTTTGGACCAAATTGGAACTGTTAAGATTCTGAGAGTTTTAAGATGGATTTTTACATTGCACAATGAACATGAGACTTTAGTGGCCAGGAGTGGGGTGTTAGAATTAACATTATGTGTTTCAGCGTCATATTGACAGACAAGGAGAAAACTTGAGATGGATCATGTTTATTGTCAACTGGATGTAGACTCACCTAGGAGATACACATTTGGAGATGTTTGTCAGGCTGCTCCAGAGAGGTTAAACTGAGGGAATTAAGACTCACTCTGAATACGGGTGC
Organism: Alexandromys fortis; assembly: GCF_014885135.2. Taxonomy (NCBI): domain Eukaryota; kingdom Metazoa; phylum Chordata; class Mammalia; order Rodentia; family Cricetidae; genus Alexandromys; species Alexandromys fortis. The sequence continues at coordinate 13,956,237 of NW_026067917.1, forward strand.
TATCACTCAATGTCCTGAAACCAAGGGCTGAATGAAAATGGAAAAAGTAAAAATCCAGCTGAGTTCCAGTTTTCCCTGCTCTCCGCAATGTGAAATGGTGAGGATTCGCAGTGAGAGCTGCTTCTGCTCTGAGCATTCCCTGCCGTACAGCACTGTATGCTCAAACATGAGCCAACAAGAAAGCCTTTTCTCCTTTAAGTAGCTTCTTGCTATGTATTTGGTTACAAAAAAGAGAAAAGAAACATCTCTGCAAACTTGGAGACTCAATAAGTTAATTTCTTAGTTTTCATATGTGAAATGACATCAGTCCTTGCTCAACTTCCTTCACTGTGTTGTCCTAGACCAATGCTGAGATCCAGTTGAAGATGGTTTGCTTGTTTACTCTGTAGCCCAGGCTAGCCTGGAATTTACCTTATTGTCCAAGCTATCCTTTAACTCATGATCATCTTGCCTCAGCCTTCCAAGTGATGGGATTGCAACCATGAGCCACCATATCTGGATATTATGAATTAAGCTTTTTGTGATCTCTGTAAACTTGGTTTTTTTATGAGAGCTTGTAAATGTGTTGTTTTTGTTTTTGTTAGACAAAAATCAGGCTATTTTAGAGAATCATCAAGCTATGCAAAAGCTCAGGTAATATTTCCAACTTTGCTGGCCAGTTACTCAACTCTCTCTCTCTCTCTCTCTCTCTCTCTCTCTCTCTCTCTCTCTCTCACCCTCGCGCGCACACCTCCTCTCTCTCTCTCTCTCTCTCTCTCTCTCTCTCTCTCTCTCTCTCTCTCCATCTCATCAGCCCTCCTGTAGCATCTTTAAAGCAGCCATGGATGATAAGTTAACAAGAACACAACTATTTCCTAATAAAATTTTAACAAAAAAAAAAGAAGCAGAATTTGCACATGGGCTTTCTAGCCCCAGGTCTAGAGCTCTGTACTTTGAAACTATTTCATTTTTATAAAATACTTAGAAAAGACCCACAGAAATGTGTTCACGGTCCATATGTTGACACTGAAAACCATCATTTGGAAAACACTGCCTCTTTGGTGGAGAGGTAGGCAGAAGGGTACAGTCTACCTCAAAAGCCTCCCTGGATGCAGTGAGCATTTCCAAACAGAGATCAAGGCTGACTGCCTCTTCAGTACTAATGGTATTCTGAGGTGATAGCTGGCTGTAACAGATCCTCTTCCTATCAACACAGACCCTGTACCCCATCCTCCCTCCTATTTCATCAACATTGAGAACATCTGATTTGAAGAATAACTCCTGATGTGGGATTCCCCTCTGTATGATGCGATTAATAAAGAAACTGCTTTGGACCTGTAGCAGGGCAGAACAGAGGCAGGCAAGGAAAACTAAACTGAATGATGGGGAAAAGAAGACAAAGTCAGGGAGATGCCATGTAGCTCCACCAGAGACAGACGCTGGAACTTTACCCAGTAAGCGATAGCCATGTGGCGATACATAGAGTAATAGAAATTGGTTAAATTAAGATGTTAAGAGTTAGCTAATAAGAAGCTAGAGCTAATGGGCCAAGCAGTGATTTAATTAATACAGGTTATTTAGGGAGTCTGGGTGGCCGGGAAAAGAACAAGTGGCCTCCTACTACAGAACTCAGAAATAAAAAAGGACCTCAGTGACTGGGGAAAAGACAAGCCTGTTGCATTAGGAGCGGCAGGGCTGCGTCCCTGGCACCTGGCCGCCCTCATGGCTAGCTAATGCCCAGAAATAATTACACGGAAATTGTATTCTTTCAAACACTGCCTGGCCCATAAGTTCCAGTTTCTTATTGGCTAGCTCTTACATATTGTTCTAACCCATTTCTAATATTCTATGTAGCCCACGAGCTGGCTTACCAGGGAGGATCTTAACCTGTGTCTGTCTGGAGTGGGAGAATCATGGCGATTCCTTGATTCAGCTTCTTTCTCCCACAATCCTGTTCTGTTTTCTCCACCCACCTAAGGGTTGGCCTATCAAGGGGCTTAGGCAGTTTCTTTATTAATAAGAAATCACTCCCACATCACAAGCCCCAGTGCTACTCAGGTCAGATATTTGGAAAAATCATGTAAGAGACAAAGTACAACTCTGAAAGTAGGCACTTGCTAGTTCTGTGTCTGGTTGGAGTTCTTCACCTCAGGTTTTGCATGGCTGGTAAACCTTAGAGCATCCCTTGCTGGTGAATTAGACAAGAGAAGACTTGGAAGGGAAAAGAAAGATTTGCTTCATGTACCTAACTGCTCAGGTGATAAACATGAATCATTTTCACCCAGAGGCTTGAGGCTTTAGGCGCATCCACAAAAGATACAGCTCTAGAGTCTTCTAATGAAGACTTTCACCATCCATCCTGCCCAGGCCCATGATGGGGCCCAATGGTACCCAATGGTGGAAGGGCTTTCTGAGGCAGGTTGAAATTTTCATGGAGGAAGAAACCTGGGTGTCACCTCAAAGATGGCAATGAGAGGAGGCTTTTGGTCACATGACTTGTCCAATGTGTGGAATGTGAAGGATAAGACCTGCAATTTGTCACAGGCTAACCCTATGGCTAGTACATCTCTGTTTTATAAATATTTACATAGCTGTCTTTCTGCTATGTCTTATTTCACCCTGGAAAATCCCACTTGATTATCTTCATCATCTCTTCCCATAGACCCAGTCAGAAATCCTCTGGGGACAGGTCCAAGTCCTCTGTGACCTTCACTCATTCAAGTGGGGTTTCTGGATAGAGCAAGGGCAGACTCGGTACATCTAAGGGTGCTGGGGTGAGCTGGGGTTTTCTTTCCAAAAGATTCATCCTATCTGGAGAGAATAAGAAAAATGAGCTGAAGGTGGGCCTTGGTAGAAGGGGCAGAAGATGCGTATCCACTAAATGCAATCCAGTACAGGGAAAGCGGGCTTGGAACTTCGGGACCCTCTGAACATTGATCTTTAGAAGGAAGCAACAACCTGGTCTTCTCTCAGCTCTGCTGAAAGGGAAGAGCATGTCCAGCAGAGGGTGCCCCTGAGTGTTCACTGCTGCCATTTTGGAATCAGAACCTTGATATGCTGCCTTGTGTACCTTACAACCCAGGAAGAAATTATAGCCCATTATCCAGGTGGTAAAGCCAGAGGGAAGTTTGTGGTTTGAAAGAAAATAACCCCCATAATCTCATATTAGGAGGTGTGACCTTCTTGGAGTGGGCATGGCCTTGTTGGAGAAAGAACTTCACTAGAGGTTGCGTTTTTTAGGTCTCAGAAGCTCAAGTCAGTTCACTTCCTGTTGCCTGTGGCTCAAGATGTAGAACTCTCAGCTACTTTTTCAGCCTCATATCTGCCTGCATGCTGCCACACTTTGCACCAGGATGATAAAGAATTAAACCTCTGAACAATAAGTTGCCATGATCAAAATATCTCTTCACAGCAGTAAAACCCTAACTAAGACAAGGGGTTACCTGACCCAGGTAACATGGTAAAAACATCTGTTTTGAAAGATAACTATCACAGGATTATGTGGAAATACCAAGTCTCATTTCTTCCCAGGTCAAATGATAGTGAGGACCAAAAGAGATAGGGACAAAAGGGTGCCTGTATGGCACCTTCCTATTCTTGTATGGGGAGGCTGCTTTTGTATTTAGTTGTAAGGTTGTTGGATCCTGACTAGTGTAGTGCTCCACCTGGGTAGAATCCACTTTACCTACCTATTGGGTCTGTTCTGATGCCTCCTTGTCAGTGTTGTGATCTCTGTGATATACAAGTTTCTCAAATTGTAGCTCTCAGATCACCAGCAGCAACAGCTCTTAGAAACATATTGAGGATGTAAATTCTAAGTCCCCAACATGGACCATGGACCTCCTGCATCAGAAACTCTTGGATTCAGGCTCAAGGGTCTGTTTTATATATGAGCTTCTAGGTTATAGTGATACACACAAAAGTCTAAGAAGACTATCCTATAGGAAATAGTAATAATCACCAGAGCCTGGAAAGCATGCGTGCCTCAACCTTGGCCTTGGGAAGGAAGTTTAAAGAAGGGAATAAGGCCAGAGAGTGAGAATACTACTACTATACAGGCCCATGATGGTGAGGCCCAGTCACGACACAATGATTGAAAGACAAAGTGAAAGCAAAAGCAGGTTTAAGAGACACTATTTAGGAGGTAGGAAAGTGCAGTACTGGTACTTCCAGGGCAATGTCTGGTCTCAAATTAGACCATCTGAATATGACATATTCGTATGACCCAATAGGTATGGTGGGGACCTAGGCATCCATGGTCTGTATATATCACATTCTCAGTGCTCAGTATACAGCCAAGGTTAAAAACTATTGTTTTAGGTCAGGCCACTCAAAGGCTGACTTCAGTGTATCATGGGACCTTGGCGAGAACCAGGAAGACAGAATCTCAGCCCAACCAGACCTACCAATTACAATCTGCAGGTGATTCAGGGCATAGTAAAAGGTAGGAAGTGGAAAGGCTTAGTTTAGCTCAGGAACTCAATCAACCTGCACCTGCCTTGTGAATTCAGACTCTCTGGGACCAGAAAAGGTTTCAAGGAGAGTCTAGCATAAGCCAGTGCTGAGAGGCTCAGATCTCCTCTGACCCGTATCACTGTAACGAGTTAGGCTCTTTCGTAGTGATAAAGCATTTCCAGCATGTACAAGTCTCTAGGTTTAATGCCAGCCCTGCAAAATAAATAAACAAAAAAATATAAAAAACATGTTTCCCAACCGTACTGTTAAAATATAGATTTTGTTTTGATAATTCCTACCACACACCGAAGGTCTTTCATACATTGTCTGGTTTATTTGAAAAGTAACCTCACTATTTTGTCAATTTAAACTTCTCTGTGTTAGCTCTTTGGTTTGTAATGAGAGAATTAGCATGGTTATTTAAAAAAAATAACCAATGACATGGTTTAACCAACTGAGAAATTAAATAAGTGCTGTCTGAGTGAAGCATAGATTGGAATGCAATGATTTTTTTCCTTCAAATGAACCAGTTTAGAATGTGGTTAAATCGATGTGGTTTAAAAATGCTAAGTGGCTATTAATAAAATGTTTGTTAAGTGAATTAACCCAATGCTGTAAAAAAATTTTTTTTAATTAAACTTTACTTAGTTCTCTGTGAGGACATGGTCTAAGGCCTTTGGTGGATTCCTGAAGCTGTGGAAAATATCAACAGTTAAATGCTGAATCTCTGTGAGGGCATCATCTAAGCCTACCATGGATTCCTGAAGCTGTGGGCAGTACCAATAGTTAACCCCTCCTTCTTTGTGAGGACATGGTCTAAGGCCTATAAAGGATGCTTGACGCTGTGATGTATCAACCATTAAACTCTCCTCTGTTGAGGACATGGTGGAAAGCCTATAGTGGGTACTATCCACATTTAAACTTTCCTTCTGTGTGGGGGACATGGCCCTAGTCCTATGGTAGAGGCATGAAGTGTGGATTATCTACAGTTAAACTCTCCTCTGTGAGGAATTTGTCTGAGGTCTATGATGGAAGCTTTGATCTGTGGATACTATCATCGGTTAAATTCTCTGTCACTGTGAGGACATGCTCTAAACTCTATGGTGGCTTTCTGAAACTATGGCTAGTACCGACAGGTTAAAGGTCCTTGTCACCGAGGGCATGCTATAAAGCCTACTGTAGAGAAGCTAAGTTGTGGATAATATCAACAGCAAAACTCTCCTTATATGAGAGGATATGGTACAAGGCCACAATGGATGCCTCAATTAATGGGTAGTGGATGGTATCAACAGTTAAACTATCCTTCTCCATGACGAGAATATAGTCTAAGGACTACAGTGGATGTCTGAAGCTGCGGATAGTATCAACAGGTAAACGCTCCTTGTCTGTGAGGATGGTATAAGGCCTCTGATGGATGCTGGAGCTGTGGATAGTATCAAATCCTATACTTGCTGCTAGGTTTTTTTTTTCTATGTTTGCATACCTGTTACAAAGTTCAGTTTTTCAGCAGACACGTTATAACCCGTCATGTATTTCAGCAACTTCAGCATCTAAGCTACCCTCCTTTCCTACAACACTGAAAACGCAAAGGAAGCACTTTATAGCTTTCTTTGGTGTTGTCTGATCCCTGAGAGTGACAGCGTCACTGAGGACTCTAGGACCGTGGGGCTGTTATGAGGTTCAGTAAGGGGCTAGTTGAACACAAGCCCTGGGTACCGTGAGAATAGAGCCAACAATTGAGACAACTAATAAGTAAGCAAAGCATATACAACGCAGATACACTGGAATGATTCCTAAGGTAGGGGATGTGAGATTTCATCACTGTATACAAAGAAATGCATGAGTTATCTATTTCTGGAATTTTCCATTTAAATATTATACTGTATTCATAATAATACAAAATGGAATGTTTAGTTTGTTATCATTATTTTCATTGAAATGTTAAATCTTGGTTTTCATCAAGGGCTGTTTGCTTTCATTTTGGTGTTAATCTCGTACTTTTTAAACGCTAAGCCAGTAAATGTGTCAAGAGTAACTAAGCTAATATAAGCATCAATATTTTCAGCTGGATGGTGATTGCTATTGCACACTAATTGACAAAGGCACAGCCGGAGACTGGGTAAATAGTTGACTTTTAGGTAACACACATAGGGTCTGTCTTTCTAACAGATACAGAATGGCAGATAACAGAGGGACATGCGATCTGCTTCAGACTGGTCCTAGTAGCAGACGAAAGCTTCTGAATAGCCAGGAATCTTCTACACCAAAGTATTAAATATATTACACACATCCCTCAAAGTTAAAAGCACACAGCCTTCTCCTCTCCAACTCTGAGCCCCTGCTTCAAGTTCCCAGTCTGATTGTTTTCCCTGCTTGTGATCCTGCAGAGGACTGGAGCTAGAACCATCTGACTGACTGGAATGCCCCACTGAGGGACAAGGGCACTGCTGCTTGCCCTCAGGCCTCCCCAATGCCGGCTCTGCCTGCCACCTACTCCAGACCCTTTGGTCTTCTCCTCTTCCCGTCTTTTCATACTTGATGTTCCGCCTTCTCCCTGGGAAGACTCATCAGAAGAGCCTTGCCATGCTCCAAAGCCCTGGGGCTCCCCAGAAACCTTTGTGTTTGCACTTGCACCTTGGTGAGTTTCTCTAGCGTCCACCTACCGTCCACATTCTGTGTGACTAATCCGAAAGCCAGTATCATCACTCAAACCACCTTCTGGGAGAAATAGCTCAATGCCATGCTGGCTATGTCATGGAGTATAGACTCATCCAGAGGCAGTCAAATATGTTTCAGAAAATAGGAAAGCCCTTTGAGGTTTGTGAGTGTTTTTCTCTTTAAAGTTATTTCAACCTAGAAATTTCCAAATTAACTATAAACACTTTAAAGAAATAAATGACACACACACACACACACACACACACACACACACACTAAAAATCAAATCCCAGGGCTTGCTGATTGAAGGTAGCATTTATAAGGAGAATTCTTTATTCCTATTTGTTGATTGGTGTCAGGCTGAAACCAAATTCTGCTGTCAGAGCTGATCTGGCCGTTGTCTTATTGCGTTTTTTCAGTCTTCAAACTCACTGACATCCACATTAGCACTTACAAATTCAAAGTGGGTGTTTTTCTGTTTCCCCAGCTCCTTTGTCACCCCTACCGGTTGCCGGGGTGTACTGCAGGTGCAGATAAAGTACCCTCGATTAGCAGCTGACTCCAGGGTGTAGTAGGAGCCAGCCTTTTCCTTCAGGAAGGTGAAGGGCAGAAGCTTCTTATAGCTCAGGTTCGACAAATCTCTCATTTTCTTTTGGAAATACAAAGGAGAATTCATTAGTAGTTGCTACAGTTTGGATCTAGAATGTACCCCCACAGGCCTACGTGTCAAAGCCTTGATCCTCATCCTGGAGCTGTTGGGAGGCAATGACTACATTAAGAGGGGCTTAGTCGTTGGGCAGTGTGCCCTCAAAGGGAATGGTGGGACCTTGACCCCTTCTTCCTCTTTTGCATCCTAACCATTAAATGAGTAGTCTGCAGCCCCCACTCCTGTACACTTCCGCCGTGGTATACCAAAGGCCCAGGAGCATCAGGGTCAATTCACCAAGATGTGAACCAAAATCTTAGGTACTTGTTACTGTGACTGAGAAGTGGCTAACACAAGACCAGGCTACTTTTGTGGAGAAAGAAGCAATTTCGGGGTGATCATAGCACTAAGGATGGTAGGATGGGGGAGATCTCCTTAGCTCTTACCTTTAATTCTAATGAGGGGCACTTTGGTTTTTTGACTCTCTTGCAGCAGAGAAAGCGTTTTCCCTTACATACAGCCAAAGTAATCCAATTTGCCTTTGCACTCCTGAGTGTTCTCATGGATAAGGGTGACACATAAAAGATCTCTAGGAAAAGAAAACTGGGTTGGCTCTGGAATAAAAACCTTGTTTTTCCCCTTCCTTTTCTTTTTTTTTTCCTGTTAAAGTTTTAGGCATAGCAAGCTTGATAACTCCTCGTACTCACATTGATTCAGAAACCTAGAACATTCTGTTTCTCAGAATCTCCCCTCTCTGGTTTTGAACCCCCACCTGTCTGCAGAGACTTATTTTGGGTGGGGGACACCTTTTGGTTCCCTCTATCACCTCACTCATTCATTCATGCTCATCCCTGGATACAAACTCACCCCATCTTCCTCCTTTTAAGAAGGGGAGGAAGCCAGGCAGTGATAGAGCACATCTTTAATCCCAGCACTCCGGAGGCAGAGACAGGAAGATCTCTGTGAGTGTCAGGGCAGCCTGGTCTACAGAGCAAGTTCCAGGACAGCCAGGATTACACAGAGAAACCCTGTCTCAAAAAACAAAAAAAAAATAAAAAATAATAAAAAAAATAAAAGGAGGAGGAGCCGAGCAGTCCCCCTGGAGTGGGGCAGGGCTCAGATTCACAGGCTGTAGGGGAGCACATATCATTTCCCTTGGGTAGAAAAAATTTGAGGGTCACCTCCACGTCTGCCGCACTTGTCTGGAACCGCCACAAGGGTGCCGCCTTCCAGGACAAGAATCTGATGGTTTGGGTCGCGAATAAAATGTTTATATGGGGAAGGTGGCTTAATACTGGGACCTGAAAAACAAAACAGGAACAGAGGTTACAAATAATGAACCAATCTGAGTCCAGCTATAAATCTTTGCTTCAGGCTTCAGGCTCAGACCCTATATAGTCCTCTTGTTAATTTTTTTTTTTACCCCAACTCACTGATACAGGAACTTTGAACCCTTTGGGGCAGTGAGACCATGCTGGCTCAGAAACAATCACCTCTCTTCAATCGTTCACAAGATAAGTTACTAAATTTCTCCAAATATTACTTTGCAGACCAATAAAAATAGGGATTAGACAAGGTAACTCTCACGGGGTTGGTATGAAGAGTGGGGGCACTGTAAGGGCTCCTCATTCCAAGTAGTCACGGTATTGAGAATTTGCTTGTCTGAATCCTCTCCCTGCTGGGCCTGTGCCCTCAGCTCTGCCATAATGCCACGGATTTCTGTCCTTCCAAGTGATGAGGACAATAGAAGGATAGGGGTGAGAGGGTAGGGCAGGCGGCAGCCAGGAGCAGCAACTCCCTGTCGGAAAGGGCGTGGCGATGGGAGGTTGCCAGAGGGAGATACCTGCATTTGTTGAGACTCTCTATGTGTGCAGGGACAAGCTGCGGCTGTGGCTGGGGATTTGTCTGAATATGGATTTACTACGGACAGAGGACTTGTTCATGTTGCCATCTCTATTAGAGTGGATGAGTTGTCCATGAGAGACAGAGGTCAGATTTTACGTGATAGATGTGTATGAGCCCAATACAGGGCTGATGATGGAAGCTACTTAGCAGATGGTAGTGTACTAGGTCATCAGTTGTGCTCTATGATTGTATATTATATGCATACAGTCATACACAAGTGGGCTTTTCCCTTGCCTCATAAACACAATGCCTTCAACTGGCATCCCCAATTTGGACTCTCCTCCCAATTGTCTTCTGCCCATACCTTGCCTACCCTGCGATTTGTGCTCAGCCTGTCATGCGGTTTGGACTTCTTCATTGAAATCTAACCTTTTACTAGGGCACCGAGTTGTGTGTTGATTTTCAGAGTTTATTTTATCTGAAAAGCTAAAGAGTGTGAAGTTATACAGGAAAGGAAACGTGTCACACTGTATATGACTTAGATGTCATCAGAAAGAGTTGCTTCCTTTGTTGAGGATGCTGAAGAGCCGACCACCCCGCCCTGTCACCCCAAGATCCCTTGGAAAATCACCTGCGTGGTTGTAAATCGTAGCAACAGGGTTGGGATCTGACAGTAGAGGGCATTTTGCTGTTGAAACAAAGACAAGAGATTAGCACGTCAATTCCATGAGCTGGGAGGTCATAGTTCATTGGACTCTGGGATGATTTCATTCCTAACGTCTACAGTTTCTACATCGTTTATAAGCACGTACGCCGAAGGCATGCAAATGCTTTTTAAAGAAAGTCTACATTCGTTAACTTTGTGAGGTTCCGGATTCAACAATATGAAGTAAGATTATTTTATAGCATGAATTTGCAGATATATTTTTCTCAAAATATTTTAATAAGAATCACAAAAATTGGGTGCTGGAGAAAGTGTTGGTTTCTCTTCCAGAGGATCTGAGTTCAATTCTCAGCACCCACGAGTAGGCTCATTACTGTTGGTAAGGCCAGTCCCAGGGGGATTGATTGCCCTCTTATGGCCTGCACAGACATTGCATGCCCATGGTGCACTGATGTATTTGCAGGCAAAACACCCATACACATAATAAATTTAAAAATAAAGATTTAAAAATAATTTTCTAAATCACAGGAACATTTATGATTTATTGACCTAGCCAGATTCCTCTTGTCTGATGCCTGTGTTTGTTCATTTGTTTTTAAAGAAGAAAATCTGGAGGCAGCCAAACCATCTACTGGAAAAGCAGTGCTTCAAAATTCATCTGAACATATGTATCAAAACTTGATTTGCAGGACCAGCAAGGTGTCTCAGTGGGTAAAGGCACTTGCTGCGAAGTCTGGTGACCTGAATTTGATCCCTGGGTTTTGTAGTAGGAGAGAACTGAGTCCCAAAAGTTGTCCTCCAACCTCCACCCATGCACCATGACACCTGTCCTCCTGTCCAGTAATTAAATACCATGTAAAAATAATAACAAAAATCCTGTGTTTGCTAATGATACACCTGAGATCCTGAACTCTAACATGTCTATCTCCGTCAGTGTCCTGGAGGAATTCCAGCCGCTCAGATGTCTTGTAGGCTGATCAGAGAAAGCATGGCTTCTGTGGAAAGGTTTAAGTACAGTTCCCTGTGTTTGGAGACCCCATTTTGACACCAGGAATGGGTTTCTTACCTTTTGGCTCTGTATGGGGTTCATCCTGGTCTCTGTGGCACTTGGGGGACATTTTCACATCTGAGCAGCTCGGTGAGGACGCCATAGCCTGAGCAGAGAGTGAACACAGTGGGAGAGGAAAGGGAAGGCAAAGCCAGCGTGCACAAGAGAATTTTGACTAAGGAAACTTTCAGCCCTCAAAAGCCTCCTCACCTCTTTGATACCTGCAGGACATAGCCCCGGCTCCACTTTGAAATGCTGCCTTAATGCCACGACGCCAGCTTCATTCCCATTCATAGGGTAATTCTAGTTTAATTTTACTTACAAAAGTAATTATGGGTTTTCTTTTAAATAAACATATACTTTCGGGCATTTGGTATATTGTATTTTCCATATAAGTTTACTCTCTAGGAACCATGCAGTTCTGAGTCAGTGACCTGGAGGGTCCTGAAATCCTATATTTTTAATATCTTCATAATGCTGCTGCTGATGGTGGTGGTGGTGGTGGTGGTGGTGGTGGTGGTGGTGGTGGTGGTGGTAGATCAGAGGTCACACTGGGAAGGCAACAAGGCTCTAAAAGACTCAACTACTAGTGTCCTGGAATAGATCAGGCTCACGATCACACTCATGTTGTAGGGTCCAAATCTCACTTCTTTGGAGCTAAATAGTATATTGTAGTTTAACAACAACAACAACTTTGGCAATCGTGAATAATAATAATAATAGAGCTGCTGGAGGTGTCACCATCCCCAATCTCAAGTTGTTTTACGGGGCTATAGTGATTAAAAAGAAAACAGCATGGTATTGGCACAAAAACAGATATGTTGATCAATGGAATTACATTAAAAACACAGATATAAATCCACACACCTATAGAAGCCTGATTTTTTTTTTTGAAGAACCCAGAAACACTCATTGGAAAAGAGACATCTTCAACAAATGGTGTTGGTCAAACTGGATGCATATAAAAGAATCCAAATAGATCTACCTCAAGACCCAGCTATACTGCTCATGGGTATATACCAAAAAGATGCTCCATCCTACCCCAGAGACATTTGCTCAACCATGTTCAGTGCTGCTCTAGTCATAATACCCAGAAATTGGAAACAATTTAGATGTTCTTCAACAGATGAAGGGATAAGGGAAATTTTAAGAAATGTAAATCAGGAAATTTCAGGCAAATGGATAGAAGTAGAGTGAGGTAACCCAGACCCAGAAAGACAAATATGAAAAACATGCCACATATTTGCTTATCTCTGAATATTAGCTGTTCAGTCACTGACAACCAAGCTACAATCTGTAGAACCAGAGGTTAAGTATAGAATAAAGGATTGTGGGGTACAGATAGATCTCATTAGGAAAAGGAAATAGAATAGTTACGGATGGATGGTGGGGGTGCTGGAACAGAGTGGGAGGGGAAGAGGTGGGAAGGAGGGAATATGGAAACACAGCTAAAATGACGGGCCATTTGAGGGGTAATATGGGAACCTAAGACAGTAGAAGCTTCCTAAAATATATACATGTATCAAGATGATCTGAATGAAATTGCCAAATATAGGGGTGAGAGAGTCCCAGCTGGCCATCTCTTGTCACCAAATGATGCTTCTAGTACTAGGATTTGGTTACATCTACAAATCGTTGGCCAAAGGGGTCCCATGGGTTGTCAATATACTATATACTATAGGTTGCTCTCTACAAAGTGACAGCAAGGCCCAATTGCTGAAGACACCTATACAACTCATTGAACATGGAAAAAATTGAGCTGGTACCTATGTAGAGCCTTCACCCTTACATTCCAGCATCTTTGGTACAGGAAGATAGTCTGCATGCTACCAAAAAAAAATGTAAACTCCAAGCCCTTTGATCTACAATGGTGCCCTGCCTGCAAGATATGCTAGGCCAAAGGTGACACAAAGTTTGTACCACCATTTCTTAAAAAAAGAAAAGAAAGGAAGGAAAGAAAGAAGGAAGGAAGGAAGGAAGGAAGGAAGGAAGGAAGGAAGGAAGGAAGGAAGGATGAAATGACTCCTAATGACATTCTGCTATACTCAGATTAGTGCCTTGCTCAGCCATCATCAGAGAAGCTTCCTCCTGCAGCAGATGGGAACAAATACAGAGACCCCCAGCCAGGCATTATTATACAGAGAGTAAGAGACTTTGGAACATCCAGCCCCAAATGGGATGTCTCTACCAAATCCCTTCCTTCCCTCAGGGCTCAGTGAATCCCACAAAAGAGTGTGAGAACCAGAGGTGATGGAGAACATCAAGAAAACAATACCTTCTAAATCAACGTGATCGAAGTTCATATGAACTCACAGAGACTGAGTCAGCATGCAGAGGGCCTTTATGGGTCTGCGCCAGATCGTCTGCATATATATTATGGCTTCCAGTTCAGTGTTTTATGGGATTCCTGAGTGTTTGAACAAGAAGGTCTCTGATTCTTGAGCCTTCTCCTGGGCTCCTTTTCTTCTGCTTGTTTGTCTTGTCAAATTCAAATGAATTCATTTTTTGTTTATCTTATTATATCTTATTATAAAAATAAATTAAATTAAAAAATTGTAAGTCAACAAATTCTCATCATGAGACTGCAAAGAACATGACAAGCTTTTATTGTACTTTTATAGGTAAAGGAACTGAAATTGAGAAAATTATCCCTAATTTCAGAACTAGGCTCACATGGCTGAGACATTCAAATCCAGGTCCTTAATGCATTTTTGACAATACAGCAACTCCTTTTGGCTACCCTATATAAATGTTTGCACAAGCTATCAAAGTTCCCTGGCCTCCTAAGGACACACAAGGGTGTTGGTGGCTACTGGGGACACAGTTAAGCTCATAGATAAGCCCTAGGCCAAGCAGGAATGTTAAACATGCAGAGTAGTCTCTTCAAAGGAAGAAATATATAACCTATTTCCTGCCCAGAGACTGGGAATGGAGGTGGCTAATAGCCTAGGTGACCTCCATGCTATCTATAGGGCTAAGCCACACCTGACCTCCCAGGCCCTAATAAACAGGACTGAAGGTGATTACTAGCCTAGTGACCTTTGTGCTATCTGTATGACTAAGTCCATACAAGATCCTCCCCTCAGTCTTTATGATTGACCATGTAGTCTATCTATAAAACCCTTCTTAGTGGGAAAGGCGGCATGTACTTTGAAAAGAATTTTGATGTAGTTATATCTTAAGCTTTGTAGAACACATGGGATTGTGTTACAATGGGGAACTTTTTTCCAAATTGTATTGAACTTAAATATGCCTAAAATAAACCACCTGATATCCAACTCTGGAAGTTTGAACCAACACTGACTACTAAGTTAAACTGGACGTCCTTCTTGCCTCACGCTTGCCTTACTCTGCTGACTGTGGTGGTCACAGAAACACCTCCCCCCAACACACACACACACACACAAGCGACATGTTGGGAAGAATGACATTCTGTGATCCAATCTAGGATAGGGGATCCTCCCAAACTTTAAAGTGCATATTAATTAACTAGCACCTTAGTTAATTAACTAGTAGCACCCTTGTTAAAATACAGGGTCTGGTTTAGTATGTCTGAAGTGGGGGACCAAAGGACCGGTACTGAGAAGTTCCCAGGGAATTGAGGTGCAGTAGACCCATGGGCCATACGCTCAACTCTCGCAGAATCTTGGTATCAATGAGGAGCTTTCAAAGTTCTAGATCTCTGGTTCCATCTCAGAAGCCGGACGCAACTGCTCTGACACTGAGAAGTTTTAAAAGCGCTCGGAGAGGCAGAACCGAGACTCAGTGCGATGCGGGGTTGGGCTCCTAACAGGAAGCCAGTTGGGCTTCTGGATGACCTAGCTTTCAGATAATTTCTCAGCTCTCCGCCTAGACAGAGTTTCTGATAAGAAACGAGTCATCGTTATCAGTCACTTTATTATTTATTCCATCTAACTGCCAAACTCCTTGGAAATGCCACTGACTTTTTGACTAGAGCAGTGTTATGGCCCGTTTGCCCCAGATTGCTCTGGGTAGTGGGACAGACAACCCGGAAATCTCCTCTCCTATTGCATTCAATCTCATTTTGGAACAGATACAAGCACCAGCTTAGTCTCAGGCATGTCCAGCCTGCAGCAGGGGTATACATGCGACTGAGGACAACTGTGCAGGCCAACACAAATCATAAACTTACAAAACTGCGGGTCTTTTTTTTTTAATTCAATCAATTTCCATGATTCTCAAGCATGAACTTCATAAATGACAATACTGTGTTATCTTGTCAAAATCCTGGACATACCTGGTAGCGTTTTCTTACCTTTCTGGGGGCAAGGGTTGACCATCACATTTCTACCAACCATTAGCTTAGAAGCATAGCCCCTTAAGTATAGAGCTGTAGGGCCCTCAGCACATTCAAATGGAGGCTCTGAGGTAGAGTTCTTGAGTGAAATATAGGAATACAGACCCAGGCAAGACATACTACTAGTTTGTTTCAATTCAACTTTTAGTAAGGAGAATCATCAAACATCTCTTTTGGCTTAAAGGTACCCTGAAAAAGAAATCTCCAAATGTCAATGAGAAATAAGAAGGTTTAGGAAACTATGGTTTAGAAGTACTGCCCTGGAATTAATAAAAAAAAAAAATCTTTTGATAGACATCCAGGGATTAGAAGAATGTCTTGAAGTGTGATGGGGTGAGCTTGGGGATAGGACAAGACTGATCTGCCAAATGATGAAGGAACAAGTGGTACAAGCATAGAGAAACTGAGAGAGATGCAAAGATAAGGAGGGCAGGGATCTGAGATTTGATGTGTAGGAAGGCTCTGAGGGGCACCGTCACTAATGCTTGCTAGGACTGTGTCCGACGTTCAGTGTGAGCCACTGGTAGCCTGTACCTGCTAGCTCCTAGCATACTCAGTGGATCTACAATACTAGGATGGTTCACTGATCATCAGAAATGTAGAACCTATGGCCCAATCAGAATTAGAGCTTGGATTTTTAACAAGAAGCCTGGCTGATCCCTACTCACACCTGCATCTTGAGGTGCACCACACTATGAGGCATTTTATCCATTGTGGCTGACATAGGATTACCCAAAGAAATTCAGGGGAAGGCAGACTCAACAGAGGTTGGAGAAGTATTGAGCTAATACATATGATATTTGAGAGTGCTTATATTATTTTATTTGTAGTGGAGATGATCCAAGTTTGAATCAATTTAGCTCCAAAGAGAAAAACAATTTCAATTGGTGCACCTTGAGAACAAGATCAGCAATTATAAGAAATCAGGGACCCACCCCCAACAAGAGCCATCTGTGAAATGTCAGGAATTTAGGTAAAGAAACAGAGATAGGAGTTTGAGTCAATTTTTACTTCAACTTTGCAAACAGGGTAATTCAGTATCTTTTAAGCATTGAGGACATCAGAGAACTGATGGTCAGACTGCTAGGGATGGGCTCTCTGGAGTTCCAGTGTTGGAAAATTGGTTCCCAGTGTAGTGATGTGAGCAGGTAAGGCCTTCATCAGGTAGGGCCCAGCTGCAGTCATTTCTGGTCCCTCTGTTTCCTGCCATCACCAATTGCTCTCCCAAGCATCAAGAGCTAAGGTTATGCAACTGGAAGAGCCCTTACAGTAAGTGGTAGGCATCACACTGTTTGGACTTCAGCATCCAAAACCATGAGCCAAATAATCCTGATGTCCTTATAAGCTATATAGCCTTAGTGGTTCATTATAATAACAGTAAACTGATAAATATACAGACATCATTGGCCACACGGCTGACAGAATTCATATCAGTTGGTATCTACTACATGTCCATTCATTTAAGGAAATGCTATATTTGCTATCAGGGACCACTGTCCACCCAGAAAAGAAAGCCCAGCAAGGTGGCACCAGAAGCAGTTTCCTGAGACAAATTTGCTGTTTACCTTTAGAATCTATTCACATCACTAGGAGAGGACCAAGTGCTCTGCCACAGTGCACCAAAGGATTAGGCCTCAAACTCCATTCCCTACCTCTACCGACTTCTAAGACACTATCAATTTGGGGAACAAGTTCCACTGGGTAAAATACCTCCTTTTGCACCTAGAGCGAGTTGCTCAGCATACAACTTAAAGGTAAAAATTGAAAGGATAGAAGAGCCACAAGTGAAAAAAGCCGGGCCAACTTAATAAGTGCCATTCCGTTTTCCTAGTGATACAAGCCTACAGCTAAGGAATAATAAGATGTAGGTTTGGGTCAGAGCTGGTAAGAACTAAGTCACAGGTCCCACAGCCCAGAGGGTATGCCAGGACTACATACCTGGGTCACAGATGTGCTTTTCGGTAGCTCTGAGAAGATACTGGAAGCTCTGGAGTATCTTTGGATGCAATAATCCCAGAGACTATTGCTTCACTGGGAGTTATAGAATGGGAGTGGATAGATATGACGTTGTGGTTATAATTATCATCTCATTGTTTCATTGGCTTGTCACCTTGAAGGTGATTGTAAAGTCCTTGATGTTTTTCTGCTTGTTGGGTGAGATCCCCTCCTCTGGCTCTGTGATTGCTGATCACCAATAACAAGCAGTGGGAATATCGGACCCATTTCCAACCTCTTTTCCAGCAATAAAAAGGATGTCTTTTGCTTCTATTCCCTTGGCATACTTCTTACAACACAGTCGTGTGGGTGTAGGAAGTCTAAAGCTGCCTCGCTGCATGTTATTGACCCACATTATTGACAGTCCCCGATGTCTGATTCTTATCAGCATCAACTAACCAGCCCAGTCATCCTGGTGAGCTGCATGGAACATAATAAACCGGATGAACCTTAAATTCTGCCTCAATCGCAGAATTACGAATGGAATAAGGTACGAATCTTTGGGCTAGTTTGTCCCAGATGTCCAGAAAAGAATTTGGTACTAGGACAGAATGCCACAGTAGCTGATGAATAAATATTGGCTTTGGTTCTGCATTGCAGGTAGAAGATAAGAAGACCACAAGAATTATTTGTAGGCAACATACTAAAATTCTTCTCCTCTGAAACCTCTTGAGTGAGCCCCCTCATAATTCAAATAACTCTTAGCACCACTGTCTTCCACATGCCAACTAGTATGGTCCTTGAAGCGGTACTGAAAGCATTCCACTGCCTTTCAAACCCACAGTACTAAACCCAAATTTCTCCAAATGCATGGTTCAACTGACCCATCACAGTCCCTGGTACCAACTTCTGTCTTAGTTAGGGCTTTGATTGCTGGGAAGAGACGCCATGATAGTGGCAAGTTTTATAAAGAAAAGATTCAATTGGGGTGGCTTACATTTCCAGAGGTTTAGTCCATTATCATGATAATGCAACATGGTGGCATGCAGGCAGACATGGTGCTGTCCACATCTTGATAAGCAGGCCACAGGAAGTCGATTATGACACTTGGAGTTATTCCAGCTGTTATAAATTTTTTTGCAATGAATCTGAGGACTATTTCTTTGACAGACTAATACTCTTTCCTTTGGATATATTTCTAGGTGTAGATATATTTCTGTTAGGTCAACTGGAATTTTTTTGTTAACTTGTTCTAACTGTAACAGAATCCTGATGTGATTTAAAGGAGTAAAAACTAAATTTAGCTTATAGTTTCAGAGATTTCACTGCCGATCCAGGGGTTGGGTGAAGCTGAGCCTCACAGTCATGGGAATACTCACTAAACGGACAGGAAGCTGTTGGGGAACAATCCTTCTGCACACTGTGAATGTGTATTACTGTTGGGTCCGAGCATCGTCGCCCAGTGATGAGGGAAAGACCACCAAAGTCCATTAAACCAGAAGCAAACTTTAGTCCAGAAAAAGAAAAAAAAAAAAAAAAAAGATCACCATGGGGCACACAAAGCTGTAGCTGTTAAAGTGCTAGCTGTGATTGCAGCCAGATGGCCTTATGTACCTGTGGCAATGGGGGTTGGTTCGGGGCCTCATTTTATAGTAAAATCAAGCACCAGGTATGGGTCAAAGAGCTTTGACAACCTTGAGATCAGGCTTAAAGTCACATTACGTTTTAAGTTTTACAACTTTTGGTTATAGGATGTTAACTTAGGATGTTTGCAAATGCCTGTGACTGGCACAGCTGCTTTTCATTTTCCCTGACAGAATGCAAGGCAGAGAGTAGAGGCACATAGGGTGTAGGAAGACAGCTGAAAATGAAGGGAATACAAGCAGAGGGTCTCACAGAGGCAATAGTTAGAAGCTAACCTTTGTCCCCAGTACCTGTCTAGCTGGGAAGCTGGGAGGCAGGAGACAATTGTTAAAAGTTCATCTCTGTACACAGAGGCTGCCAGGGTGTCTACTCTAATGGCAAGAAACTGTTTGTTAAAGGTGAACACTGGCTGCCAGCTTTATTTATTTATTTTTTCCAAAATGTGTTTGGGTTTACAACTTTGTATTTCTATATTTCTGCATTTCTATTTTTGGAACCTACATTTCTGTATTTTTGGACTCTTCATTACTCTCATTGGTTAATTTAAAAACTGACAGGCCAGTAGCAAGACAGGAAGTTAGGCAGGAAAGCCAAACTGAGAACAAGAAGGGTGGAGTCAGAGGGACGCCAACCAGCCACCCTGGAAGCAAGACATGCTGAAGGACAGGTAAAACCGCAAGCCACGTGGCAATACATAGATTAAAAGAAATGGGTCAATTTAAATGTAACTGTTAGCTAGTAACAAGCCTGCATTATTAGTCAAGCATTTATAAATAATATTAAGTGTCTATGTGGTAATTTGGAAGCAGCTACCAGGCTGAGGAGCAGGTGATCAGGACAGGAAAATTACTACCTACAGAAGCAGAGAAAGGGGAGTGGCTAGGACAAGATATGTTTTTTTTTTTCTGGGCTTGGCAGTTTATTTTATTTTATTTTTTATTGTCTATAATTTCTTTTTTTTAATTTATTAAAGATTTCTGTCTCTTCCCCACCTCCGCCTCCCCTTTCCCTCCCCCTCCCCCAATCAAGTCCCCCTCCCTCATCAGCCCAAAGAGCAATCAGGGTTCTCTGCCCTGTGGGAAGTCCAAGGACCACCCACCTCCATCCAGGTCTCGTAAGGTGAGCATCCAAACTGCCTAGGCTCCCACAAAGCCAATAAGTGCAGTAGGATCAAAAACCCATTGCCATTGTTCTTGATGTCTCAGTAGTCCTCATTTTCCGCTATGTTCAGTGAGACCTGTTTTAACCCAGGCTTTTTCAGACCCAGGCCAGCTGGCCTTGGTGAGTTCCCAATAGAACATCCCCATTGTCTCAGTGTGTGGGTATACCCCTTGCGGTCCTGAGTTCCTTGCTCGTGCTCTCTCTCCTGGTGCTCCTGATTTGGACCTTGAGATTTCAGTCCGGTGCTCCAATGTGGGTCTCTGTCTCTGTCTCCTTTCATCGCCTGATGAAGGTTAATATTCAGGAGGATGCCTATATGTTTTTCTTTGGGTTCTCCTTCTTATTTAGCTTCTCTAAGAACCCGAATTATAGGCTAGGACAAGATATGTTTTTTTAGTGATCTATTTTCTCTATGTAGGACCTACCTCATAGTTACAACATGTTCAAATAATGTATCGTATTATAAATCTTGCAAGGGATTAGACCACTGGATCAGAGCCATTAGGGCCTAGTAACTTCTTCAAAGCTTGTATCTAAGCCCTCAATATATGAACCTGTAGAGGACATCCCAAATTCAGATCATAAAAACCAGTTAATTCTACTATTTCCAGGAATCTTCATCAGGGCGACATATCAGAACATGGAGTTATGTGAGGACAATTCTGAGTGCTTGTAAGAACATGCCAAGCAGTAAGACAAGAAAGAGTCTAATGACCTCAGTTTCTACAAAACACAAAGTTGTTCTTGGAGTGTGTTTTTGTGCTCCTGCCAGATGAGTTTTACTCAATATTGCTTGCTGTTATTAATCTACTAAATGTTAAGATGATCCTTTATATGTCCCTGAGGAAAAACATGTTTTTGTCACATGTTTTTTTCCCTTGTGATCATACACAGCTTGAATTCATGGGGACTATGCTCAGGTGACCCTTCTTAACCCTCGGAGCATAAACTGCAAGAATGCCCCTTCACTGGCCTGTTATGGAGGTGAATCCAACCTCAATAGGGTTGGGAGCTATGAGCTCTAGGGAGGCTAAACAAAGTGGCACAGAATGACACCACAGAAGTCCAGAAGGCATAACGGCAGTCTTACAGACTTGTTACTCATGGTCCATTAATCTCTGGGGAAGAGACTTTCTACAACAGATGAATTCAGAAATCTGTATCCCTACCTCTAATGCTGCCTGGTCTTCACAGAATGGGAAACCAAAAGGGGAAAGGATTAGAAAGAGTTTCAGGGGTTCCCTAAATCTATATTCCCACAAGGACAGAATCGTAAACATAGATTGGGTTTTTCTTGGGGGGGGGGTTCACTGAAAATATACCACCTCTAAAAATTACAAGGAAATCCAGTGAGCCTCTGTGGTCACCTCAATGGTTCCTCTCTAAAGAAAAGTCAAAGGCTCTTCACCAGTTAGTTGGACAGCAGTTAGAGAAAGGACACATAGGACCCCCTCTTCTCCCATTTTTGTAATTAAAATCTGGCAAATGGAGACTATTGATTGACTTACATAGTATTACTGCCACCATGTGGCAAATAGGAGCCTTACAGTCTGGTTTCCTTACACCCACAGCTCTTTGTTAAGATTAGCCATTAAGAGTTTTGGATTTCCAAGTTCTGGCTATTACAAACAATGCTGCTATGAACACTATCCTGAGTGAGGTAAGCCAGACCCAAAAAGAGGAACATGGGATGTACTCACTCATATTTGGTTTCTAGCCATAAATAAAGGACATTGAGCCTATAATTCGGGTTCTTAGAGAAGCTAAATAAGAAGGAGAACCCAAAGAAAATCATATAGGCATCCTCCTGAATATTAACCTTCATCAGGCGATGAAAGGAGACAGAGACAGAGACCCACATTGGAGCACAGGACTGAAATCTCAAGGTCCAAATCAGGAACACCAGGAGAGAGAGCACGAGCAAGGAACTCAGGACCGCGAGGGGTGCACCCACACACTGAGACAATGGGGATGTCCTATCGGGAACTCACCAAGGCCAGCTGGCCTGGGTCTGAAAAAGCCTGGGTTAAAACAGGTCTCGCTGAACATAGCGGACAATGAGGACTACTGAGACCCCAAGAACAATGGCAATGGGTTTTTGATCCTACTGCACCTATTGGGTTTGTGGGAGCCTAGGCAGTTTGGATGCTCACCTTACTAGACCTGGATGGAGGTGGGTGGTCCTTGGACTTCTCACAGGGCAGGGAACCCTGACTGCTCTTTGGGCTGATGAGGGAGGGGGACTTGACTGGGGGGGGAGGGGAGGCGGCGGTGGGGAAAAGACAGAAATCTTTAATTAATTTATAAAGAAATAAATAAATTAAAAAAAGAGTTTTGGATTTAAAGGATTGCTTCTATACTATACATATTCATCCTGATAATAAGATGCATCCTGCCTTTTCAGTTCCTCCACTCAATCATAAAGAACCTCAATTCCGATATCAATGGCCTGCATTACCTCAGGCTATGACAAACTTCCCTACTATGTATTAATACTAAGTAGGAAAGGCTTTAAAGCCTGTGGAGCAGGCTTTCTTTCAGGCTTATATTATTCCTTATGTGGATGATATCTTATTAGCCACCTCCAAAAAGGAAAGGACTACAATCCATATATCACATGACCAGGAAATGCTATATAAAAATGGGATTATTTTTACACCTGAAAAAGTATAAAGGTCAACACTGTAAAATACTTGAGACAACTAGTTACTAGAACAGCTGTTAAGCCACATACACACAATACAAGACAGTCACACACACACACACTCACATGCATAAACACACATGTACACACACACAAGTGTCCATTAGAGAAGACTTTGGAAACAGCTTCCAACTCTCAGAAATTATTATTAGGAGGTATCAATTGTCTGCATCCTACTCTGGGAATCCCTAACCCATCTATTGAAAAGGAGAGAAGGAGAGGCAGCATTGGACGGTCTTTTCATATGCTCTTGAGAGACAAAGAAAGAACCACAGATACTTGAATTCAGACTATAGAAGAGTTGGCCCACATCAACATCCACCAAATTTATGGACTGTTGGAGCATGTGAAGGGGACAAACCTTTAGGTCCAAAACAGCAGGATATCCATGACCCAGGACAATAACAGGATATTCAGGAGGAGGCCCAGTGAGAGCCCATTATCAGTGATGCGGCAGGAACCAGGGGCCTCGAACCAGGCCAATGACTCAGCAACGAACACTTACAAGTAAAGATGTATGGACTAAAGGATAAACTGTGTGACTCACGGGGCCACACTACAGCCTCCACAACATGATTCGTCTTTCTTTTTCTTTCTTTCTTTTTCTTTTTGTTTTGATTCTCTGTTTTGCTTGTTTCATTTTTTTTTAGTTGGTTTTGTTTTGGGTTGGTTACAAGAGCAGAGAGTGGATTCAAGGGGACAGGGAGGTAAGTGGGATCAGAATGCATGATATGAAATCTACAAAACATCGATAAAAGTAAAAATGTTGACATAATTGCACATATATGAACATAAGCACCTAAAAGATGCAGCCTGTGTTCTTAGGAAGTTAATAAAAAAAGACCTAGGGAATGTCTCCAGTTAGCCAGAGCACATTTCCCCCCACCCCACCTCTCTCCTCTGTGTTAAACATACATTCATCTTCTCCCTTGCAGGAGTTCAGCGCCACCTTGTGGCAGCAGCTTTCTTAGGTTGTGGATCTGTGTATTTGAATACAGTGGACTGGAATGCCCTCAGTGTTTCCAGTTCCTAGTGATAACTTTGACTTTCCAGTTGCCTGTCATTTGTAAATTGGATCAGGAGAATGGCTAAACTGAGGTGCGCTCTCCCCTGATCCACACTTCCCTGTTTCTCAGACATGATCTGTTTTGACTATGCCTAACAAAGATGCGGTGTCAACACTGAGTAGCTGTCACGTGAGCTGATTACTGGGAAGTCGGTAAAGGCAACCACTCCTTTACTGCTATAAAAAATGCCTCGGCTGAGTAATTTAAACCTACTAGATATTTCCCATAACTCTAGAGGCTGGGAAGTCCAACAGAGTTGGGGTCTGGTGAGTGCTTACTCTTGGCTTCATAGGATTGAATGCTTGTAAAAGGGACAACCGCTGTGCTGTGTCTTCAGGCCCCACTAATCCCATTCACCTAATTAGCTCCCAAAGATACTGCTGCTTAATACTATTATATTGGGAATTAACTTACAAACACTCAAATCTTGGCAGTGTTTAATGTGGAAAGACCAGCAATTTGTTGTAAGAATGTTAGAAGGAAAAGTGGATAATTGACAATCTCTAAGTAGACTCATTACTCCGGGGGACATAGTATTGAAAGACTTAAGCCTATGGGGAACATTTCTCATTCTAATCACCATAGTAACCAAGAGCAGGAGTCTCTGTCTCACTGATCAACAGCTCCACAATCGTAGCCCATTCCTGGTACTGGGATCTTTATTAGCCTATGATGTCTAGGAAGGGCATTGTCATTCCCCCCACCCCTGTTACAGAGTAACTTCACTTAAACTCTTTTAAATGTATATATGAGTATATTGTAGGATGTTTCTACAGTAGTAGGTTTCAATACAGCTTTTCCAAAGATCTTTAGTGTTACCTTTCTCTCTTCTTCCTTCTCCGCCCTGCACTTGTATCCCCAACCCCACTTAATCCTTCTTGTCCCATTATCCCCTGATTGACTATATTTATACCACCTGCATCTTGTCTTCCTCTCTTGTTTTTTTTTAAGATTTATTTATTTATTATATAAATGTTCTGAGTGCATGTGTGCCTGCAGGCCAGAAGAGGGCACCAGATCTCCTTATAGGTGGTTGTGAGCCACCATGTGGTTGCTGGGAATTGGAAGAGCAGGCAGTACTCTTAACTGCTGAGCCATCTCTCCATCCCCTCTACCCTCTCTAAAAGACTCTCCTCAGTGACTCTTCCATAGCTCCATGAGATCCATGGTTATTCAGATTAATCACAGATATCTAAACTCAAAGATAGTATCTACATGTGCTCAAGAACATGTGAAGCTTGTCTTCCTGGGTATTAGTGAACAAGTGTTCCCCATTTCCCCACATCCTCACCTGCATTTGTTGTCTTTAACAACAACAACAACAACTCTGCCATTCGGACGAGGGTAAGGTAAAATCTCCAAGCAGTTTTGCTTTGCATTTCCCTGGTGGCTAAGGATGATGAATATTTTGCAAAAGTGTTTCTCAGTCATTTTTATTTCATCTTTTGAGAGCTCTCTGTCTAGTTTAGAGGTTCTCAACCTTCCTAATGCTGTGATGCTTTAATACAAGTCTTCATGTTGTGGTGACCCCCGACCACAAAATTATTTCCATCACTACTACATAACTGTAATTTTGCTACTGTTATGAATGTGATATAAATATCTGTGTTTTCTGATGATCTTAGGTGTCCTCTGTGAAAGGGTCATTCGACCCCCAAGAGGCCACAACCCACAGTTTGACAACCACTGGTCTAGTTCCATTCTTCACTTTTAATTGTTTGTCTACTCGATGCTTGCTTTTCAAATTCTTTGTATACTCTAGATACCAACCCTCTGTCAGATGTTTCAATTTCTGTGAAGAATTGCTTTGGAATTTTGATGTGGATGCTTTTTGGCAGGATGGCTGTTTTCATAATATTAATACTACTCAGAACATGGAGAGCTGTCTATCTTTTGGTATCTTCTTCAATTTCTTTCTTCAGTGTTTTTACATTTTTCTTGTCAAGTCTTTAATTCCTTCTTTAGATTTATTCCATGGCATTATTTTTATGCTATTGTGAATGGATTGCTTCTTTAGTTACTTTCTTGAAATATTTGTTGTTGGTCTTCAAGCAATATATTATTTTTTTAATTCATTTTTGTTCTTGTTGCTTTTATTTTTATTTATTATATCTCTCATACATTACATCCTGGCAGCAGTTTCCCCTCCATCAACTCCTCCCAAACATACCTCCCCTCTCCCCCAGATCCACTTCTCTTCCATTTCCCTTCAGAAAAGAGAGGCCTCCCAGGGATATCGACCAAGCATGGTATAACAAGATGAAATAAGCCTGGGCACACACCCTCATATCAAGGCTGGATGATGCAATCCCGGAGAAGGAAAAGGATCCCAAAAAGAGATACCCCACACTCCCACTGTTAGGAGTCCCACAAAAACGCTAAGCTTCACAACCATGGCATATAGAGCAATGTGTGCTTTCTCCTTGATTCATTCTATTGGTGAGGCCTCCAGTGAACTTCTATTTGCCTCAGTACATTTTTCACTTCAAGTTTTATTTCAGTTTGACTTTTCTTCCTAAATTCTCTCTCTCTTTATTGAATTGTTTTTTTTTTCATATCTTATTTTTTTTCTTTATTTCATTTGCACGTTTGTGTGTTTGCAGTCTCCATGATGGCATTTATTCATGTTCTTTTTGCGCTCCTTAAACACAGTTGTTCTTTGTGTACATAGGGAGTGAGAAGTTTTTAAGTGTCTGTCTTCGTCACTTTTCAACCTTACTTTTAGAGACAGGGTCTCTCCCTGAACCCAGAGCTTGCCAATCAGTAACTTATCAGCAAGCCCCAGGGATCCTCCTATCTTAGCCCCATGGGTTCTGAGGTTACAGATGCATACCGCACGATCTAGATTTTTTTTTTTTAATGTGGATGCTAAGGATAGGAACTCAGGTCCACATGCTGGCACAACACTTTACCAACTGAACCGCCTCCCCAGTTCTGCAGCCAGTGATTTCCATCATGACCCTTTACCTCTGCTGATAAAGACTAAAACCAAAGTGACCTTATTGAGAGTTGAGTCTCTGCATTTTGGAATCATTGACAATTGGAGGTTTATACAATTAGTGGTGGGCAAGCCCTATTTAAATCAAGCCAGAGTCAAAGAAAGCAATTTCTAGAGCACGTTATGCCCTGCAACAGCAGAAGCAGAACTGAAGGGTGGGTGTCCTGCTTTTGGCTTGTCTATCCTTGTTTTCTGAAGTGGAACGCTGGGAGGTAAAGCAGTGAGATCAGCGATGGTGTGGAGTAGGTGACGCACCCCAAGTAAGCGGTGGCTCTGCCCCTCAGGGAGGTGCATGACTCATTCAGCAAGGGGAGCTTGTCCTCCCAACACAGCACCCAAACTCCTTCATAATGACTAACAGACTTTCTGGAGTATGCATGGTTTCCCACACCTCTGCAGATGAATCATGTCTTGGTAAAAATCCACAAACATCAGTCAGCCATGGCAGACACACTTTGATCCCAGGAGGCAGAGGCAGGTGGATCTCTGATTCTGGGCCAGCCCAGTCTACAGAGGCAGCTAGAGCTACAAAGGGAAACCCATCTCTAAAAAACAAACTAACGAACAACAAAGTAAAGCCCATAAGGAGTCTGATACAATTTGATACATTATCCTTCTCTTAGAAAAGGTATTCATTTCACTTAAGTGTTATACAAGACTAAAAAGAGTTAATGTTCATTATTTTTAAATTTTCTTTTGCTTTCTCCATTCTCATTTCCCTTTTACATTATTTGGCACTTTTCTAATGTTTTGAACAAGTCTTGATGTGGTTCACAGCTATTCTACCATTTAGCTACACCTCCAGTCTAGTCAGTAGAAAGAAGCATGACTTGGCTGAACCATTATTTTATATATATATACGTATATATACATATATACGTGTATATATATATACGTATATAAGCAGAAGAGGGTTCAGACACCTATCATGTGTTGGTTTAAATAGTTGTCGGGCAAACTTTTGTTGGACGCACGCCAGTGTCAGTCTTCAGTACAGAAAAGGTAAGTGTCATCAAGAAGAAATACTTGCCAGCATACTGTGTTTTACATTAGAGTAATGGCAATACCACAGAAACAACAAAGAAATTAGAAAACAGAAGCTATACTGAAATAAATATTCTCAAATTTTCGACATCCTAAATAGAAGAAGCCAGTCAACACATCAGGAAAATTGAAGAACATTCTAGGATCTCTTTTCTCCAAAAGCACTGGAGAAGGGTCATTTCATGGACTGATCCTACCAAATTTTTGAGGAACAATTAATTCCTGCTGTAACCAAGTTGTTCTAGGCAGAAAGCGAAAAGTTATACAGATGCATGAGGATAGTAATTTTTTTATTTTAAAGCCAGAAAAGAATGATGATGATGATATTAGCAGGCAATGTGGTATCATACCATCTTTGGTTGCTAAAGAAAAAGTTCCAAAATCTAAGAAAAAATGATCAAAATACCCATATCTCTTAAAATATAACAATGTATTAAAATACTTCTAATCATAAAAGGTTTATCCTATAAACAAAAAAGCTCATTATAAAGATTGTTATGTTAACAGTTAAAATGATAATGTTTGTACTTGATACAAAAAAGCACTTGCTAGCTTTCAACATTTACTCCAATTTTTTTTAAATAATCTTCGCATTAGAAATAATGGGAGAGTATTCCTTTAACCTATATGTTTATTCTTTTCCAAATCAGCAATAAGACAACAGAGCCGATTAGAAGTGCAACTCAGTTCCTGGGTAGTGCTTTGGGATAAGAATTGAGAAATCTAGGTGTGGTGGCCCACACTAGGCAAGCTCTCTACCACTAAGCTATGCCTAAGTTCTTGTTTTTTTTTATATCTTAGCAATGTCCTGTGGAATAAAGTTAATTTGTTAACAAATTTGGGGCTTATCAATTATTTTGTGGGACTTGGAGTGAAATATTTTTAAACATAGTAATTGTTAAAGAATTAATTCTCATATGGGCATGATGGTACATGACTTTAGTCCCAGCTCTTGAGTGGCAGAGACAAGCAGGTCTCTGTGAGTTGAAAGCCAGCCTGGTCTACAGAGCGAGTTCCAGGACAACCAGAGATACATAGAGAAACCCTGTCTCAAAAAACAACAGAACAAAAAAAAATTACAATCAAAAACTAATTAATTCTCTGAAATGTAAAGTTTTCTATGAGTTTTGCATGTAAATAGTTTTTACTGTATTAAAAATACTTATTTTAAGTCAAAATTAGCATGATTTTTTATTGAAGCTAAAAAGTCTCAGATTCCCAAGCCACCATTATTTATTTTCATGTAAAACAAGAAAAAAATTAAAATTACCAATCAGGGGCTACATCACAGAATAGTTCAGTTTCAATCTGACTACCCCATTTATTACTTTATTCTTTAGCCCAGATATTTTATTTACATAAAAAATATTGAAACCATCAATGGAACTGCTGCAGGGTTTCTTGTTTTGTTTTGTCTTGTCTTATCCTGTCTTGTCTTTAGCACAATAGTACAGTTCGTAGCTCTGCTGTGCTTAGCCCAAGAACCTAGGGTACCAGACACTCAGTCAAAGACTGACCTGTGACAGCGGCCCCTGAATTCATTTGTTCATGCCAATGATGCAAGAGGCGCTCCTATGAGTAAGCAAAGCAGAAGTAAGCTTTATTAAGAGATAGTAAGGAAAAATAAGAAATTAAGGAAAGGCAAAACACCAAAGTGTTAGGAGGGGTACCAAAAGAAAAAAAATGATCTTCCTTATCTGGGGGTTTTGTCTGTCAATGGCAGAAACTGGGCATAGGCTGAGGCTATCGCTGTGATTAGCTCCCTGGACTGTCATGGATGAGCCAATGGAGGATGCACACACTCAAGGCATGCTCAGCTGGTCCACCTAGAGTTGATCATGCACACCTACACAAGAGTGGCTGGACCCCCTCACCTTTGTCCTTACCTGACCTTGGCTTTGTGAGTCTTTTGCTGGCCTTGTTCCTTCTGATCTTGCAGGTGTTTCAATAATTATACTGAACTTCCTCTTGTTCTCACAGCTACAAAAGTAGTTGTAATGGTTCTTAGTTAATACCTTTCTGCAAGGTAGTCAGAGGTCTTTTTTCCGAGACTTTCTTAGAACCCTTCTTTACTTACTCTGTTACAGTTAGCTGAATAAGCAGCCAGGGGCCACTGGGACTTCTGACTCCGGCCAAGAGATCCATCTTTCTCTTATTTATAGTTTGGTTGTCTCGTGCACAGCTGCGAGCTCTTTGTTGCTCCTCCTGACTTGGCTGTTTTAACCCTAAAATTCTTGTTAGCCTCAGTTTTCATCTGAGCCCGTTTCTAGTAGTTAGATGAGGGCAGGAACTCGAGGCAGGAACTGAAGCAGAAACCATAGAGGAATAAGGTGTTACTAGATTCCTCCCCATGATTTGTTCAACTTGCTTTCTTATGCAACTCCAACCCAGGACTACCTACCCAAAAGTGACAAGGCACCCAGTGGGCTGAGACTTCCCTTATCAATCAAGAAGATGTTCCCATGGGCTTACCCACAGGCCAGTCTGATGGAGCCAATTGCTCAGCTGAGGTTCCTTTTTCCCAAGTAACTGATTTGTTTTAAAACTAACCAGTGCAGGTAGCAACTTTGATATTAATAAAACGCTAAAACCTGTGGGGGGGGGCTGTGTACTGGTGATACGGCTGCAATAATGGAAAGTGTATTATAGAATTTTCCCATGAAAATTAAGAGCACTGAGAGTCCTTACAGGTACCTAGAAGATGATCAACACCACTGCTGTGTTTCTTGCATTAACACGTTTTCAGTGATGGTGGCAGCCAAGAAAGTAGAAGGAGAGATCCTTGCTAAGAGGGTTGGATCGGGAATTGCTAGTGGGCATTCCAAACATGGAACCTGCTTTCAGATGTGCTGTAAAAGCAAGCTCCAGTTTTCCACTAAAACTTAAGGAGGTTTTGATGGTGTTAGGTTCTCAGTATGGCTTTTCCAGTTCTTGGAGCTGGAAGCCCCCAAAACGATACGTTCTTGTTAGCAGAATTACCAAGGCAAGGGCACACGCATTGAAATTTTAATACCTTCTGCAATTCGTCTCCCATAAATTCCCTATGCTGATTCACACACGATACATGGAGAAACAGCCACAGCCTCGGTTTCCTCACACCATTGAGTATTGTCTTTGTAATTAGTGACATCCTGGTGAGTGGAAACCTCATTTATTGCTTTGATTTGTATATTGCTAATAAATATTGTAGGTTATTATAATTGCTTCTGTTTATTGAATATTTGTATTTCATATCTGGTAAAATGCTTTTAAATCTAATTTTTCCTACCAGTTAGCAAATAGTAACCAAAATCTTTGGGTATGAGTTGCTTCTTTTCTTCAGTGTGTTGTAAATAATTTTTCCCAAGTATCTTGTCTTTTTGGTTTTCTTTCATGGTGTCTTTGGTCCACATTTCCTCTGAAATTTGAGCATTTTGATGGCACTTAATGTCTCGGTTTTTCTTTTGCAGTTTTTAGGATGCAGACCATTGGGCAATGACTAAGAATTCTCTGCCATTGGCTTTTTATCCAGAAACTTTAAATGTTAGGCATTTTAACTATTTTTTAAGTGATGTTGTGTGTTCTGTTCAAATTAGTGCTTTGCGTTGCTTTGGTTTTCCACTTGCCCAGAACTGCACAATGATCCTTAGCTGCCATGAATTATGAGAACCATCTTCATGGTGCTCCTATATGGTTCCATTCTTTGACAAGAATTCTTCTGATACTTCTATTTATTTCTGCTATTTTGTTGAGTAGTTCAGGGGTTACTTTTGTAAATTTGCCCTTCACTTTCACGTAAGGGAGGGATGAAGTTAAATACTTTGTTGGCTCACATCATAGAATGCGGGTTTCATGGAGACAAGCTTCAGAAAGATGTGACAGAAGCAGGTCTTAGGCCCCAGGGTAGGGCTGCTTGGCAGAAGCCTTTCAACATGGACGTCCATACTATTGC
This sequence comes from Alexandromys fortis, assembly GCF_014885135.2. Lineage (NCBI taxonomy): Eukaryota > Metazoa > Chordata > Mammalia > Rodentia > Cricetidae > Alexandromys > Alexandromys fortis. The sequence continues at coordinate 13,988,334 of NW_026067917.1, forward strand.
TTTATCTACAGGGGCTACACCAGAGGCTGCCCCAGAAATTTCCATGGCACTTCCTCAAGTCTATTAGCGTGCAAGTGACCCCTCAGTGGTCTCTGTTGTTCATGGTGTACACCTGTTACCCTAAAGGCTCTATCCTTTCCAGTGGCAGCCCCTGACCAGAATGCTAGGCATTTTTGTAGATTGCTCTTGACAGATTACAAGGAACAGTAGATTGGGTCCTCTGAGTGTGTCAGTGGAGAATTCTGTACCTGATTTTGAGACTCTAGTGTTCCACTAGCCTTCTGTATAGTTGATAAGTGTTGAGGAAGGGTCGAATGGCCTTTATTGTTGCAGGATCCCTGACGTTTTGGTTTTGATTGTCAGCCTGATTATATGAGTGCAGATTATAGAATGGAGACCTGCAAAGTAGTTCTACAGATTCTCATGATACAGAAGTTCTCTTACCCTACTCAGTTTCCTTTGATCTTTCCTCAATCTAATAAGGTAAATCAATCTATAGGACTAATTACTACCCTCTCTATCTAACTCTCTCTCCACAAAAAAAGAAAAGAAAGCCAATGGATAGTACCTTCTTAGAGTCTGAAAATTAGGATCTGGACTAATAATTATCTTGAAACTATTTCCATACCTAAGACATTTAGCCATGTGTGTACTTCCCAGGATTCAGCTCCAAGAACACTTAAAGCCATTGTTGTCACTATTCTAGATGATGCCAAAACATTAATAGGAAGCACTGGCAACTGGATTCTTTTAGCAGCAAAATTCTGCTGTGTGTTTTAGCTCTCAGAAATAACCAAGGACATATGTAACAGCTCACAGAAAGAAAGCCAAGAGGAGCCACTCTTCAAATGAAGAAGTGACATCATCACTGTTCGAAGTGGGAAAGCGAGCCTTCGGGCCCAAGGAAGACCTGCATCTGGGAAGACAACCTGACATAGGTTCTGAAGGGGATCCTCTTCCAGTCCCCTGAATGCCTAGGAATACACAGCGCTATTGTTATAGGTGACTATCAGGAGGCCCTGAAAGGAGAAGAAGATCCTTCAATTCCGTAACACAAAGGGAACTTCTCTGTCCTTTAGGTTTCCAAGAGTGGGAGGGAAGATTACCTACTGCATGACTTAGCCTGACCTAGTTAGCCAGCTAGTCAGAGGCTGGAGGGTACTGGATAAATGTAAAATTATACTTTAAGGTTAACTTGGGTTTGCTCACAGTTGCCATGGGCAATGAGGAGGGAGACTGCAAGGCCATAGTAAACTTTGCTTATCAGTTCTCTGTAAAGAGGCAAGGAGGAAGAGGCAGGGGAGAGGAAACTGGGGAGGATGTGGCTTGAGTTTCAGGGGAAAGATAACAACTTGGAAATGAGAGGATCTGTGATCTAACATTCTAGCATAACTTAGGGCACGTCTGTCTTGAGCAGGACCATAGGATTGTGCTCACTTGCTGCCACAGAGATGGGAGAGGGACCCTTGATATTTACATAGCTACTTGTACCTATAGAATAGAAGAACTGGGACCAGGGCTTCAGGGAGGTATAACTAGATCACTCTCAGCCTGCCACATCTCTTAAGGTGGCCTCATTTTAAAGCAACATGCTCATGGTCCAACAGCTAGTGTCAATATTGGTAATCATCTCAAGTGATGCTAGAGGACCTTATATTCACAATATCTATCCATTTCATTTCTGAGATAAGAATTCTAAATGACTTTCTCAGTAGCTGCTCTTCAAGAGTTGTTTTCTGCTCCTCCTCTTTATCATCATCACTCCTGGTATGGTTTAGATATGGCTTGAGTATGGCCCATGGTGTTTATGGAAGACTGGTTCCCAATGTGGTCATACTAAAAGCATATTAAACCATGTGGAAGGAGCCAAGAGAAAAAGGGATTATGTCACTGGGTGTTCCAACCTCAGAGGAGATTAACATAGCTAATATCATATTTTACCCTATTAGCATAATATTAGATTAATTTAACATAGATTGACATAGTTCTTGAGAGACCCCAGGTAGTTCACCTGAAATGGTTGTTATGAAAGCATCAGATTGACTCCTCCGTCCTTTTGGGTGTCGTCTCTCACTGTATAATCACTCTCACTGGTGACCTGTTTCTTTTCTACTCATCACCTCCCCGGTCTGAAATGTTTTTATAGCACCAGATCCAGGTTTCCACACACCCATTTCCTCTAAGGTCTCTGTCCTTTGAGATCAGCACTGAAGTTTGGACCAGTGACTCAAGGATGGCCACTTGGGAAGGGCTGTATCCCTAAAGGCTAGGAAGCTGAGGATGAGTCAAAAGCAAGTGGAGCCAAAGGCTGAAATTAAAGAGACACATCACCAGACTACACAGGATCTTACAATCTTCTTCTAGCCATGGAGAATTCAAGATATAGTCAGAGACTTTTAAATGCCTGAAAATATTTCCCTAGCTGACCTTCTCCCCGCTACCTCCATGAACTGTGCATCCACAAGATGGCATATTCTTTTTAGGTTTTTAAAAATTAAAATTACAACATTTCTCCCTTCCCTTTTCTCTCTCCAAACTTTCCCATCTATCCCTCCCTGCTCTTCTTCAAATTCTTGTCCTCTTTTTTCATAATTTGTTGTTTTATGTACATATATATTCCTAAATATAACCTGTTAAGTTCATATAATGTTGCTTGTATGCTTGTTCTCAGTACTGACCATCTGGCACTGGGCAACCAATTGGTGTGTTCTTTGCATACTCTTCTTAAGGGCATCAGTTTGATGCAGGGTTTCCCACTTCCCAAGGCATTACCCCAAGAGCCTTCATTTGAGCTCCTGGTTATTTTTTTCCTTTCATTACCACATTGTTACTATATACAGTACTACAATTCTTTTTATTCTTTAGCCTCCATGAACCTTTCTGTAGGAGTAAGCCCAATTTCTTGTCTTTGGTTCTCTCCATTTAAAGTCCTAGAGCAGGTTCTGTTTCCCAGATTGGCTTCTGACTGAAACAGTACACTCAGGGATTTGGGCAAATGGTACCTTTACAATGCTGTTTTGTGATGAGCATCCCAAGGAAGAAACATTTTGACTGAAGCATTAATGGAAGGAACTAGGGAAGTGACAGTCACCGAGCCTGATTTTGGATAAGAGTGATTCTCAATTCATTTTTACACTATCTTCCAAGGTAATATAGGAGCACATTCCTCAAATGCCAGAAAGAGAACCAGGCAGAAAGTAAAAGAGTTTGGCTAGGGAGACTATTGAGATCCCAGGGCAAAATTTTGAAGGCCCGGATTCCAGGAGCCAACCTTGTCTTTTGTGTTTCTTGAATTTGCAGCCTAACCCCAAAGTGACCGGTGAGGTCAGCTGAGCTCCGGGAAAACCCTACAGTCACTCCCTTTTGAGAAATCTAAGGTTTGTCATGACCTCTGTTTCCTGGTGACTGACCTATGAGGCTGGGCTCCTCATGTTTCTAAAGCAGCTCAGACAAGTCACACTCATGATTATTCTGTGATTTCTTCACCTGAGACTCCCAGGAGCAAGGTTCTGGCCAGAGGAACTGGGTATCTTCCATGTTGCCACACCCCACAAACGAGTCTGGAGCCTCTTGCACTCACCTAGATAAATGATACAGGCTCCGTCAAAGCTCATCACGGCACCTGGGAGCTGTACCAGCTGTGACTTGGTCTCCTGGACTTTCCACAAAGCATCTTCTTGGCAGGTACAGTCCATACCTACAAAACTTTAGACCCCAAGTCTTTATGTACCTTAGAGCTTAGTGGATGGGGAAAAAAATCTAGCCATGACTCTGGGCCCTGCTCTATGTGTGAACCTCTGTCTTTCACTTCTGAATTGCTGGGATTCTGGCCAAACTGCCCAACATGAAGCCCTCCCTTGCCTTAGGCAGAAAGAGATGGCAGTGAAGGGGAAAAGCCTCTGGGGGAAAGATGTACAAGGAATTGGGCACTGGGGGAATGTTTAAGGCCAAATGTTATTTTTGGCCTTGAGATCTGTAGGGAGACAATGTTATTGAGATTTGGGGGTAGAGGAGAATTTTGCCGGCTCTTCTGTCTCCAGTGCCTTGAGGTTTGGTTCCAGAGGGTGGCTTAACTCTTCTAACTAGAGCATCGTGTCTGCTTATTCACTTTGGTTCTATCCTGAATGAGAGCCCGGGGGTTCAGGGTTATGAAAAGTCTTGGAAATGTCTCCTGAAGCTTATCTTTCCTCCTGATGTCTCTTCCTCCCTCAGGTACCAGGACAAGCTTACTATGGCAAACAATCAAGGAATTGACATATTTGGAGGTGATGTTGGGAATGGGACATTAGAGCGCTGGGGAATTTGCATCCTTGTATATGTCCTCTGGGCACCCGAGAATTCCATCCTATCCCTCAGATATGGCTCTTGGCACATAGCAAAGTGCCCATATGCCACTAGGCCTTCATTTTCTGCAGGGTAGGCACCCCTACTTAGCCACTGCTCTAGCTACGGCTCACAGCATCCGACCGAGCAGCTGGGTCTGAACACACAGGAAGTGTAGAACTACTTGCCACACTCTCTTAGTTGTTTGTCCTCTTAGAACAGTGATCCTTAGTGGCCTTTGCTTACCATGGATTTACTGCAAAGAAAGTCCAGGTTGATGGGCTACATGAAGACTGCCAGTTTAGGGATGTAAACCCCTGGATGCAAACCTTCATTAGAGAAAGAGCCCCGGGTTTAGTTCATCTTCTTCCTATTCTTGAGACATAATCTTCATGCCTATCATTTGTTTTCACTCCAACAGCCAGAAGCACTCCTCAGTCTGGGAGGGTTTCTGACTTGGAGCAGCAGGTGTGGATCTTTCGTGGTCAGGGCCTTGTGGTGGTTCCATGGAGTAGCAACATAGCCCCAGGTCAGTGGTCACCTGTCACTGCTTTGCTCCTTATATGGGCTCTGTTAAAGAAAGTGTCAATACCCTGTCGTATAGCAGGATGACCACAGTTAACAGTAGTCAGAAGAGAGCTTCTTGAGTGTTTGATCATAAATAAATGCTAAATATATGAGATGAAGGATATACCGATTCTCTGGTTTCCTCATTGATGTATGCCATAGACGTGCATTAAACCAATACTTTGTGTACGTCCAAAATATGTCTAATTATGTATCAAAACCGAACTTAACTTTCCATGGGGCTTACCTGGAAAGGGCAGAATTTTACTCCTGCCTTGAAAGAGAAGTCAGGGAGAGGTTTGTACCAGACTAGACTAACACAGTCACCAAAAGATCTGTCCTATGGAAGGAGAAAATGTATGTCTATATACATCAAGGCATCCTAAAAGGATGAAATGAGCAGGAAACACAGAAAGGTAAATTTCATCATCCCTTTAGGCTAATAGTCACAGCTCTCCAAGGGTCAGAGATACGGCGTAGGGTAGGAGCTTCGGCCTCCAGATGTTTAAGGACAAGTGTGAACATCTCAATCCTACCATCTGCTTAGCTCTGTGCAGGCCCCAATAGCCAGGACAGGGCTTGCCTGTCAGGATGGATGGGTGGAGTGGGTGGATGACCACTTAGTTAGCCTGGGTAGCAGGGGTTACACTCATCAAGCGTCCTCTGGCCTCGCCTGACAAACGCTGCTCTGCTAAATCGGAACAATTAGAGCACTCTGTCTTCCTGGCCTCAGAAGGAAATCGTTATCTTTTTACCATTACAGTCACCATCACGGTCCTCCCATGCAAGTATCCAGAGACTCTGGAGCAAGGCAAAGGGATTCCCATTTATATGGGAATCCAGAATCCAGACAAATGCCTATTTTGTGAGGAAGCTGATGGACAGCCCACTTTGCAGCTCAAGGTCGGTGACCCAGAAAAATAACATAAAGATAAAACAGCCTGCATTTCTTTTCTTATAATTTTCATTTTTAAGTTAGCATAGAAAGCATTAGGTTGTGTGGGGCGGTGTTTAAGCAAAGCATGTTTTTAGTGGACCCTCAACATCCCAGCTCCCTCCTTTAACCTCACCTCTAACTCTCCACCAGCTTCCGATCTGTTGTTGCATGCCACACACGTCCTTTTTCCTTCCCCCACTTCGTCGCTTCTCCCCCTCCCTGCTTGGTTTTCTTTCTGGTGTTTAAGAGAAACTCCTGTATCTTGACATGTTTTATTTGGCAGGATGTCAAATTTCAGAATTAACAAAGAATTTTCTTTTCCTAAGCATGTTTGGATTTAGCCCCTTTAAAAATATGGGCATATCCTCTAGAAGCCTACCTTCGTTGTCAGCTGTGGGAAGACCAAGCCCTGCCATGACTTACCAGAAGCCATGGGCTATAGCTTGGTATTTTAAGCCAAATAAACTCTTTCTCCCCTGGAGCAACATTAAAAAAAAAAAAAAACAGACATGTAAAAGACTTCAATTTATCTGTCCTTCTTTAGTTGAGGATTTTAGTCTTTCTTAAATTTTAAGATGCCCTCTGTCATTGTGCCTTCACGTGTGCCCTTTCCCTAACTCTCCTGGATTTCTCTGTTTAGAATTCCCAGTGACCAGTCAGAGGCCTCGCCTTAGTACTGTCTACTGTCTTACGTAATTGCCATGCTTTCTCTCCTCCCACTGTTTATTCATTTACACATTGGCCTTGCCTTCTAGAACTTCTCAGCCAGTTTATAATTATGCTTTTTGTCTTGGTTTGCCTGCTAAATGAGCCGTCCTTAACCTTTTCTAAAAGGTTTGTCTTTGCTCTTCCAATTCCTAAGCTGTCAAGTTGGTTGTATTCATTATATACACACATAGAAATATAGATACATAAATATAATTTCATTTATATGTATGCTCTCCATAAACCTCACTTTAATTAGGTTAATTCAACTCAATACAATTTAGCATAGCAAAATATGCAGAAATTTAATTATATCACATGACTACATGGGATATCTTTAAACAGAATGACAAAGGGCTCTGAGCTTGTCCAGCCTAGATTATAGAAGAGGAGACATACAAATTTTAGATATAATAGTACACTTGTCACATATCCTAGGGGGGAAAAAAAAGGCAAGACAAAACAAGTTCCACCAAAAAAACAAAGCAAAACAAAATCAGATCAGGGCTGAGCCTGGGAGTAGCAGAAACAGGAGTGGAGTCAGGCCCCGGTGTAAATTATTTGGCAGGTGTCATTGTGTAGGAGGAATTCTTGGAGTGAGCAGGAGGCTGGGAAGTCAGCAGGTGAGGGTTGGCCACTGGGCCAGTATAGACAGGTGTGTAACAGTGAACTGAGACCAGACCTCTGCCAGGACCTGGCCACCCACCCAAGTGAAAGGAGAAACCAGGGATGCCTTGAGCAGGGTGACCCAAAATAACTGAGATCTAAAGTGGATCACTCTGACCGCAGGTTGATCAGAGAGGAGGGAAGAGGGGAAGGCCTCTGGAGGCTTTCTGGGGAGTTAGGTGGGAGTCAATGGCTCTGGGATGGTATGGAGTGGGTGGGGGTAGATTCTGAAAACATTCTAAGTGTCAACAACAAGATTGTGGACAGAGTAAAAGTGATTGCGTTCTGAGCTCTGTCCTGCTTTTTTCTAGGTCTCTCTTCTGTTGGATTTTTGATCTCAGTCATTGATGATGTATGGATTTTAGGGGATCTTAATGAGATAGCATTGGGGGTTAAATCTTGCTTACACAGAGTGAGTTTAAAGAGATAAACCAGACGGCAAATATTGGCAGCTATCGCGAGGGGTTTTCTGTAAAGCAAGAACTGACAGGGGTGTTGGGTAATTAGAATACAGTTATGTGACACGTGACATTGGTTTGGCGATGGACTTCATGCACAGTGGTCTCCTAAGATGATGTCATCCAGTGACATTGTCACTGCTTTGGGTGTGACACAATGGTGAAACCATCAACAATTACTCTCAGCGTGTGTCTGTCGTTCAGTGACATGCCTATGTTTTTTAAGATGAAAGCAAATATAGAGATAAAAAATGATTGAGCAGAGAAAGCAAAAGTGGGCACTGCATGAGAGAGCGAGAAGGCCGGCTAGAAGAATGTCCATGGATTAGGGAGTGGAGAGAAGCCATGTCTAGTCATTCTCAGGTAGGAAGGACAGATATGGACAAGATGTGTCCGGTCAGTAGGTGGTTAGGAGACCTCATCCAGGCTTCCTCAGGGAGTTGGAAACTGGAAGTGACGATGACAAAAGTGGGTTGGGAGGCTAGAAATACAAAGGATTCCCTGTTTAACAGTCAGCCAATCTCTGCTGAGCCAAATGTCAGGATAGCTCTGGGAAAGTCTGAGAAGCATTCGTGGTTGGTGGGTAGAAATGCTAAAGGCAGAGGGTGTTTGCTAGTGAAGGAGAAAACAGAACAGAGACAGTGAGAGGCAGGGAGAGTTGATGCATGTTCATCTGCCTCCCTTCCTTTCCTTTCCCTTTCTGCATCTTTCTTTTTCTTTTTGTAGAGGGGTCACATTATTGGAGACTAAACCGAGGGCCTTGCACTTGCTAGACACGCTCTACCACTGAGCTAAATTCCTAACCCCTGAAATGTCTTTTCTTGTTCTGTTGTAAGAGAGGCTTCCTTGAAATCGAGAATAGATTTTGGTTCTGCAAAAATAGCTTTGCCTATCAGAAGCAGCTTCTATTTTGCTCATGTGTATTCTCTCTCACACGCAGGAGGAGGAGATTTTGGATTTGTACAACCATCCTGAGCCCAAGAAGCCCTTCCTATTTTACCATACCCAGACGGGCAGAACATCCACCTTTGAGTCAGTGGCTTTCCCTGGCAGCTTCATTGCATCCTCCAAGAATGGCGAGCCCATCTTCCTCACGTCAGAACAGGGGAAATACTACAACATTAACTTCAATTTAAATATAGGGCCTTGAACTCAGCATAGAGGTAGGGGATTGGCTGGAAGTCTTTGTCTTAAAACTTTTATTTGATCTGTGGTATTTTCATACTGAGAGGTGAGCAGGACCAGCATTATCTCACTTCATAGACAAAGGAGCAATAAAGCAAGATGTGTACTCCAAAATAGGTGGGATGGGAGCTGTATAAGGCTGTTCTCTAAGGCTGCAGTGGTCCAAGCCCCCAAGGCATCTTGCCTGAGAGAGAGGGTGTTGAGCCTAAAGCACAGTGTATAAAACCTGGAATGGCCTGTGAGTGGTGACATCCTTGTGTCCAAGTCATTGACCAATTCATACCAGGTTTTACACACTTGGAATATCAAATCCTCGTATTTGAGTAGCAGAGGCTTCACAGTAACGTTCACTGTGGCAGCCAATTACTTTGATCCTTTAGCGGAGCTGGACACACTGTCAAAGGGATTAGATTCCTGGGTGAATGAGTAGCCTTAAAAACATGTTTAGGGCTATGACAACTATGTTGGGGTACAGTGGTTGCTCCATGAAGAGCAAGGATGCAGCCTGGTGACTCATAAACAGTTAAATCAAGTAACTCGGCTTGGGCAACCCTTTCCTGAATCATCCCAGTAGAGATGAGCACCGAGAACAATGTGTATGAGTAATAGTTCATGTCAATAAAACATTAACTCTTATTACTTTAGATCCATACGTGTTTTAATATTCCTTCCATTACAAGGCACATCTGCCGTTAAAGCATTGGTATCCCACCCTAGTCCTGCCTCCCTAAGGTGCTTCCTCTTCTTCAGTTCCTTCCCTCCCCCCCCCCCACCCCCACCCCCGTCAGCTTGCTTCCATGCACAGAGATACACATGGGAGCAATGGGAGTAAGCGCTGAGTCACAGGGAGTTGTACCTTCCAACAGTGAGACTAGGAGAGCCTGTTACAACAGTGGACCAGGATGATCTTTTTGCCTGCTTTTAGGATTTGGATAATTTACTTTATTATTTTTAAGTGTGTGTGTGTGTGTATGTGTGTGTGTGTGTGTGTGTGTGTGTGTATTTGTGAATGCAGGTACTATTGGAAGCCGGATGAGGCTGTTGAATTTCCTAGAACTGGCATTACAGGAGGTTGTGAGATGTCTGATATGGATACTGGGGACCGAACTCAGGTCCTCTGCAAGAGCTATGCATGCTCTCAACCACTGATCCATCTCTCCAGTCCATGGATAAATTTCTAAATGGCATCATTTTCTCCTGCATTTTTATTTTATGAATGAAGACAGGAAGGGATGTGGAGTGGGTAAGAAATGCAGAAAATGGCATTGACATTGAGTACTATAACTGAAAATAATGGCATTCTTGATTTGGGGACTTCAAATTTCTGTCTGCCGGAGTCGAGCCATTACGAAACACAGTGTAAGAAGAAGCTGGAGTGTTATCTGGAGAGTTAGAATCCTTTCAGTGACAGCCCAGAGGAAGAAGGAGCAGGAACAAGACAAGGTGGAGGATGATGCTCTGGATGAGGGAGCACTAGGCAAAGCAAAAAGGATCTTAGAGGGCACGACAGCCCCTGGTGCCCCTGGTGCCTGCCCTAGAGACTGCAACACCGTCACCTCTGTCACCTCCAGAAGAAGTGGAGGGTGCTGTACGCCTGCTGGGCAGGGTGCTGCAGTGCCAGATCTGAGGGATGCGGTGCCTCGAAGTGGAAGAGAGGAGGGCGGCCAGGGTGCTCCATAACCTGTACCGAGAGCAAGCAGGGCTCCCGTGGACAAGGCTGGAAGTCCAGCCTAATAAACTGCTTTCCTACCCCCCCCCTCAAAAAAAGAAAATAAATCAATAGAAATGACCATGAACAATATTGAAATGGGCCACATAAGATGGATAGTGACAACTACACTGGTCAAGTCAATTACAAGTTTTGAGTTCTTTATGAATAGCCAAACTAAGTCTCTTGGTGCCCAAGATCAAGGGTACAGCGTTTTAAAAGATAAAACCATAATTATATCAGTGTTAGGGGGCTGTGTTACATTAGTCTGGGAGGTTTGGAGTTGCCTAGTAACCTCTGCTTTCTTTACAAGGCACTACACAGTATGGTTGGACCATGGTCAAAGTCATGGAGTGTCCCAGAAGTTTTGTCTAGGAGAATGTTGCTGTTGGTAGAAGGCTGAGACGTGACCAGGCAGGCACAAAATAATATTGGGATAGGATGGTGTTACCTTTGTTATTTCATGATGTTATGATGTACGTGACAAAATTTCTCCTAGGGAGATACAACACACATTTCTACTTACACAAAAGAGGGATCCCATGACATGACAGACCAAATTACAGATACCTCCAAAGACCAGCTTGGTAAATCAATGCGTTTTATTAGGTTTACATACAGGAATATAGGTGAAGAGTTACTTACAGGAGCAGAACTCAAAGACAACTGCGTCACCAAAACCCACCCCAGCATGGGTGACAATGCACAAAGGCTAGGAAACCTGGAGCACACTGTACAGCCTGCAGACAGGTTGAAGCGTGTCCTTGCAAGGTGCCTCAGTTGGTCTGAGTCTCTCCCAGCCAGCTCTGCTGGTTTCTGTTCTTTCAGGCAGAGGTCTGGTCTCAATCTTCTCTGCACTTTAGCTTCTCTGAGGAGAACTCTCAGCTTTTATTGTTTACTCTATCTGGGAGGGGCCTAGTGAATCTGGTCAGTTTCAGGAATTTCCTGAAGCTATTTTGCATTGTTTACTTTCAGGCTTAAGGAGCTTCCCTAGAGGGATAGAATGTTTCAATCTTGGCAGAAACTTGTTGCCTAACAGGTGGCAAGCTCAGGGGCACCTCCCTCCCATCCTTGAAGCTGGCCTTATTTTGCAGGGTATAGACAGATGACTCACCCAAATGCAGTACCTCTGGCCACCCAAATATGGTTATGCAAAGACGCAAGAGCTGACATGTACTTATTTCACTGCATTTCTCAGACTTGAAACAGCATCAGAGTTGCCAGGGGCATGTGCTAGACCGTCACAAACCCCACACCTAGTAAATTAAAACATCCTAGACATTGCAACATGTACCCTAGGGACTGCTGGTTGACTAACGCTACCCTGGATCCTCTCAGTATAATTTTCTAGTAGATATACTCGGATTAATCATAGTTAGGACTATATGTGTGCTTCTGTAGAAATCAAGTTATCTTAAAATGTTTATGTTTCTTGCTGATGTTGACATTTTCCCCCGAGGCCTTTACCTCTTGAGCGATTTAAAATTGAGCTGTGCAAAAGGACTTGCATAAAAATGTTCAAGCCTTGGAACCAAATTTCATAATACTTTAAGCATAGAAAGAACCCAAATTCCTATCAACCAGTGACACACACAATGCATTCAATATTACCCAGTAAAGGGAAAATGCTGATTGTAGTATGAGCAGCGGGCTGCGTCCTGCCCAGCTCCCAGCCGCCTGGCTAGCTTATGCCCTGAAATAATTACACAGAAACTGTATTCTTTTAAAACACTGTTTGGCCCATTATCTGTAGCCTCTTATTGGCTAACTCTCTCATTTTTATTAACCCATTTCTAATAATCTGTGTAGCAACACGACTTGGTTGCTTACCAGGAAGGATCTTAACCTGCGTCCATCTTGGAGAGGAGAGCTATGGCGACTGCCTCAATCTGCTTTCTCCCAGCATTCTGTTCTGTCTACTCCACCTACCTAATTTTCTGTCCTATCAGGGCCAAGGCAGTTTCTTTATTAACCAATGAAAGTAACCCATAGACCCTCCTCCATCAGCTGATATTAGATGAACGACATAAATGCCCCAAGAATGATAAGCACAAGAGGGATATAATGTATGGGTTCCTTTATAAGAAGTTCAAGAATAGGTGAAACCAATTTTGATGATAGAAATCAGCATCAATGCTTTGGGGAGTGGGGATGCAGTGGTAATTTCTTAAAAACTGCTAGAGAATAAAAACCAGACCCATTCAAAGGATGGAAGACCCACAATAGCTTTGCAGTCCTCACTGTGACCAAGTGCACCAGAGGTCATTGGAGCAACACTTCGTAGAGGAAAGTTATTTCCGTGGTAGAAGTTCTTACACACATACTTTATTAATTAAGAATAAAAGTAGAATGAGCCCATTCATTCAAGGAAGTTTATTTTCAGAGCTAGCAAGATGGCACAGCAGGTAAAAATGCTTGCTGTCCAAGCCGATGGCCCAAATTCTATCTCTGAAACCCACAGTAGGACAACGGAAGTAAAGACTGACTCAGGAAAATTGTCCTCTGACCTTCACACATGTGTCATAGCACACATACATGAACATATACTCTTATACACAGACACACCATAGAATAAATAAATTTTAGAAGTTTTAAAATGATTTGTTTCCATATGTTTTGCTTTAAAAAAAACTGCTAAAGAAATGTCTCCTGAAACAATAGAAAAATGTGGCCTCCTTAAAGTAGGTTGTCAAGTTGGTTATAAAGCAGAGAACAGAGAAGTAAGACTGCCTGATAATGGTAAAGGAAGACCCCAGAAGATAACCAGGCAGAGCAGAGCTGTTCTAGGCTCATCAGAAATAACACAGTCATGTAGACAGTGAGCTCAGTATGTTTAAATGAATTAGAAAGATTTTGATGGTGGGAAAATTTGTGAGGGAAATAATGAACCCTATATAAAAATAAGAAAAATTCTATGTGGTAGTTCATGTTATTCTTTTGATCCCCGCCCCTTTCCACGCCCACTCCCAGCGACCTCTCATCCCATCTCAAAACTCTCTCTTCCTGTCCCCCCCCCTCTCTCTCTCTCTCTGTCTGTCTCTCTCCCCCCCTCCCTCTCTCCTTTAATAAACGTTTATGCCTATTTTCTATGTCTAGTGCCTTTTACCCGCCATTTACCAGCAGCTTGGCTCTCCCTGCCGCATGGGCGCCCACCCACATGCTGTTGGGAACCTGCAGCTTGGCTCTCTCTGCCTCATGACCCGCCATCATTGCTCAGGCCACCGCTCTGGTACCGGCAGCCATCTCTGTCTGTCTTGGGACTGGCTGCTCGGGACCCGCGAGTCTCTGTGAGGCTCCGCCAGCCCGGCCCGGGACCCGCGACATTTTAAGAATAAAAGTACATGCCTGGAATCTTAGCGCTCAGAAAACTGAGGCAGGAGGATAATGAGTATGAGGCCAGGCCTAGGTGGAAAGAGAAAGAAATGGGAGGGGGGGGGGAGAGGAAAGAGAAAAACAGACAAGTAGACAGACCAACAGAGACAGAAGCAAAGAGACAGAGAGGTTAAAGAAACTCTGGGCAACACACCAGAACTGACCCTGACGTTGGAGCAGACCCACCCCTTGCCTGCCATGCCATGTCAGGGATGAAGGAAAGATGGTCTCCCTCCTCTACCCCTTGCTACTGTGGTAGGTGAGAGAGTTGGTCCTGCACCCCACCTGGGCAGCACACTAGAGCTCAGGTAAACCAACTCTGAGGACAAGAGAGCAGGAGAGCAAACCCAACCCCATTTCATGTCCTTTGCAGCAACTGGGAGAGGGCCCTGCACCTTCCCTGGGCAAAATAGTAGAGCTGGCCCTAGCAATATGGGTAAGAGGGACCTGGATCTGAGGCTCTCAGAGCAGAACTGGCCCAGCTCCTCACTACAAGCTGCATTGGGTGAGCTAGAAAAGGCAGTGCTGGAGAGCTCGCCTGGGTAGTGACCATGAGGGAAAGCTGGCAGGCTGACCAATCTAGCTACCACCCAGGCCCAGAAACAGGGATATGAGTTGACCCACACCAACATCCACCAAATTTATGAACTATCGGAGCATGTGAAGGAAGTAAACCTACAGATCCAAAATGGCAGGATCTCCATGACACAGGACAACAGGGTATTCAAGAGGAACTCTGTTGGAGCCCGCAAGACTATCCAGCAAATGTACAGATGACAGATTCATAAAGGCAGACAGACCCACAAGTGTACAACTTTTGGGGCACCCATTTTGCAGAGCTGCAGGAACACTTGTCTTTTAGAAAAGTCACTGTCATATCTGTAAAAACCTTGTGAAGCCATGATTCTTCCCTTCAAAATAAGATTCATTCCCAGAACACCTCAGCAGTGTGACTTCTGAAAGGGTAACAGAATGACCTTGCTCCATTCCCCCATACCATGAGACCTTGGAGCCATGGCATTCACTCTTTGTCCTAACAGTCAAATTTACATAGAGTCAACCCCACAAAATTACCTAACAGACCACATAGGGATTTCTATAGAAGACAGGCACTGAACAGAAAGATAGAGTGCCCCACCTTTGCTAACAAATAAATCTGGGTGTCCCCAAAGCTGGTTATCACAAAAGAGACTGGATGGGGAGAATGGTGAATACAGGATTGAGGGATGTTTCGTAATTCCATCTGATGGTTTGGAATGTCAGGTATTTTCCCCTTGGTTACTGGCACTTTCCTGGGTGGTGGTGTCTGTTTCGGAGTACTAGTTTGTCAGGTTCTACCTGCCATTTTTATGATTTTGATATGCATATCAAAATATTGCCTTTGCCTATGGAATTTTCCAACTATGTCTCTAAAAACTAGAAACCTCGTGGCGATCACCCCTTATTCTTATTCTCCTCCGCGTCCCTTCACTTCACTTTTTCCCCTCGTCCGAAAAATAAAGAACATGCAGAGATAATGTGCTTGAGTTAATTTTTTAGCCTCACATTCTCATCTGCCATAAACGTCCTATTCTGAACCCTGAGTGGGTACTGAGGCTGGTACTCAAGGCCCCCCATAGAACTCCAGCAGGTGCCCATTATCAGTGGTGTAGCAGAAACCAGAGGCCTAGAGCCAGACCAGTGACTTGAGGCAATGAACACTTGCAAGTAAGGATGTATGGACTAAAGGGTAGACTGTGTGTCTCAATAGGTCACACTACAGCTACCAATACAAAATTCTCCCACTTTTATTTTGTTGTTTGTTTGTTTGTTTTTGTATGGTTTTATTTTGGGGTTTTCGTTTAAATTGAGTTTTGATTTGCAGGGAGGTTGCAAGGGCAGAGGGCAGGTGCAAGGGGATGGGAAGATAAGTGGGATGGGAATAGATGATGTGAAACCCACAGAGAATCATAAAACTTGAAATAAAGATAAGGCAAGGCAATTCTTTATTCCAGCAAGAATATTATCTGGAAGAAGAAAAGGATTAATAAGATTACTGTATGAAACAGGGCTATTGTATTTTCACTACTTGATATAGTGATCTACCTTTAAAATGACATTTTATTTTATTTTGATTTATCCATGGCTTTTTAACAAAGCTGTTATAAGATTTTAATGAAGGAAAGAGATTGTGGCAAACAATAAATGATTGTTATTGTTGTTGTGTTTCTATTATTTCTAGAACATGTAGGAAATCTCTTCAGAACCCACTTTTTGCCCCTGTGATTCAAATAACTGTTGAGTGAGTGTGGAGATTTTACTTGCAGCAAAGATTTCCAAGATCTCCATCACCTAGCTGAAGAAACAGACCTTTGGATGAGTCACTTCACAATCTTCTTTTCCATCTCCTTCCCCAACTCCCTGCTTCTCTAAATGTCATCCTAAATTTGATGACCACCATTCCTTTGGATTTTATTATAATATTACTGCATATATGACTACCCCTAGAATATGTACTGTGTAGCTTTATATGTTTTAATTTTTGTGGAGATGAGATCATAGAGTATGCACTCAACTACAGTCACAAATTCTAGGGATTCATTCATGTGAGTCAGGATGTTTAGCAGAGAAGATGCCAAGAGACTCAATTGGAGAAAAACTTAAGCCTAGGAGAGAGCATTCAAGAGTGGGCAGTGAAGGACATTTCTTTCCTATTTAATGGCCTGAAGGATAATATCTCATCCTCCCTTGATTATTATTATTGAGATAGTCTGAAAACTTATAAATTTCCTCTCTGATTTCTTCAATGACTCGCTTATCACTCAAAAGGGAAATGTTTAGCCTTCATATACTTATACAGTTCTTCTGTCTATTAACTTCTGGTTGTATTGAACTATGACCTGAAAAGATACAAGGAATGATTATGATTTTTCTGTATTTATCAAAAATTAATTTGCTGGTTAGAATGGAATCTAGATTAGGAAAGATTCCAACGTTATCTTTCTGTTGGGTGGAATGTTCCATAGATACCTGTGAAGTCTATTTGCTCTATGGTATACTTTAACTCTGGCAATTCCTTACTGGTTTTTAGTTTGGATGAGAGGAATGTGTTGAAATCACTCCTATTGCTGTATCAGGATCTTTTATGCCTTTTAAGTATTTGTTTTTATAAAATTGAAAACTTTAATGCTTGATACATATCTTTTTATGGTTTTATTTTTATGAAGTGTTTCATTTAATAATATCTTCTCTATTAACTTTGGTTTGAAATCTACTGTATCAAATATTAGAATAACTACACCAGTTTGTTCATTTTCTAGCTTTCTATCTTTGGTTCTAAGTTTGGGGTGTGTCTGTTGCCAGAAACAGATATTTGGATATAGATTTTTAATCAAGCAGGACGGTTTACATTGATTTTTATTGATAAGTTGAGGTCATTTGCATTTAACGTTACAATTGAGATATATTCATTAATTTATGTAGGTCAATTTGTTTGGGGTTAGATTATTATTTGTTGATTACTTTATTCCCTATTAATATCAAGGACTTACTAATTTACTATGTCTGACAAAATAGATCCATCTTTAGGTTTTGTTTGTTCAGCCATTCCTCTTAAGAAATTTATTCTTTTCTGTGCTCTCATAATTTAAGCTATTTTTCTTCCTCTTCAATATATAATAACCCTTAGGTATCTTCTGCAGTGCTGACTTGATGGTCATGAGCTGCCTTAAGGTGTACTTGTCTTCAAATATTTTTTAGTATGTCAATTTAAAAACTTATTGTTGGGCAGATCTTCACCTCTCCCTCTGGTCCCCCAGATCCAATGCTCCAGTTGAATCCCCAACTCTACAGCAGACTATCTGCAGCAGGGTGCCCCCAACCCCATCTCTAGTAGATCCCACAGCTCTTCTCTTGTAGATCTCCTCCCTCTACTTCCTTTTTTATCCCAGTCCCCCAAATTCAACAGTCATTCCTGGCTAACCCACAGAGCACCCCTGCCTGGAACGTAGGTAGGCAGACTGTAGATCTTCCTTTCTCCTTCTGTTCTTCCACCAGATCCAATCCCCCAGTCTTATCCCCAGCCCTGTAGCAGAACTTCTGGAGTGAATTCTCTCTTCACTCTCCACCCCTGTTACAAAGAGACTAAATAAGCCGATTCTGATGGAACACTCTGCTTTCCTCAATTCTGTTAACCCCCTAGCCTATCTCCATATCTAAGTATCAGCTCCCAATACCCAGAAACACATTTTAGCTGGAACTCTCAGTAGCCACACCTATAACGTCCACAGAAAATTTCCTACCAGACAACATAGCCACCACACTCTCCTAAAACCCAGAGAGGAAACATAGGGTTAAAGGGGCCATCAAAAAAAATACCCTGGATCTAAAACCAGAGCCAAGGAAACACAACCTGCCTCTAACCAACTCGGGACTTGAAATCTAACCAATCTCTGAGCACAAAAGCCAGCCAATGCCTAAGCATGAAATCCAACCAATCCCTGAGCTTATCCTTGAGATTCTACCAATCAATACCCTGAAAATTTTCACCCTGAAACGCTCTAACCCTAAGAAACCCTATATAAGCCCTGTACCTGTTCAGTTTGGGGCTGCCATTTTCCACCCTGGCAGAGGCAGACACTCTCCTGGATTCCCCCTCCCAATAAATCTCTTGAGTGAGGTTAGTCTGCTGGAAGAGAGCAGAGCTGTAACAATTTGGCTGAAGAAATTTTCCCTTGCTGGAGCAGAATTGTTACACTCCAGGGAAGCTAAGCCAATCTGTAACACTTCTCCGGGGTAGAGCTGTTGCAAACCTTTCCTGGAGCAAGAACTGTAACACTTTCTTGGGGAAACTGTTCCTGTAGGGAACTGTAACACTTCTGTTGGGGTACCTTTCCCTTCAGAACTTTAGGCATTTTTTGGCTTCCAGAATATCTTTCCCTTCACTTACAGAAACAGAAACCAAGAAACAAAACAACCACCCAACAAAAACAAAACCAGATACCAGCACCTAGAACTATCTAATCTTCCTAATCCCAGATGTATGGACACTGGTATAAAAACACAATCAATAACAAGGCAATATGTCTGCATGAGAGCCCAGCAACCCAATACAGCAATCCCTGAATATTCAAATATAGCTGAAACATGAGATCTTAAAACATCTATTATGAAGATTATAGAGGTCCTTAAAGAGGAAACTAATAAATCCCTTAAAGAAATGGAGGAAAACACAAACGAACAGTGGAAGGAACTGAATGAAACTGTTTAAGACCTGGAAATATAAATAGGATCTATAAAGAAAACCCAAACTGAGGAAATGCTGGTAATAAAAAACTTAGGTATTTAAACGGAAACTACAGAAACAAGCTTCACCAGTAGAATGCAAGATAGAAAAGAGGATCTGGGGCATTGAAGATATGAAAGAAGAAATGAGTATATTTGTAGAGAAAATATTAAATCAAAAAAACTCACGACACAAAACATCCAGAAAATCTGGGAGGTTATAGAAAAACCACATCTAAGAATAATAGGAAGAATAAGAATAATAGGAAGGAGAAGAAACACAGGTCAAAGGGCCAGAAAGTATTTTCAACAAAATCATAGATGAAAATTTTCCTAACCTAGAGAAGGATTGCCTGTACATGTACAAGAAGCATACAGAGCACCAAATAAATTGGACCAGAAAAGAAAGTCCCCTTGGAGCTGAAAAAAAAAAAGGTGGCTCAGAAGTTAAGAGTAGTGACTGTTTTTCCAGGGGTCCTGAGTTCGATTCCCAGGAACAAAAAGTGCATGGTGACTCACAACCGTCTATAATAGGATCTGAAGCCCCCTTCTGGCATATAAGTACATGCAGACAGAGCACTCATACATAAATAGTTTTCTAAAAAAGAAAGAAAATTCCCTCTGAACTGTAAGCCAGCGCCAATTAAATCCTTTCCTTTGTAAGAGTTGCTGTGGTCATGGTGTCTCTTCACAGTGATAGAAACTCTAAGACACTTACAACCTATACTTCAGTGTTCTTAGGCTCTAAGGCGGTGAACAAAGGAGGTTCCCACATCAGATCATACACTGACTTTGGGCTCAAAGCTACCAGTCTCTTAGAGCTATTTTCAGTTGATGAGGTCAGTTTCTGACCACCCAAAATGGGCTGTCTCTCGCTATGCAGTCCCCTGAGCTAGTCCTGTAGCTGCTTGCATCCTTCCTCTTCCATGCCTGGTCCTCCTTGCTTTGCACACCTGCCTGCAGGTGCCTTTTCGCCACAGGAGCTGGCTCAGACCTGAGTCTCAGACCTGTGGGTTCTCCCTCATCAGGCCCCTAGGGTGGTTCAGATTTTACCAGCAGATTCTCAGGATGCTGCCTGGGTGCTGGCCTCTAAGCAATATAGTTTGACATCCTAGGCTTCCCCTCCACTGCCGTCTCACCTTCTCACTAAAACCTGCAACTGCGCTTGAAGCCTGTGAGGACTGTGGTTTGTCTCAAGGAGAGGATCATTTACCTTTTTAAAACTGCTTCCATTTCCCCTTCCCTGGCCATGGAACTCATGGCTGAGGTTGTATTCTGGTTGCTTCTCCATCTTCTCTTTGTTCTTTTTTTTTTTTTGGTGGGGGGGGGTACTTTTTCAGGAATCCTTTTGCTTCCTTCTTGGATAAGACTCTTCCTTTATTTCTCTCTTTGAGATAAAGTCTGTTATTTCAAATCATGAGTCCTTCCCGCCTCACCCAGAGTCAGTATGTAATCAGCTATCTTACCCAAAAGTCCAGCTGAATTCAGCATTGGGATATTATTCTAATGTCTTCTTACTCCCATTACTGTCAGTCTTTGGTTCCCTTGGAGGAAATGCATCTTTATTACTTGTTAGTTTTACTCTTTGACTTTTGTGTTTGATTTTATGAAATCTTATGTTGATGAAGTTACAAGGGCATTTCTTTGATATAATCCAATATCCTCGTACCTGTGCCCATGGCTCTCCTGAAATGGCTTCTTTTCAACTTTCTTTCTCTCCTCCTCCTGTTTGGTGCCAACAGAGTCCATTTGCATAGTTTTCAGGGATTGGAGAAAAATGGCTTCAGAGCTCTGGAAATGGTCCCTCCCTGCCCCCAGACATGCCTGGACCCACACACACACACCTCTTTCTTTTTGTATTGGTTTGATTGTGTTACTGAGCATGGATGTGTGCTGTAAACACAGAAGGCAAAGTCCTGGAGTCCTGGAACTCACCATGTAGACCAGGCTGAGCTCAAACTCATAGAGATCCACCTGCCTCCACCTCATGAGTGCTGGAATTAAAAGCATGTACCACCACTCCCAGTGGTATAGCAACTTTAATATTCTTTTCTTTCAGATCTTGAGTCTATAGGTTGGAGTAAAGCCTAAGTTTCTGTATTTATGGAAGATGCCAGATGAGGCCAAAACATCATCCACAGCCTCTGCTTTAGAATCAACTGTGTGCATAATTAAGAATGCTGACATTTTGAATACCATTTGATTATTTTGAATACATATCATTTGATTATTTTGAATACCTATCATTTGAATACAAGTATTTTTCTTTTGAACACTGAGCTACTGTCTTAATTGAGGTTACCCTTATAGCAGGGAACCTGGTTAGGAGATGGCTCCAGGAAATGCAGCGCATACTAGTTACCTTTACAGGTAACTATGTCTGGGAGCAACTAGGGGCCCTCAGGGGACAGGGAGGCTGGGACCTTATTCACTAATCCCTTAACTCATTGATATAGCATTTGTCCCTGAGAGATGGAAGCCAGTGAGGTATGAAGGTCACACGTTCGGGATCTATTGGAGGAAGACTGTGAACTCAGATATGGGATAAAACATCAGAACCAATGCCTCAGTTTCCTTTTGCAAAGATCTAATGTAGGTACTGTTGTCTCAGACCATCTGACAACTAGGCTTTGAAGGACTCCAAGAGGCCCACACAGGAAAATATGTCGTAATCAGGCCGTGCCTCCCCACCCCTCCCCACTTCCTTCTCTCTTGCTAAATCATTAGGTTCCCTTATTTAGGCAATTTCACATTCCTAAAGCAGGTCATCAAGGTCCATTCTCCTATTTGGCTACTTCCTGAGGCTAACCACCAAAGTCCAGCTATCAGAATTCCCTAGTTAGCTACACTGACCAATATATTCAATCAGAGCCTACCAACTCATCCTAACACAGACACCACCCCCCCCCCTCTCCCCTTTGAAAAGCACGCATGGAGAAACTTTGCTGCTGTTTCTGTCCAACTCAGATTCAGCCATCTTGTCTCTCTGTCTAGCTTAATAAAGGATCTCTTTGTGTTAGGAATCGGTGCTTGGGTGTGTTCTATGCCTAAATGGGGTTCAGAAGGGAGCACCCTGAGGTGTGTAGGTTCCTTCAGGCTTCCTTATCCTATAACAAGATAATGACTCATATCTGCTGAGGGATGGGCAGGCAGTCCAAGCATCGGTGCTCAATGGTGGAGAAGCGGCGCTCCAGAAGCACGTGCTGGCTGGGGGAAAGCAGGGCATTCCCTCCAGTCAGCCTAAGGTGACTTGTGCCAGGTTAAAAGCTACATAGGACTTAGGACTTGGTCTTCTACTGGCTCTTGCCCTGGCTACCGGCTCCTATGGAATGAGCAATATTCTAGCACTTCAGTTTACATCACCTAGGCCTGTCATTCACCCTGGGGAAATCCCATAATGTTTCTTTCCTCAGTCAGTCAGAATCTGTAACTGCGTTTCCTGCTTTCTGCTCTTACGGGCTTAGCATGCCCTCCCATCCCAGGACACCCTGATAGGTCACAACCCTGCCGCCGCTGACATTTATTCCGATAAATGCTCAGTGAACCCTCCAGCACAAGGAACCAGCAATTATCCAGGGTGCCAGGCAGTCCCAGATCCACTGAGGCAGAACTTCCTTCCTTTACGTCGTGTATAAAAAGGCACGGGCCCCAGGAGAGCCTGTCAGAGAAGCTGAGCTCAGCAGCAGCCGTAGTTCCGTGGTGCGCAGCCTCAGTTCCTCCGTAATCAGGTGAGAGATGCATCCTGTGGCTTTCAGTCTGTGACTTCTGATCTCTCACTGTTTGCCTCTGGCCTTGGTGCTCTCTGTCCTGCCGAACCTCAGGCCTGCACGGGAGTTATGGAGTAGCTGCTTGGAATGGACAATAAGCTGAGTCTAAGGATGTAGAGGGGTCTTGGTGAGACTTGGGTTAGCGAGGCTGCCTGGTTGTTAGGCTGGACCCCAGCTCCTCAGACCTGGGGTCAAACTGGGACTAACTCTGTTCCTCCCTTAGGGTCGGTCTGCACGTATCCGATACTGGAGCTAGGATAGCAGCTCATCACCATAATGGATAAGGATGACATCGTAATAAATGATAAAAGACGTAAAGATCTTCATGGAAGGGCAAAAGATTGGGAAGCATGGGTGGGTGAGTGGGTGGGGGTGTTCTGTGTCTTGGTCCTCACATATCCACATTTTTACTTTCTTTACAGAATTACGCAGAAAAACACCTTTGTTAAGACATATTCAGGACCTTAGTAGCCATGTGTGGGTTCTTCACAACAATATCCTCACTGTAGTCCCTAGGAAAGAGCAAACAGTCCCAGGTGAGTAGCCCAGGCCCTTTGTGGCAGCCCCTCTGGCTAATGTTGTGGGTTTGTCCTCAGCTTTTCATTTCAATGCACGTGTGTTAGCTGGCTCGCCTGGAGCAGCACTGCGTGGGCAGTTTAGAATAGAGAGCAGCCATAGGCTTGAACAGCTAGGGGATAAGTCAAGGGAACGAGAGGTGACTCCAGGAAGGTTGAGGTTGAGGTGGAAGATTTTCTTCTGTGACGTTTCAAAGAGTCAAACAACAAAGAAAGATCTATGGGGTTAAACTTTGAGTCTATGAGAAGCTGACTTCTCTAATGGAAAGAGTCCCCCAAATGGGCTGGCTGTGTGAGCCAGGTGGTAAGTGGCGGGCGGGCGGCACAAGGTCGGCGAGGAGATTCCATCCACTGTTTCTGTGTCTCTAGTGTAGAGAGATACTTCGAAAGTATGAACTGAACCCCGGTTTCTGCCCTTGCATCCCTAGTCACTGTCACCTTACTTCCATGCCAATATCTGGAAACTCTTGACATGAACAGAGGGGAGCCCATGTATCTGGGACTGAAAGACCCTGAATGTTGCCTGTTCTGCACACAGGAAGGCCAGCAGCCGGTGCTGCGGCTTAAGGTGAGTTTAGGAAGAGAAGGATCTGCAATCGCTTGACCAGAGTCCATCAAAGTAGCCTGTCTAGCCCATAACACTCCCACTTGACAGAAACCCTGACTTTCAAATTTTTTCAAAGGCAATTCACAGATTATCCTCACAGCGATTTATTGTTCCCTTAAGGGTGCATGCATCATCAGAGAACAAGAGAAAACAAAATTGGAGGGCTCTTTGGAAGTAGCTTTTTCCAAAATAACTTTTTGCTTTATTTTACAAAAGTAAGTTTTGACAAGGAGGAAAGTTTTTAGAGTTACTCATGCATGTGTGTGTATTCATGTGTTCACACGTGTATATGTACATGTGTGTACACATGTGGGTATAGGTCAGAGATTGACAGTGGGTATCTTCCTTCATCTCTCCCCACATCATCATCATCATTACTGTTTTGTTTTTTGTTTTTTTTTGTTTGGTTGGTTGGTTTTTGTTTTTGTTTGTTTGTTTTTTTGAGACAGGGTTTCTCTGGAACTAACTCTTTAGATCAGACTGGTCTTGAACTCACAGATATCCACCTACCTCTGTCTCCCAAGCACTGGGATTAAAGGCATGTGCCACTATCCCCCCCCCCATTATTTTTAAGACAGGTCTCTCACTAAATCTGGAGCTCACCAACTAGGCTAGGCTGGCTGGGAGGGGGGGAGGAGCAGGGGAGATGGGCAGTTGGGATGACGGAAGCAGCTAGACATAGCATCTGCCTCTCATCTCAGCATTGAGGACACACAGAGAGAATTTATCTCAAACCGTTAGAAATACCAAACTACACACAAACAAACACATTTGACAGTCATGTCCTAATGTTTCTACTATACTATTAACATATATTTGGGGAGTGTAATTCTAAATACTCTCTTAAGAAACAGAAGTCTCCAGGCTTTCATGTAGGGAGGGGGTGCTGATGTTCGAGATAAGTGAACAGTTCAGATGGTGATGTTTCTTCCTGGGATGTCCTCCTCCACCAGGAGGGGAGCATACTGGAGCTGTACAGCCAAAGGGAATCTGAAAAACCTTTCCTCTTCTATCACAACAAGAGCGGCACAACGTCAACGTTTGAATCTGCAGCCTTCCCTGGCTGGTTCATCGCTGTCTGCTCCAAAGGAAGCTGCCCACTCTTTCTGACCCAAGAACTGGGGAAAACCCACATCACCGACTTTGAGATGATTGTGGTGGAGTAAGGTTGGTCTTGTATTGGGTGTTGTCTGCCAAGCAGAGAACCCTGCCTTTGCCTCTACCATCCTGGCCCTCAAGGCTCTTCCTCCTTACATGAGTGTTGTTATGTTGGTCAATTCTTTACAGAGAGGCAGGTTTGCTCATGTTAACGCTGGTTAGTTTTCGTCAACCTATAAGCTAGACTCATCTGCGAAGGAAAAAAAAAAATCAGTTGAGAAAATTCCAACATTGCTTTGTCAGCAAGCCTGCAGGGCTTTTCTTGATTGGTAATTGATATAGGAGAGAGCCACACCACTGCGGTTGGTGCCACACCAGGATGGGGGATCTTAGGGTGGATAAGAAAACAAGCTGAGCAAGCCACGTAGAGGAAACAGCATTCCTCTGTGGTCTCTGCTTCAGTTCCAGCCTCCAGGTTCCCGTCCTACGTTCTTGCTATGACTTTGGTCAGTGATGGACGGTTACCTGGTACCAGGAAATATAAAATGAAATAAACCTTTTCCATGCCAACTTGTTTTTGGCAAATGTTTTATCAGCACAACAAAGAAGCAAACTAACAGAATACCCAAGTTTCAGAGATAGGAAGCAGGTTAAAGGGCAATTGGTAGCAAAGTCTGAGCCTGGAATAGGAAGAAAGAATCTGTTTCTGGGCTTTTCACTCATAGGTGATTGATGCCTTCCAATATATTCATGTAATGATCTAAATGTTGGAGTACCATTGTGGGAGAAATGGTAGTGGTAAATTGGGCATCTTTGCATCTTTGCATAGTCGTAGAGTTAAATCATAACACCATCACAAAACTAACCAAGAGAGCTCTAACTACATACTACATGAGATATATGTATCTATATAGCTGCAAATACGAAAACTAAGAAATGTGGATGATGACCATCTGTGTTCACACTTCTGGGTTTTCAGGCACATTGCTCTGTGGCACCCTCTCAAGATCTCTCAGATCCCGACAAGAAGAAGCAACCATCTACACCCCCAACAAAGTGGAAGACTTAAAAGAAAGCTGAGCCCTCCCGTGGCTGCCTTCCCCCTCTCTGTGACAGCTGGATCAGCTGCAGACCATCTTACCACGTGTTCATCCAAAGCATTACTGCTGGTTTTTATAAGGAGTGAACTTGGTGGAATAAAATCGTCTGTCTCACCTGCTTTATTGACTATAATAATTTTGGTAGAATGAAACAGCCATAAATATTTTTGCATTTATAAGGAGTTATATCTTATAAAGCAGGTTCCTATGAAGTTGCTTTCTCTCTCTTGTATGTATATATGTATGTATGTATATATGTATGTGATGTGGGAGTGATTTCTTACTAATAAAGAAACTGCCTACGCCCATTTGATAGGCCAACTCTTAGGTAGGCGGAGTAAACAGAACAGGATGCTGGGAGAGAGAAGCTGAATCAGGGAGTCGCCTTGATTCTCCCACTCCAGACAGACGCAGGTTAAGATCTTTCCTGGTAAGCCATCTCGTGGGCTACACAGATTATTAGAAATGGGTTAGATTAATATGTAAGAGCTAGCGAATAAGAAACTGGAACTAGCATGTATGTATGTGTGTATTGTGTATGTATTTGCATGTATGTGCATGTGAAGACCAGAAGTTGATGTCAGGTATCTTCCCTAATCACTGCCCACCTTTTATATTGAAGCAGGGTCTTTTGTTTGGGTGCAGAGCTTGCCAGTTCAGCTAGTGCAGCTAGTCAACTTGTTCATGGAGAACTCCCTATCTCTACCTTCAGGGGTCCTGATATTACAAATGGGTTAAGCTTTTTAGTCAACTTGATACAAGCAAGAAGAGGAAACTTAAGTTAAGAAAATACCCCCAAAAGATTGGCAAGTCTGTAAAGCATTTTCTTGATTAATGACAATGTTGGGGGAGGGGATCCTACCCACTCTGGGAAGTGTCACCTCTGTGCTGGTGACCCTGTGTTGTAGAAGAAAGCCTTGAGGAGCAAGCCAATAGTAGCATTCTTCCATGGTCTCTGCTCCAGTTTCTGCCTCCAGGTCCTGACCTGTTTGAGTTCTTGCCTTGGCCTCTGTGGTGGTTTGAATGAGAATGCCCCCACAGGTCCAAATATTAGTATGCTTAGTCCCTAGTTGTTGAACTGTTGTGGGAAGGATTAGAAGATGTGGTCTTGTTGGAGTAAATGCCTTCTTGTTGGAGGAAGTGTGTTGCTAGGGGTAGGCTTTGAGATTTCAAATACCAGCACCAGGTCCAGTGTCTCTCTCTCTCTCTACCTGCTGCCTGAGGGTCTGAGAGGATGGAAAGCTCTCAGCTACTGCTCCAGTGCCTGATCTCTCTGTTTCCCACCATGGAAATAATGAGAACCCTCTGAAACTGTGAGCAAGCACCCAATTAAATGATTTTCTTTAGAAATGTCACCTTGGTCGTGATGTCTTTTTACAGGAAGAGAGCAGTAACCAGGACAGCTACCCTTGATAGGTTATGACCAGAATGTGTAAGCCAAATACATCTTCTCCTCTCCAAATTGCTTTTGATTATAATCTTTATAAAAAGCCATGGAAAGCAGGCTAGCACAGTCACCATGCCTGCCTAGCACTTATATGGGTCCTGGGGATTTGAATTCTGGTTCTCAGATCTGAGCAGCAACTACTTTACCCTCTATTCCCTCTCCTCTGTCCCAAGTCTCTTCGTTTTCAGAACCAGCAAGATTTTTAAGGAAAGTGGTCTCTTACAAAACCAAGTTCATCAAGGCCCACATATGGGATAGCTAGGACAAGCAGGGTTCCATTAATAAAAAGATTGTGTTCTATATTTCAGGACACGATGTAGATAAGTAACTGTCTGAAAATCTCCTGCCTGGCCCTGAAATGTGTTTCTGTGTGCATCCTTTGAATTCTTCCTTCGAATTTATCAACCATAAATTGACTTGGCTTTCATGTGTGGTGAGCATATGCATTTTTGAAGGTTTATCCTTTCCCTATATCCTTTTTAAGTTCCTTTAAGAATATTCTTAGAAATTCTTTGGGAATTTCCTACAGTATGTTTTCATCCTGTTTACTCTGTCCCCAAACTCTTCCCAGATCCACACCTCTTTCCCAACCTACTCAACTTCGTGTCCTCATTTTTTTTTTTGTTTGTGTAGTTTTAAACCCATTGAGTTCCATTTTCACTGTCTTAAAGGAGGCAGATGCATTCTGGATTTCCTTCCATTATACACACACACACACACACACGCACACGCACACACACACACACACACACACACTCACACACGAAGCTAAGTTCTTTGCAGTGTGGTGATTGATGAAATCATCTCTTCATCCTGCTGGAAACAACAGTAAGTCAAAGCCTCCCTTTGCCTTCGGGTTCTTCTACCTATCTCCTGTGCTACAAAACTTCAAGAGGTAAACTGTTAGGTTATATTCTAATCTTAAAATTGATGCCCATTCCTTCTGAGGTCACATCCAGGTAGCTTCAGAAGAACTGGGGGTTACTCATCTTCAACCACTGTGACAAGTGAGCACTGCAAGAAACGGAACCCCAACCCCTCTTGCACTTTTCTGCTAGACAGTTCTTTTATAATACGTTTCTTTTTTACCAACATTATGAGAACACTTTATTATCGGAGCATTTTCTTTTTTAATTTATTAATTTCTGTTTTATTTTATTTAAAAAAACTATCTCTTTTAATTGTACATACCAATCCCAGTCCTCACTCCCTTCCCTCCTTTAAACCAGTTTATACTTTTTGGTCTTTTTGAAGTGGTCTGACTTTTTTTTTCCTTGGTACACTTTCTAAACAATAGGAATAACAACAATCTTGGTTTTATAAAACTACAATGAGGATGATAGTACTGCTTGGCTTACCAAGAAAACCAGACCTCAGGAGCCAGGCTGAGACTGGCAGGGAAAGCTTGATGCAGGGTATGACTGGCGGGCTGTCCCCATGCAAAGGGAATTCAGCACGCCAAAGAGGAGTTTGGGCTTTATATGGTGCTTTTAGTCGGGTGGGAGTATAACAGGAGAGCATTAAGGAAAAGGGGGGCTGTCTCAGCAAAGGGGACTGCAATAAGCAAAATTTTTATGGCAGCCGGGGATCTGGAGGCTGTGGTCAAGCTGCTCTGCAGAGACAAGGGGTCATCAGACCTCTGTGATGGGTACTTGTTTCATTTCAGCTACACTAAAGGAGCTGGATCCCACCTGGGTCACCCATATTCGTGTCTTAGGCGACTCCCTCTTGAGTCAAAGATCTGGGCCAGCCCGTAAGAATAATCTCTTAGTCAAGATTTTTCTATGACAGCTTGCCTACCTTGATTGTCTGATGTAACCGGTCTTTCTTGTCAGACCTATTTCTTTTGGAACCACCAGCCCCCAAATAATGACACAAAGACTTATTACTAATTATGTGATGTGGGAGTGTCATATATCGATCTGTTGATTTCATTGGTTAATTAAATAAAGAAACTGCTTGCCCTGATAGGTTAAAACATAGGTGGGAGGAGTAAACAGGAGGAAGAGGAAGTGAGGTAAGACTCCTCAGAGAGACTCGACATAGCTCTGCTCTCAGAGACACAGGCGATGAGGCTCCGACTCAAGATGGACATAGGCTAGAATCTTCCTGGTAAGCGCACCTTGGGGTGCTTACACAGATTATTAGAAATGGGCTAGTCCAGGTGCGAGAGTTAGCCGAGAAGAGGCTGGACATAATGGGCAAGTAGTGTTTAAAAGAATACAATTTGTGTGTTGTTATTTCGGGCATGAGCTATCAGGAGGCCGGGGTGCTGGGGACACAGCCCCGAAGATCCTATTTCAACAATTATGAAATTTTGCCTTTGACTTAGGCTTGTTCCCAACTGGCTCTTGTAACTTAAATTAACCTGTTTCTACTAATCTATGTTCTGACATGTGGCTTTTTCCCTCTCCTCCATCCTGTATGTCCGACTCCCTCTGTGTCTTGCTGGTGTCTCTCTTGTGTGCCTAGATTCATCACAAGTCCCTCTCTTTGCCCAGAAGTCCTGTCTCACCTCTCCTTCCTAGCTATTGGCCATTCAGTTCTTTGTTAAACCAATCACAGTGGCACATCTTCACACAGTGTAAACTCATATCCCACAACAGTCTACTTACTGTATTTAAACCAAGACTTCATGTTTAAAAATATTCACATTTTTGTTACTATTATAAAATGATTATTATTCAGTATAGATGTTGAACAGAGCTTTACTGTCTTTCCCCAACACCTTCCATTTTGGAGGCACCTCTATTTTAGAGCCAAATTCCTAGAACCACAAATAATAACACTTTGTTTAAAGGGGGAGGATGAACTGGTCCAACCAACGTGATTTCTGTGTTACTATTGATATTTAAAATGTTAAAATACAATAAACTTATAGACATTACAATTAACGCCAGAGTTACCTGTTTTTTAAATCACTGATCCTGATAGCCATCTGTCTTAGACATGTGGCTCGATGCCCCATAGTACAGAAACTCACCATACCTTCCAAACATAAAAACTCTAGTTAATGAACTCAAATTCCAGATGTTAAATGCCAAGGAAGGAAAGGTTCCTCGAAGCCCTACAGCCTTTTGTCTACCTAGGAGTAACGGATCTTAGTAACTCTTAGGAGAGATAAACCAAAGATTTTGGGTTGACTCTTTTTATCCAAATTATACCAAAAGCAATCAGTCTTCATTTAAAACAGCATTCGTGATGCTTTTTAAAAATCAGAGAAGTCTGGAGTTCAGGTGAGTGAAAAGGTATGGCTGAATCCTCACATCTGGCAGGGGCAGCATCGTGTTTAAAAGTTCCACAGCTGCTTCATGTCAGCTCCATACTCCATGTACAATGGCAGGAGCACAACTACATCCCGTGGAAATACTGTCATTTCTAGCCAATGGGATTTAAAGAAAGGGCGCTGGGAAGAGTTAGGAATCAGAGGTTGATGAACTTTCTAGACTCTTGAAAAGGGGATTTGAGTGTGTCATCAAACACTAGGTTAGGCACTGGTGACCTGGCCTAGGCTCTATGGGAAACTTGCTGGAAGGAGCTCACAGAGATCCACCTGCCTCTGCCTCCCAAGTGCTGGGATTGAGCGCATGCACCATCACCACCCAGCAATGTATTTTCATACTGAATGAACCAGAATGGCTACCTCTGATTTGAGGAAAAGAGAAATTAGTATTTGGGGGCAAACAATTTTTAGATTTATTTGCTGAATGTATTTCTTTAATAACAATTAACAATATTTAAAGAATTATTACATTTATTTGTGTGTACATATGTGAGCATGTGTGTATGTTCCTGTATGTCTGTATATGTGTGTCTATGTGTGTGTGTGTGTGTGTGTGTGTGTGTGTGTCCATGCCATTCATCTGTATGCAGGTCAAAGGACAACTTGTAGGAGTCATTTCTCTCCTTCCACCATGGGGGTACTGGGGGTCAAACTCAGATCATCAGACTTGGCAGCAAGCACCTTTATCCTCTGGACCATCTCACTGGCCTGACAACATTTTAAAGTGGAAAGAATGAACAGGGTATAAAGAAAGTAGCTTTAGCAGAGGTTGTGAGTTTTTAAAAACTGAGATCTTTGCCATGTGCTTGGTGAGTGACCATTTTCTAGAAAGATAACTCACCCGTGGATACCTAAGCAAAGTACTGGGCCAACTGTGTGTTGTCATAACCAACCAAACAACAACAGTTGGAGGGGAGGATGTGGAAAAGGGTAAGCCTTCTGCACTGCTGACGGAAATGGGAACTAATGCAGTCGCTATGGAAATCAGTGTGTAGGTTCTTCAAGAATTTAGAAGTGGGCTGGAGAGATGGCTCAGTGGTTAAGAGCATTGCCTGCTCTTCCAAAGGTCCTGAGTTCAATTCCCGGCAACCACATGGTGGCTCACAACCATCTGTAATGAGGTCTGGTGCCCTCTTCTGGCGTGCAGACATACACACAGACAGAATATTGTATACATAATAAATAAATAAATAAATAAATAAATAAATAAATAAATAAATTAGAAGTGGATCTGCCACGTGACCCAGTTCTGCCTCTCCTGGCTGTTTACCTGAAAGGCCCAAGTCAACGTGCACAGAGGTACATGCACAGAGGTACATGCACAGAGGTACGTGCACAGAGGTTCATTGCAGCAGGATTCACAACAGCTAAGTGAGGGAGCATGTGTAAGTGTCTGTCCACAGAGGAGTGGGCAGAAGAAATGTAACAGACACACTCCCACGTGCATAAATTTTTTTATACAGGCATCGAGAATGTAATTTGCAGGAAAATAGATACAACTTGAGATAATCATACCAAGCAAATTAAGTCCGTTTCAGAAAGACAGTTATTTCTCTAGTTTGTGGCTCCTAGATTTTTTTATAGCTACATAAAGCACATTGCAATATATCGTGAAAGTAGAAGCAAAATAGCCCTTAGAGACAAAGTCCAGGAAGGGGTACTTAAGAAACAGAAAGGTAAGAGGGTAGAGGCAGCGTATGACCAAGGTACCTTTTACACTTGGGTGAAAGCGTCCTTTTGTGGTGGAGGCCTGTGATTTGTGGATGTCTGCCCCTGCGGAGGGAAGAGGAGCCATCACTACTCCGCTATGCTAGGTCTGGACGATCTTGCCTTAGAGAAATAACTTTTTGTTACCACACATTTTAAGTTGACATGTGCTAATATTCATATTTCTGGGAACACGCTGTGATGTCTTTATGAATTGTGACTAACATAATGCCCACTTGATTCTCTGGTTACTTCCTGTCCCTAAAGGTGACCCAAAGGTGGCTTTTATTTCTTCAGCATGTCCACTTTTCCTCCTTCCTCAATGGTGGCACAAGTATTTTCTTTGCCTGCTGTTTATATTAGATCATAAACAAAATCAAGATACCCCTCTTGACCCATGTAAGTGACAACAATGTTCAGTTTTAAGCTGTAGAGACTTTAAAATGTATTTTCCAAATAATAAAGGAAATCAGAACCAAGGAGAAGAAAAGATAGATATAGATAATATCAAAAACATACAGGAGGAAAGAACAGATGGATGGGAATAAAAACTTTGATGAGACAGATTAAATGGATTTGCACTCAGGTTGCTGAATGGAAGAAATTCAGGGGGACCTGGAATTCGAGGATGAACCTTCCCTCTAGACACCCTTGAGTAGCTTGACATTCAGCATCCTAGGCTTGAATATGGTCACCATACCTCCAGTTTAAAAAGGCAAAATAGCATCAGCATTTTAAGCAGTATTAAACTATTTCATAGACTGCAGGAAAGTCATAAGGACATGTGATTCAGAGATTAGAACAGAAGAAACACCATATTGCATCCTTTCTCCTTCTGTTTTTTCTTGTGCGCACGTGCACATACATAAATTCTCTATATGCTACAGACTGACAAGGAACTTGTCCTTCTCCTGCAAATCTTAGGGCATGACTTTCTGGAATTGCTTTCAGGTTAACCATGCAGAAATCCACTATCCTTGAGTATCCTTCTCTGGTCTCTAGCTTAAATTCAAGTGGCAAATACTGTCTATACATCAATCCAGTACCGCAAATAGGATATCGGGACATTTTCTGAGTCTGGTGCTGTTCCCTTCCTTTTTCCTCTATCACCATGGCACAACGCTCACTTCCTGTATCAGACATGGAAGATGGATTGTATCTTTCTGACTTAGGTCCAGTGCCTACGGACCTTCTGGGAAGTGACTGCTTCTGAGCACAACCCAGGACTCCATTACATTTTCAGTACTGCTGGCCACTCTTTCTATGCACCCCTGAGCTTACAGAACTCAGAATCTTTGTAGCCTGCCCTACTGTGTGTTGGCCTTCACTATTAGAAGTCCATCCTGGTCATCCATGGGGCAATCTTTTTTTTTCTTCTAAATATTTTTTAAGTTTATTTTATTTTATTTTATTTATTGAGAATAGGAAAAAAAAGTTTCCGCCTCCTCCCAGCCTCCCATTTCCCTCCCCCTCCCCCACTCTTCTCCCCCTCCCCCCTCTCTTCTCCCCCTCCCCCCACTCCTCTCCCCCTCCCTCTCCAATCCAAAGAGCAGTCATGGTTCCCTGCCCTGTGGAAAGTCCAAGGTCCTCCCCACTCCGTCCATGTCTAGGAAGGTGAACATCCAAACTGGCTAGGCTCCCACCAAGCCGGAACATGAAGTAGGATCAAAACCCCTTGCCATTGACCTTGGCTTCTCATCAGTCCTCATTGTTCGCCATCATCAGAGAGTCTGGTTTTATCCCATGCTTTTTCAGTCACAGTGCAGCTGGCCTTGGTGAGCTCCCAATAGATCAGCCCCACTGTCTCAGTGGGTGGGTACACCCCCGTGGTCCTGACATCCTTGCTCGTGTTCTCCCTCCATCTGCTCCTCATTGGGACCTTGGGAGCTCAGTCCAGTGCTCCAGTGTGGGTCTCTCTCTCTATCTCCATCCATCACCAGATGAATGGATATGAAAGATATTCGTCAGTATTGTTATAGGATAGGGTCATTTCAGGTTCCCTAACCTCAGCTTCCCAAGGGACTAACTGGGGACATCGCCTTGGGCTCCTGGGAGCCACTCTAGGTTCAAGTCTCTTGCCAACACTAAGGTGGCTCCCTTAACTAAGATATGTGCTTCCCTGCTCCCCTATCCAACCTTCCTTTATCCCAATCTTCCTGTTTCCCCAAGATCCCCCAATCCTCCTCTTCTCACTTTTTTCTTCATCCATGGGGTCATCTTATTCTTAATCCTTGCTCTACCCTAGAAAAAATATTGTCTCCATTAATTCTTTGGACTCCTATGTTACTCAGATGTTGTGCATATACCTAAAGGTATGTGATAGGGTGCTTGGGCAAAGTACAAGCCCTCAAACTATACCCACAACACTCTGAGAGGCAGGCGGTGAACACTACTTGCGGGGGACAGACTTCAGGAATATTCAGTTCTGTTCTGTCTGTGCCCACCTCTTCCTGAGTGAACATCCTTTCATGGCCGTAGTTCCCTGGGGTTACAAGTATCATATTAAAAAGTAGGGGAAGAAATGAAATGAGATGTTACTAAGGAATAAATAAATAAGATATAACTTTCTGTGCTTTTCAGTTCCATGTTCCTTGAGGGGCTTAGTATCTGCTCTGATATTACTTGGAGTTGAATGCTGCCCTTGCCCAACGTGGCAATGTAAGATCTTGCCAACACACTTTGATACTGATGCAAGATATACAGTATGCGGTGATAATTTATTTTAGCAATATTTCTTGAGAAATTGTTATGCAGCAGGCAAGAATAGTACAAAGCCAAACAAAAGAAATCTTCCATAAGAAACTAAAATTTCTATGACTTTGAAGGAGAAAACGTGCTTCCTTTGGCTGGGGAGGTGAAGTGCGACCTCCAAACACTTCAGATTTAGGGTGTTAAGAAGACACAACAGGCATTTCAGGACAAAGCAAACAAAAGAGGAGCTAGGCCATCTTTATTAAGAAGCGCAATGGCGTCTCTCCCACATCCCCCAACCCTGGGTATCCTGCACCAGGCCACAGCTGATGACCTGAAGTGGCCATGTGGGACCCGGTGCATAGATGAGAGATGCTGCCGCTGAGCCAGTGCCTCCTCCCTCCCACTGTCACCCTTACAGCCACCATGGGGGAGCCAAAGATGCTGCTGCCACCACCCAAGCCCCAACTGCAGAGAGAAACTCAGCATCAGAGACAATGGCTGTATCTCCAGAGATTTTGGTGGCTGCCAGCACCAGCAGGACCATGAAGCAGCTTGAAGGAAGGGTCCTTATTCCAACCTTGGGTCAACAGACACAGTCTGCAGCATGGAGCCTCTACTTCTGTGGAGTTGCCCGAGGACTGTCGGCATGAAGGTCATACCATGTGAACCAGCAGCAGCCTGGAGATCTACTGGATCCTGTCCCCAGACACCCTGCCCAGCTGAAGGATTCTCCTGACTTTGAGCAACAACAGAATATCCAAGAAAAGTCTTGGCAATAGTCCAGGATGTATGGTGTTTCAGAAATCAGAAATGAGTCAGACCAATGACTCGTTATAATGACTATTGCATAAAAAGTTGTTTGGACAAAAATATATTCTGTGTGACACTCCACAGTTTGCAATGCCACTTTGATAAGTAATGGTGTGGTGGAGAGTTGGGGAAAATGGAAGAACAGAGCAGCATGCGTTGGCAGTGAGAGAAACAGAACTAAAGACGCAGCAGTGACAGGGGTGGGGACCATGGCTGTTGTGGACCAGGCAGCATGGAATTGCCAAGTAGGACAGGTAGAGTGGTGAGCAGCAGCCTGGAGCCTTCATAGGCTCTGCTCCTGAACACACTGCCCCAACCCTGTGACCACCTTCACTCTAACAACAGCAGGATATCTGAGATGGACAATGGTTCATCTTCTGGATGGGGCCTTCTCAGAAAACCTCCATGGTTCATGCTGTCACCAGAGGCCAGGTTGCTGTACAGGGTCCATGCTACAGTCCAGGCTTTGCTGATATCTGTGGTCTGGACAGGCACAGCCGGCTATATTGATACCTGTGCTGCTACCCAAGGCCATGTTAGTGTCTCTAGTCCAAGATGCCACCAGGTGCCATGTTGATGTTCATGGGTCCTGTTACTGTCATCAGTGGCCATCTCACACAGTCTGTCTCTATGCCCTGTGCTTTCTGTCCTAGGGCACAGGAAGAGATGACCAATGGAACTGAGATTGCCAGCTATGGTGGTAAGTATCTGGGATATAATTGGCATTAATAAACTCATAGGGAATAGCACTATTAAGAGTTGTGGCTTTGTTGGAGTAGGTGTGGCCTTGTTGAAGGAAGTGTGTCACTGTGGGGGAGGGGGGGAATGGAGAGGGAATGAGGTCTCCTTTGCTCAAGTTACACCTGTAGTTCAGTTCACTTCCTGTTGCCTGCAGATCAAAGATGTAGAATTCTCAGCTTCTTTTCCAGCACCATGTCTGCCTGAACACTGTCAGGTCTCACCATGATGATAATGGACTGACCCTCTGAACTGTAAGCCAGCCCCAATTAAATGTTTTCCTTTGTAAGAATTGCCACGATCATGGTATCTCTTCATAGCAATAGAAACCCTAACTAAGACACTGTCATATAATGGCTCCTTGAAGATTGTTGCACAGAAATGACAAGACTAAGACATAAGTTGTGAGCTATAAGGCAGGACTCAAGTAATATCTCAAACAGAATCACTAGTGGTAATGTTAGAGGAGATAAGGCTAGAATGGATCTTGGAACACATTTTGCCTAACCAAGAACTTTGAACTCAGCAGTGTTTGCAGCATCACAAGGCCTAATGTACTGTTTTGCATGTTGGGGTCTGAAGGAGAAGAGGTTGCCGTGCTCATGTTTGCATTCAGGGTTCCAGAGCCTATTGTAATTGTGTCGCTTCCAGCTAAAGTAACCCTCTACCTTAGTTACCGTTTTATTGCTGTGAAGAAACACCATGACCTATGTAACTCTTATAAAAGAAAACATTCAATTGGGGGCCTGATTACCGTGTAAGAGGTTAGTCCATTATCAATCATCATACAGGGAGCATGGTGGCATGCAGGCAAACATGGTCCTGGAGAAGTAGCTGAGAGATGTGTATCCTGTCCATAGGCAGAAAGACTCTGAGCCTGGCATGGGCTTTTGAAACCTCAAAACCCACTGCCAGTGACATACTTTCTACAACAAAGCCACACCTCCTAATTCTTATAATCCTTTCAAACAGTTCCACTCCCTGGTAACTAAGCATTCAAATATGACTCTATAGGGGCCATTACTATTCAAAGCACTACACCCTCATACAACAAGCAATTGATTGAAAACTGTCCCACAGATACTCTTAAAGTTCCAGAAAAAAAATCAGAGCCGATTCTTCAATTTCCATTCACTTTATAAAGTTAAATAAAGACATTATAATTAGTTTGAAATTCAACTTAATGTGACTGACTCTCTGAAATTTGGGTTCATTTTATATTCACTTTGGTTAGCAGTCACCATAATAAAAGCATATACTGTGTGTCAAATTATTAACTGATGATGTTCTGAATCTCTCATGGTCATCAAGACACATAAAATCTTTTATATTGCTTCATTCTTGGTATTTATCTTTCAGGCATTTATCATATTTACAATAAGCATATGTAAAGTTAAGAAGGAAGAATTTTTCACTGGAATCCACACCTCTGCCCCATGGGATGCTGTGAGAACAGGGAGGGAGAATTGCATGTAAGTCTCTGACTTGACTGTACTTGGTAGCTGAATGGATGGTGGGACGAGATCAGAAAAGGATAAAAGTGATTCTTGGGTTTCACACTGGAATGATGTTCAGATGAGTGACACTACAATGTATGTTCTGGTGCAGAGGTGACATGGTGGTCTTTTACGATGCCTTGCCGTGTTTTCAAGTAAAGGATTCTCCATTCGTTTGCTTCTTTGTCCTGGACTCAGCCACACATCTGGCCCATGCTGGACTTTAATCTTCAGCCTCTAAGTAGAAGTTGGTACTAGTAGTTTCACCCCTCTGTTGTGTGAGGGTGACTGTCTGCCTTGCCGTGGCAGGGGTGGCTATGAACCAGCCAGGATAGGAGACTGACTGGAAGGCAGAAGTGGAGCCCTCTGTGCTGTGGTAGAAGAGAAAGTCTTTCGGTGCTTTGCCCTCTTTGTATATTTCCATGATGCTTACATCCTAGGGTAAGAAAGAGACTTATTAATGAGGATGACCAGGGAGAAGGGGCTACAGTAACTGAGCACTGAGTGCACAACATGGGAGTAACTGCTGTGCCCAATAGGAGGGACATGGGTTAGGGAATACAGGCAAAAGAAAAGATAGCAAGCTATCAAGCCAGGCACCTACTAGTTTCCAAATAGCCTGGCTTTTCCCCAGAGTCCCATCATACAAAGGGACTGATTCTTTGAGGTATGGAACTCCCTGGAAGAGAATGGGGTAGAGGGAGAGGGCTTCTACTATACACCCATCTACAGTTTTGTGCCAGCCGGCCTGAATACCCAACCTCTGAGTAAATTTATGCATTACAATCTCCATCATTAGCAAGGGATAAGACTTTTAACTATATATCTTTTCTTTTAGCACACAGAAAACTTCAGATTAGCATTCCTTTGCCTAAGTGTGGCTTATTAGCATCTCTGATGTTATTTAGGAGGAAGTTACTCAGGACTAAGAATGGAGAAGCCACTGTTCCTTCACTTTTCAGAAACATTTCCATGGGTTTGATGCTCTGGTTTTCACTTTAATTCCCAAATCTGGGGTTTAAAAAGATGCTGTATAACTCAGTGGTATTGTTATTTATCTGGAGACTGGCCAAGTAAGGGCTCCTTTCTTACTCTGAAGAGTGCAAACTTGCAGGGATATCAATTTTCTTCTGTAAACTGATAAGCTACCTTAAATAAAAGTCTATCTGGTATACCTCCCTTACCAGCTGCAGGTACTCACCTTAAGCTCCAAAGTCGGTGTGCCCCCAATTTCAGCGCAGAAGAGGCAAAGTTTTTCGCCCTTGATTCCCAGAAAAACTAGATTACCTTTTTCAATATCTTGGAATTCTTGATCTCTACATGCTATCAAGTTAAGAATGACTGGAAACACAATAAAAAATGGGGACAATGTCAGGCTTTGAAAGAAATTCAATCTTTTGACCCACACCCTGTTAACCCTCCTCCTCCTCCTCCTCTTTCTCATCATCATCATCATCACCATCATCATCATCATTTCCTCCTTCAAAGCTCCCACATTAGCCACTTAACAGTGATTATTGGTTGCTATCCTGGGACCAGTTTCGTTTTGCTTCTTGATACCAGAACCTCGGTTGTCACTTGGGCACATTGTTTCCCAAAAATTAAAATAAGATATAGTCATGCACTTATTGTGGTTCATGATATATGAGTAGAGGTATCCTGAGGGGTTTCTACAAGGTTCCTTAAGAGACTAGACTCACCTGGAAATACTTCATCTGTCACATCCTGTTACCTACACCAAACACTTAAGTGATAGCTTACACAAACCTGAGGTTGGTGAATCAGAAAGGAGACTCTTTGATCTCTGGTGGCATCATGAAACCAACATGGAACCCAGCCTGGCCCAGCCCACTGGTTTTATATATGTAAGAAACAAACCATTATCTTACTTTAGTTCTTGTTGTGTGAATTTTCTATCATTCTTGGTTGGAATTAATTATCCAATAATTTAGGAAGAATTTTCCGAGCATTTAGACATTTTGTATCTATTTCTTGGCATAGGACAGGAAACAAACCCATTTGACAAACTATTAACTATTCACCTAAGACAAAGCACTATGAGGAAATTGAAGATTTGGTTTAGGGCAAGATATGAAATACTTCCCTCAAAGTCCCATATATTGAAAACTTGAACATCACCTGGGGCCACTATTGAAGCAGGATCAGATCATGAAAGTCCTAAATTCATCAATGGATTAATCCATTAATGAGTTCACAGCTGAATGAGTTATTGGATACAGAACCTATCTGGCCATTGGTGATGTTCCTTTAAGGCAAGAAGGTTGAAACCTCCTCCCAACTTTCTGTCTACCACGAGGATAGCAGCTCTTTTCCACCATACAATGTGTCTGTCTTGACAGATACCTAAAAAATCAGTGGAGCCAATAGAAGGCTCTGAAAACTCTGAACTTATTCACCCAAATCAACCTTTAAGTATTTTTTTAAGCTATTTTTGGTGGTGGTGAGGATAGGCTGTCGTACTAGTGAAAAGCTGGCTCCCACAAAGATAGAAGGAAGAGAAAGATGGAGTGAAGAGCAAGTTTCGGTACTGAGGCTGGGGATATGATATGGGAGGTCTCTCTGTGATGGGCAAGGTTAAGAGGGGGATTAAACAAAACATGGAAGTTTTAAAGAAGTGAGATAAGGCTGAGATGGGTTTCCTTCTGATGGGAAGAAGGAATTTTTCACCATCATTAGAAGAGGAGATATGGAAAGAGAAGAACATGTAATTTTGACAGTGGAAAGATGGGCGGGTTTGAATCTGCGGATATGGGTATGGTTGGCTAGAATTTAAAGGAATGCCGTTCTAAAAGAAACTTGGTGACTGTTACACCATTCTCTCCTATTGGAAGATGCTTTCATGAGGGTAAGTGTGCTGTTGTTTCTATGTATACATCTTCCTTTGTAGCATGGGGCTGTCTTTTTTTCCTTGCTTGTCCTCTGAACATCAAGTAGGTGACCAGGTAAGGAAGGCAGAAGACTTATGCAGGCTGATGTCAACTCGCAGTGGGTCCGATGCATCTTCAAGAGTAACAGTCCCCTCGCATGTCACTTACCAGGCTTGACATTGCTGCTAGCAGGCACCGCTATTAGAGAATTTCCTGCCAGGACCCACACCATCTGTTGGGAGTCATAGATCCTGTAGGTTCTGGGAAATTCCTGACCTGCCAGATAACAAGACACAGGTGTGGGTATAATTGGCTTTAAGGTTTGAGCTCCATCCTAATAACAACAAACTGTGAATTTCTGTGACAGATATTGTTCTGAGAAGAAATGGCCACAGGAAGGGAAATAGGGCAGGGACGGTTTACGGATCGAGGCACAGAGAAGAACTGGGTACATTCCTGGTTACAGGAGATGCATGACGCTTGCCACTTCTTCTGGTGTTACCTTTTCCTGGTTTATAAAGTCTCCACATAACAACACCAACCAAGACTACTTAAATCTGTCATCGGTGTGTATGTGTAATATCTAATCATCTTAATCAAAATAAATAAGCAATTCCATTTTTAACATAATCCTTTATTGATTCTTTGGAAATTCCGCAGCATGCACCCCAATCCTGCTCTCTTCCCAGTTCCTCTGTATCTGCCCCTCACTTCTGCAGCATTGCCCCCGCAAACCTAATTAAAAACCAAAAACTCACGGCGCTCCGACATCTTTCCAACACCTCCTTCCTGCATCCCAGAGTTACTTGGGAGCTGCAGTATGTCACAATGTGCACCCTTCTGTCCGTTCAGCCCCACCCACAAATATTCATTGCGATGAGTCACTGGTCTGGTTCAAGGCTTCTGTCCACTGCCACACCGTCATCATCCCTGGGCCCTCATTGAAACTCCTCCCGGATATCCTGTTGTTGCCCCGAGTCATGCAGATTCTGTGGTTATCCATCCACAGGACCGGGCTCACACGGATGCATGGGGTCTAGACCACATCCTGTAGCCATGTTGGTGTCTGAGGGCCGTACTGCCACTGAGGCTGTGGTAAAGCTGCTGCCAGGGCCTTATCTGGGTCTGTGGCCCTACAGCAGTCAGGGGCTGTGTTGATGTATGTGGCTCCTGATACCACAGAAGCTACTGCTGATGCCAGGGGTCTGGCCACAGCCTGCAACCTTGTTGATGTCCGAGGGACTCACTGGAACTTGGGCCATGCCAATCTGAATAGCCTGTGCTGCCACCTGGGGCTATGGTGATATCCAAACCAGACTGCTACCGAGGACCATGTTTGGGTCTGAAGTTGGAATCTATGCTCATGCTAGTGTCTGAGAGCCACGCCACTACCAGAGCCAGGCCTATCTGGGTGGCCTGCACAGTCACATGGGCCGTGGTGCCAACCGGGCCCATTCTACCACAGTGGGTCATGTCTGGGTCGGTGGCCCAAAGGCAGCCAAGATCAGGGCTGATAGTGAAGGGCTTGTGTTACCACAGGGGGTCATAGGGACTATATGTGCTGAAATCTGAGGGCTGTGCTGAACCATCCCTGCCCCTTACTAGCCCTGGGGATAGCTGGCCCTGCCCCTTGCTAGACCCTGTATCAGGATAAGTGACCTCACCTATCATGGGAAAGCTGACACGGCTCTGTCTCCACCCCACCCCTCTCCACAGACAAGAGTGAGCTGGCCCCAATGGTTAGGGCCTAGGAGAGTTGTCCCTGCCCCTCACCTGAGGAGGTGGGGTCGCATTGGCCAGGACCAACCAGCTTAGCTACCACCCAGACCCTTGAGCTGGCCCACCCTAGCATCTGCCCCATCAATGACTTGCTGCAGTGTGTGAAGGAACAAAGAATCTAAATGTAACTAACAAGAAAGGAATTAAGTGCCTTGAGATTTCAATATGTAGATTTCTGAGTATTTCAGCCAGAGCAAAGAGATTAGTGGGTTAAGAAAGTGAAACAGGCCCCTTAGACCCTTTGGGGAGAGCAAATGGAGATGGTCCAAACAGGTTTGTGATTCACACTTACTTTCTTTGTGGATTTTACATTCTGAATCTTCAGAGCTTTCTTGAGGAGGATAATGTACTTTAGATTGTGGAGAGAAGGCCATCATTGCCTGGCCATGAGAAAGAAAAGGAAATTATTCTTCTCTTATATGCTTCTAGAATTTTATGAAAATTTCTTTAGTAAGAGCCTCCCTAAGCCCTCACCCCATACACACATTAAGATGTCTTGATGAATTATGTGTGGTGTTTACATGTGTTGAGTATTTTGTTTGTCTGTGTGCATGTGCACCAAGTGTGTGCCTGTTGTCTGTGGGAGGTCAGAAGAGAAAGCCTGATCCTCTGGAACTGGAGTTGTAGACAATTGGGAGCTGCCCAGTGTGGTCCTCTGCAAGAACAGCAAGTGCCCTTAAGCACTGAACCATCTTTCTAGCACCCAGGCTGATGTTTTAAAGTGTACCTAGACAGAACGTATTTCAAGGCCAGCAAGCCCTGAGAAGACGCTCCCAGCCCTTTAGTGACTGGTGTGGTCCTAGGTCTCAGGGTGGTGATGGCTTTGAATGCCATCTGCTACCACATCTGGAGGGTGAGCACGTTCCATCACCCCAGGTGCCTTCTTGTGCATTGAATGACCATATTGTGCTTAGAACAGAGCCAGGTGTGCCGCCCACCCCTGTTCTAGCTCCCCACAGCTAGGGAATGGCTACACTTCCTGCTCTTCTGTCAGAAAACCCGCCCCTCTGACTTATGTATCCCTTTGCTATCCATTCAGAGAAGCACCTCCAAGGATTCTGCATGTGAACATCCACGGCCACATCACAAGTCTCTCAAACATCTCTAGAGATATTTGATTCTGAGATTCTGGTTATTAATAGCACAAGATCTACCAAAGTCCACAGTCTCTTACCATGAGAACCAATTGTTCACAGTCCTCCCGGTCCAAGAGCCTCAGTGCCTCACATGAGAGTTGTCTAAAAGCAGAAATAAGCAAAAAAAAAAAAAAAAAAAAAAAAATGCAAGCAGCATTTTTATTATAAGCAACTCTAATTTCTCTGATACCTTGTACCTCGGGTCAAGGCCCCCAGAAGCACCCAGGGCTAGACAGAAAGCAGTGAAAGGTCTCCCTCAGAAGGCTCGAAATAGCAGAAATTACCTTTGTCCAAAGAGGTTCTTGTCCCTGGAATCAAACCTTTGGCTGCAGCTGGATCTGCAGGCACTGAGAGCTTGCCCGGGACTCCGGAGCTTTTAATTAGCCAGGCAGCAGCCCTGTCGCCTGACCCTGG
The DNA here is from genome assembly GCF_014885135.2 of Alexandromys fortis. Lineage (NCBI taxonomy): Eukaryota > Metazoa > Chordata > Mammalia > Rodentia > Cricetidae > Alexandromys > Alexandromys fortis. The sequence continues at coordinate 14,033,056 of NW_026067917.1, forward strand.
GTGTGCCCACTTTAGCAAGAAGGCTGAGCCAGGCAAGGAGGACCTGTGAGCCCTTGGAGGGGAGGCAGGGAGGCAATACAGGTGCAACTGGTCTGGGCTCCTGGAGAAACAAAAGCAGAGCCCACACCAGAAAACAACAGGGAAGAAATGCACAGGCTGGAAGTTGAGTCACAGAGGAGGACACGGGCTCTGGACTTGAGGCAGAGGTGTGGCTGTCTTGACTCAGTGGGCAGCATGACAACAAAGTGCTATTTGCCTGGCAAGAGTAAATATGTAAATGTGATATGTAAATATGTGAATATGTAAATGTGAATGCAAATATGATGGAGGTGGGTCTTGTAATAATAAAGAAACTGCCTCGGCCCTCATAGGACAGAAAATTAGGTAGGCGGAGTAGACAGAGGAGAATGCTGGGAAAAAGAAGCTGAGTGAGTGAGTCGCCATGATTCCCCTGCTCCAGACAGACACAGGTTAAGATCCTCCCTGGTAAGCCAGCTCGTGGGCTACACAGAATATTAGAAATGGGTTAGAACAATATGTAAGAGCTAGCCAATAAGAAACTGGACCTAGCCAGGCCAGGCAGTGTTTGAAAGAATACAGTTTCCGTGTAATTATTTCTGGGTATAAACTACCCATGCGGGCGGCCGGGTGCCGGGGACGCAGCCCTGCCGCTCCTATTTCAACACAAATATGTAAACATGGCAAATCTCAGTCCTGATCTCAGGAGTTTACATATTTAGTATGCTGCAGCTCAGGAGAGCGTCTTCTGTGTCTGATAAAAAACGTCAGGGCTCTCCTTTCCTGAATAATCTTTTATTCCTCACAACAGCCCTTTACTGGTCACTGGTCCTTCTCACAGAAGAAAACCAGCCCAGAGAGAAGACAGAAAAGCCAACTAGCCAGTCACACTGCCCAGCCAAGTGTGAAGCCTTCTGCTCTTGGGTGCCCTGTGATGTGTTCATTTATGGTCTTGATCTTCTGCATACTGTATTAGAAACACCCAGGAGGCCTTGGGCTTCACTCTGTGCCCAGGGAGCAGATGAAGATGCTATGAAGGATGCTCAGGGTTGTGAGCTCCTAACTATGTAGCACGAGTCTGATGCAGCCCAGACATTGATAACAGGAGGAAAACGTCACTCCTGGAATAATACTGTGGATCAGTGCTAAACACTAAAAGAACCCTGCTCAATTTGTTCAAAAATTCACTCTCTGATATTCCGCATTTGGGGATTCCCAAGTGTGGGTCATGGTTGTATTCTCTGAACTCTGCCATTAAGTCTTCCCCTTGGAATCTTGCCATGGTCCCTAACTAGTGTCTCTGTCTGGCCCTAGGTCTGTGCCCACTTTACCAAGAAACCTGGGCTGGCACAGAAGACCTGGGAAGATTTGAAAGGGAGGCAGGGAGGCCATGCAGGTGTGAAGGCTCTGGGCTTCTGGAGAAAAGAAAGCAGAGAAAACACCAGAGAAAACGCCTTTTCCTGGACTTTAATGTCCACCCAGTTGTGGCCAGGATAAGACAGAAATACAGTCACATCGCCTTCCTGTTCTAAACTCTCTAATGGTGTCATTGTATCGTAGGACACTCAGAACTCTTGCCCTGGTCACCCCAGCCCCAAGGACCAGCCCCTGGTTTCTTTCCCGCTGCTACCTCAGGATTTCCCTGGCTTCAGTTTACACTGGACAGGTGCCAGTTCTCCCAGATTGCTCCTGCTTGGGCCACTGGGTGTCTGCACAGCTCTTGCTTTTTCTGAAAACAACCTAACCATCACAGGGTTTTTAAAACAACAGGTCACATAGATGAAAGGGAATTGATTCTGATACCACATAAATACCAAATGAAAGAACATTGTACTGACTTTTTCAGCGCTAGGAAAGAAAGATTAACAGGGATAAAGACGAGCAATCCACAATGCTGTGTCAAACCTCCCAAACATGAACAACTCAGCATGTGTATTTGCCTCATCATACAGCTTCAAATTATATGATTCAAAAACCGGTGGGGCTAAAAGAACAAATAGACTTCCCTTCAATTCCCTCCGTGAACTGAACACTCCTTGCTCCACAGTTAATAGAACAAGTAGCAAGGAATGTTGATGAGATGAGATACCGACCTGAGCAATGCTTTTTGCTGACTTGACCGACGTGTTATTTGTACAACAGTTCACCTGACAACAAAAAGAAGCATCCCAGTCCTGGGGACAGGAGTGAGGACAACACAGAAGGAGAAGGCACGGGGAGGGCTAAACAAGACTGAGGATGTTTGAAAAATCCATAGGGAGTCATAGTAGTTTATGGTTACACAAATTGCATAAAACATGTAGGTCTGTGTATAGGTGTTTGTACATGTGTGTATATGTATATAATTTAATTGAGGTGATATTACTTAGGGTGACAGTACTCCCCCCAAAACCATAGACTATCTAGCAAAGCCCCCTATGCTAGGCATGGGAAGCCTTCTTTCAAGTTGTTGGTCAGGAGAATCTAAGAGACTCCTAAAACATTGGTCATTGCCATTGCTTGGTGCCTTCCAAAGAAAGAAGGAAAGATCGCATGCTGAAGATATTGTACGCTTCAGGCAGAGGACTTGGAGGGAGCCATCTAGACCTGGCCTGGAAGCCTTGGCTCTCAGTATTGGAAGGAGTCGTGTAAACTACAAAGAAAGAAAAGTATTCAATAGCCCTACTTGGCTATAATGCCCAAAACCACGATGCCCAGCATGGCGAGATATTCCAAAAGATGCAATAGCTGTGTTCATATACTGGGGGCAACCATAGCCACCAAACTGGACTGAAGACCTGCTCAATAGGAGGAAATGCATGCCTGATGCTGTAAATTTAGCCAACTACCAGTGATTGGTTGATGCCATGGACCCTACAATTCCTAACTGCATTCTAAATATATGTCCTTATATCCACAGATAAGAGCCTTGACCTTCACCCCCCCCCCAAAAAAAAAGCCTGTTTTTGCACCAGATGGAGACCATCACAGAAAGCTTTAACTGGTCAAAAGGCAGAGAACAACGGACTGCGGGGTACCAGTCCTCAACTGACATATTCACAACATAAACCTACACTTAAGGCTCAGGGACATCACAGGAGAGAGAGGCAGAAGAGCCAGAGGACAAGGACATCTGCTGCAAGATTGTCTCTTTCAAAGATGTGGACATGAACTGGGGGACTAAAGAGAAGGGGTGGACCTAGGAGGAAGTCAGGCAGAGGAATGGGCATTGAATATGATCGAGACATGCTGTATTAAATTCACAAAAATTAATTAAACTATGTTATTAAAATAAAATGTTTAAGCCAGGTGGTGGTGGTGACACAAACCTTTAATCCCAGCACTCAAGAGGCAGAGACAGATGGATCTCTGAGTTCAAAGCCAGCCTGATCTACAGAGGCAGTTCCGGGACAGCCAAGGCTACACAAAGAATCCCTTTCTCTATAAACATATAAATACATAAGTACACAATAAAATAACTTTTAATGTAAATAAAAAAAACCATAGGATCTAGCAATTCTATTTCTGGATATATGTTTGGGACTGTGGACCTCCAGACCCTGAATTTCCTGTGACCCCTTGCCTACTTGGAGTAAATAACTTGTTTTCCTGTACCTGCAGCTGCTCTGAGCACAAGACCCTCAGGAATTCTTGATTGCAGGGGAGTGGTTTCTGGTGCGTTTGCAGCTGCGAGTTAGGGTATAGCCACTAGTCAAGGATATAAGTTGCCCTGTAACACAATAAAGGGGTGTTCTTGCTGCAAGGATGACTCCTCTCTCTCTCTCTCTCTCTCTCTCTCTCTCTCTCTCTCTCTCTCTCTCTCTCTCTCCCCCCCCCCCCCCCCCCCCCCCCCCCCCCCCCCCCCGTATGCCTGTGTGTTTCAATCTCTAGCCCCTTGCCTGTCTCATGAACCATACCGTACCATAGAGCACAGAGTGTGGAGAACAGGCATAGAGTATTCTGAAGTATTTTATAGTGCATTAGAAGTGTAGGCTCACAGCGAGATCGGGAACTAGGGACACGCTGAGAAATTGGCCTCTGGAAGACTGGCCAGCAGGACAGTAATAAAGAGGAGGCGGGAGGGTGAACTGAAGACCTCCAAAAGAATGGAAGTCTTTAAAGAGACAAAGAATAGACAGATTCAAAGGAGTAAAAAAAAAAATGTGCACAGAAGATTTGGATTATGTATGCTATTGTGTTTATTTTTTTGACTGGAGAGAGACTCTGGAAATTGCTTTAAAAAAGGGTACTTTGACTTTAAAATTTGGGTCTAGGGATTTGTTGCTTTGGAAAAGAATTTCTGCCAGGATAGGCTCCAAAGCCACAAAGAAACCCTGTCTCAAAAACTGAACCAAAAAAAAAAAAGGGGGGAACGAAAAATATATTAAGACACTTTGTTCAAATATGCCATAATAGTATCTAGTGCCTTGATTAAAATTTGTTTTATTAAAAAGATTCTGACATCGAGGAGTTCATAGGATGTGATGCTTTCTTACTTCCCCATTAGAGCCGGGCCTTCCTGACAAAATCAAGAGGAGAGAGTTGAAGCAACCTCGGCCATGCACCCATGAGCCCAAGCCAAGTCTTTGTGTCTAGGGGCTTGCCTGCCAGGGTGAGCTGTTCAGGTCTTTTGCAGAAAGAAATGGAAAATTAGGTACGTGACTCAGTCATGTGGCTATTAGACTATGAGCTAAGGGCAGCCTCTCTAGTTTATACTGGATGATAGCACCCTCTGCTGTTCAGTGTGAGACTGGCAGCTCAACATGCTTTTCAGTCCAGCCCACAGAGACTGTGCAGACCAGGGTGAATGGAGCCAGACTCACGCTTTTCCTGAACCAGCACCTTTTGACTTTCTTGTGGCTAATTTCAATTTAATATTAGGTTCCTCCCAGCAATGCACAAACCGTACAATCCATGAGAGAGTCCTCGAGGTCTGGAGATTGTTGAGATATTTATTACAAGGGAAGTGCTTGGTCCTGCCCCTTGGGACTGACCTGGATCTCGGGTGGAGACATTAGGGTGGCCCTTTCTCTTCCTTCGGTGACTCAATCAGGGAAAACTGCCTGTGGGTGCTACAGACATGGGAGCCTCGCCCATCATGTGGGCTGTCTGCACATTATGCCCAGTCCTAGCCAGTAGAACTGGCTGTTCCCCTCACCATCACTTCCCCCCACCTCCACCTACATCCCCTACTGGGCCTCGATGGTACCAGCTGAAGTGCTGTGACTCCACCCACCGGCTTCCCTCTGTCTTTCTCAAGTCTGTTCTCCAAAGCTGTTCCCTCATTCCATCCCCACGGCCCCAGACGATGATTTTATGGTATAGCTCAACAGAAGAGGAAGTCGGGATTGATAAAACATCCACTTCCGCTAACACCTCCATGCTCCCTGCCTCAGCAACATCTCTTCCGTGCCTTTATTCCACAAAGCCGCCCCAATGAGGAGCCTCCCTATCTATAAGGTAGCCTGCTGCAGTGCCCAGTGGAGCCTTCTTGTCTAAACTAGCTGTGCTGTTTTGTTGTTTCTGAAACCCATCCTTTTCGAATAGACCCTTAGTCCTTCAGGCAGTGAGACTCTGCCAGTGATGTGGACTCGTTCCTAGTTCTGCCCTTTACCCATCTTCATTTCCTTTAAATCTATAATCTACAAAGTTGTTCTCCGCTAGATGAACTGGACATGAAAGCCCACAACAGCAGGTCTACATCCTACTGAATTTATGGCCTTGGGTGACTCTTTTCTTCTAAATGGGAATAAAAACAGCTCTTGCCTTCTATGACTGTTGTGACTAGGAGCTAAGACAAGAGTGGGCTGTCCTTTAACACAGTGCCTGGCACAGTAAACATGTAGCAAAAGTTAACCCTTCTTGTCAGAGCTTTAAAAACCTAATTGTGAATCCTGTGGTCATTTAACCGGGTGAGTTGGGTGGAGAAATTGCTCAAGCACATACAAGATGGTATTAGGTCTTGAAACCTGCCTCAGATTTAGGTCAAAGTACGCTAGGCCTCTGCTATGTTCTCTTTAATATTTAGGATGAGTGCAGAATGGGTGGGGGGAACCTAGGGAGCAGGAAATTTGTGACCAGGATCTGTACTACCTGCAGAGTCAGATCTTCATGGGCTCTGCCTCATCAGGTCCTCTCAAAATCTCAGTGCAGAGGAAATTACCATTCTCTTTACACAAAGAGATAAAAGTTAGGCAGGGTGATGTGTTGTATCAGAAAGATGAGACGAATCTCTCAAGACTGGGGTGGAAACAGAGAAGACTGCACCGGTGGTGAAGAAGTGGTGGTGACATCAAGACTGGTGGTGAGGATGCTGGTGATGGGGATGCTGGTGTTGAGGATGCTAGTGGTGAGGATGCTGGTGGTGATGTTGCTGGTGGTGATGTTGCTGGTGGTGAGGATGCTGGTGATGGGGATGCTAGTGGTGAGGATGCTGGTGGTGAGGATGCTGGTGGTGAGGATGCTGGTGGTGAGGATGCTGATGGTGAGGATGCTGGTAGTGAGGATGCTGGTGGTGATGAGGATGGTGGTGGTGACATCAAGGTTGGTGGTGAGGATGGTGGTGGTGAGGATGCTGTTCTTGGCAATAATGGTATAGCTGTTGTTCAAGTTCCTTCTATATGACAGGCACTGATGTGGTATTCCCCCTCTGTATGCTGTGAATACCATTGGTTAATAAAGAAACTGTCTTGGTCCTGCACAGGAAATAGAGGTAGGCAGGGGAGTGCTGGAAGGAAGAAGGCAGAGTCAGAGAGAAGCCATGTAGCCCCACCAGAGCTGGACAGAACTTTAGCTGGTAAGCCAATGTCTTGTAGTGATACACATATTGATAGAAATGGGTTAAATTAATAAGTAAGAGCCAATAAGAAGCGAGAGCAAATGGGCCAGGCTGTGATTTTAAAAATGCAGTTTCTGTGTTATTATTTTACTTCTGGGCAGCAGGAACCAACAAGCAGCTCTCTCCTACTACAAACTGGCACCCATGTGTCCAGCTAAAATCCACTTAAAATCCTGAGAGAGGTTAAAAACAAATCCTAGACATGAAAAACCAGAGTTAAGCATGGTTTGGTAGCAGCATTTTCTTGGCTGGGCTCTGTTTGCTAGAAGCAAGCAGAGGCATGGCTCCTTTAAGAGAGGTTTTCCTGATTCAGCGGTAGGAGGGAAAAAGCAGCAGTTTTAAAATGCCAGCTTTCTGGGCCATCTGCCAGTACAACTTCCGACTCTTTCTGGAAGTTCGGCTATGGAACACCCGAATGGGGTTTGTGGACCTGGGTGCTCGTATGCCTGCTTGGGAAAGTAACTGAGACTATGCCTGAAGCTCAGCACCACCAACCCCACATGGGCAGGCAGCAGGATCAGGGCTGCTAGGAATGCACAGGCAGGAGAGCATGGCAGATTCCTGCTGCTATACACAGAGATATTTCCAGGCAGTGCAATGCTCTGCATGGCATATCTATCCATTACTCAGATTTAAAGGGTTTATGTGCTGTATGCTCATTCTTAGAGTTAAAGTGCTGAGTGCAGCTCCTACCTGGTGGTCCCAGAGCTGGCAGTAATGGTACGTCCACCATTTTGAAAGTGGAGAGAGGCAGAGCCAGCATCCAGAGCTGCTGCAACCAAGCTGCTTACCATTTTAAAAGCTCTTCAAGACAGTAAAGAATTACAGATACACAATAGGGCAGAGTCAGACATAAAAGAACTCTAAATGGGTCACAGTGTTGGATAAATGTACACAGGCTTGGGAGAGAGAAGAAAAAGAGTAGAGAGAATTATAAAAAATTAAGTCTTAAAGAGACACAGCATAGACAGTTGTAGATTAAAAGAAGTAAAAAATAAGCCACATAAAAGTGGAAAATTCACAGAGAGTCTGGATTGTGTATGTTATTGTGTTTTCTTTGAATTTTTTGACTGTGAAGGAGTTACATATAGAGAGACATTTCATTGTATGGGCTGCTAAGCTAAGCCATCATGTATATGATAAAGGTATCTTGACTTCAGAATTTGGGTCTAAGGATATATTGCTTTGGAAAAGAGGTTCTTCTTTTGTTTTCACAAAGGATGAGAACCTGCAGATTCATTCCAGACTAATGTGGTTTAATGGACCAAGAGCCCCTGAAAGGTTGCCTTGAACACACCTCAAAACATTACTTTGCCCAATAAATAAGAGGAATCAGTTTGGAGAGTACTACGCCAAAATTCCCAAATATTGTTTATAAATGTTTCTTTATATTTAAAGGAAGATATGCTATAGAGATTTTCATTGGTATGGGTCTTGATTTATTGGTGCAAATTTAAGGTTATATATTTATATATAAGATTATATAATTTATATAATAAATATATTATTATATATATATCTGCTCTTGATTAAGGTATTTTGATTGTGTAGTTCATTTAAAAATTTAATGTATAATTAAGAAATATAGGTTAATACATAGTCATCTATAATAGTCAAGTTTATAGTCATGTTAGTTTTTCTAGATATATAGAGATATATTTCAATCAGATATTCTTCAGAGACCTCCAGAATATGAAATTTAAATGTTTAAAGAAATTAGGACTTTCCATGACAGTGAAACACATCTGCTCCTAGCAGCACCAATTACTTTAAGAGGAATATGGGCATTAAAGAAGCTCCTTATGGAGTTGGTTAGGCATTTGGACAAGAAACTGCTCTTCCCTGAGCTACTTGATGAACTGGACATGCAGAACCCACAGAGAAATGACTGCTAAACTTGCCTAAAGGTGAGACAATCCTTTGGGGTTCTTGCTTCATGAGAGAGTCTGCTAGACATTCTGTAGGACAAAGGAGAAAATGATGGACAAACTGCAAATATAGGCAGAACTGTCTTTGAAATTTCCTGCTTTGTGGAAAAGTCTGCTGGATGCTGGGGGCCAGTAGGCTTAAGATGGATGCTCAAATAGTACAGAAGAACTTTGGGTGACTGTCCAGGCAGCAAGAAGTCTCTGTCAGTTCTAGAGTTTTGGAAGTTGCTTACAATGCATTTCCTGTTTATTTAGGTAATATTATATCCTTCTGGAGTCTTTGATGGAGTTGATGAATTTATATAGTTTTCCTTAGTTATGATAAAAGATAAATATATATAAATATTGTAACTGTAATTCTTGCTTGATAACTATTTCATGTAATTTTAACATGTTAAATTAAAAACCTTCCTTTTTATTTAAACAGAAAAGGGAATGTGATGTCAGATTCCCCTCTGTATTCAGTGAATACCATTGGTTAATACAGAAACTGTTTGGGGCCTGCATAGGGAATAGAGGTAGGCAGGGAAATGCTGGGAAGAAGAAGGTAGGGTCAGAGAAGCCATCTAGACCTGCCAGAGCCTAATGGAACTTTAGCTGATAAGCCAGTGCCATGTGGCAATACACAGATTGATAGAAATGGGTTAAATTGAGATGTAAGAGTTAGCCAATAAGAAGCTAGAGGTAATGGGCAAGCAGTGATTTAAATAATACAGTGTCTGTGTGATTATTTCAGTTCTGGGCAGCAGGAACCAACAAGCAGCTCTCTCCTCCTACAAGGCACTAAATGCATGTATTAACTCACTCAATAATAGTATTATTATCATTTGTACAATCCTCACTTTATATATAAATTTGTAAAATAAAAAAAGATCAGGTGACTTGGCCATTATTCTGGGAAGGGCCTAAAGTAGCCATGCAGTAAATATTTTTTTTGGATCACATTGTATCAGTCATAATTATTAACATCTGCCTTCATACTGTAAACACAGCCGTAGGCAATATTTCAACAAATATTACTTCACTACATCACAGTGAAACTTTATTTATAAAACAAATAGTTAGGCTTATCATGACCCAAAAGCCTAAGTTTTCTAATCCATGCTCTTTGAAACGTAGTGGTGGGGCAGGGCAGAGTGGTGTAAGGCTTCAGTCATAGTTCTTGGGAGGCAGATACAGAGGCAGGCAGATCTCTGTGAGTTTAAGGTCAACCTAGTCCAAGTGAACTTCAGGCAAGCAAGATCTACATAGCAAAACTCCGTCTCAAACAGACAAAAAGGAATCGTTTCTTTCATTTGTGTTCCTGAGTGCAGATATGGGCATCAGATGTGAGCAGTGCCCATGGATTCCAGGAGTCAGCATTGGGTTCCATGGAACTGGAATTACAGATGGTTAGGAACTGCCCCATGTAGGTGCTGGGAAACAGAACCCTGGTCCTCTGCAAGAGCAGCAAGTGCTCTTAACCACCAAGACATCACTCCAGTCCCCGATCCCATGTTCTTAACTACCACATCAAGAAAATGGGAAATAAAATAGCATGATAAATATTAGACAACTCCCTGGCCTTAGTAACGTGAGAGAGTATAGGATCCATTCTGGTACCGTGTCTGTTTATAGAAACACATTCTAAACAGGACCATCCAAACGGCTTAGGTTTCAGCCACCCACAAAATTGACAGGGAAGACCTCCCCTGATGTGAACGGCATCCAGCAGTATTAGGCAGGGGAATCTGATACTTACCGGGGCATTTGATAGATTGTACAATATGCTAAATGGTAGTGAGTACCACGGGAAAAAATGAAGAATGGCGAGGGGAGCGTGGGAGAACCAAACAGATGTATACAATGGTGACGGCAGATGGAAAGGCGCCATTGAATCAGAGCCCTAGAAGAGGCGAGGGAAGGAGCAACTGACGCATTTGATGCAGAGCTATCTGGGCAGAGAGATAAGTGCGTGCAAAGGTCCTGGGTGGAGCATCCCTGACTGGCTCAGCTAAGAGAAAAAGGTCCATGTCAGCTCTCACTGTCTTTGATGAGGAAAGGAGGAGCTAATGGTTCATGGGAGCCTTACTTTGTAGGGTCTTACAATCATAGTGAGGATGTATCTTTTATTCACAGTGCAGTGGGGACCAGAAAAAAACAGTTAAAGAGTTGACTCGGGTACTAGAGGGATCACTCCGACTCTGCTTGGAGTCAAAAGCCTCGGGGTCAGGCTCTTAGTCTCAATTTTTGCTTTATTATATATCCGTAAAATGTAATGAATCTTTCCGTGTCTGATCCCACATTCATAAAGCAGACAGAAGTAGTAGCCACACAGTATAAGAGTAGGAAAAACGTCAGGCAAACTGTTAGCCTAACTCCGGGGGACCCTGGACTGTTTGTGCGCGCATGCTCAGAAAATGAATGTACTGTCTTACTCCCTTATGCCTATCTATACGGCCATTGCCACAAGGATGGTGATGAGTCGCTGGCAGATACTGCCCCTCTTCCAAATCCGACACGATCTAGGACATATGGAGACGACAAATAATTGAGATGTTTGCTGATGAGGGGAGAGAGCCACTGACCATTGTGGAGAAGGAAAAACAAGAGTGACGCAGACTTCCAGTCACTGTGACAAGTGTGCTAGTTAGTCCTTATAGTTAGCAAAAGAGCCCAAACCTACAGCAAGGAACCGGTGGTTCTAGAATCAGATGGATCCTCCACCAGGCTCTCACGAGTTTGCCGAGCAGGTGTCAGCTAGGCTGCAGGCAATAAAAGGCTCCTTCTGTGGTGGAAGATCGGCCTCTGAGCTGGGTCCTCACAGAGGACTGACTTAAGACCTCTGTTCAGAGCTGTGTGGTACCATGACCGGCCGCACTTTGGAACTGACCTGACTAGGGCAACAGGAAATGGAGAAACGAAAGACGCACATACAGAAAAGCAGACATTAAATGGGCCATGGGCTCTGAGGGCGATGAGCCTGCAAGTGGGAAATTTAGTGTGTTTATTAAATACATCTGAACGAGAGGGCAGGCTTGTGGAACACAATTAGCTAGTATCGGCAGGGGTCTCTGTAGAGGAGCAGCCCAGGGCTGCAGTCATGGGAAATGAGGAAGTTTTTCTTGATACATTCTGAACATACTGTTTTTAGTTAAAAGTCAATTGTTCACCACCATCCATACTCGGCCCAGAAGAAGGCTTTGCCATTTCCATGAGTCTGAGGCTTTGGGTCCTTTACGTGGCTGTGCCAGCGTCAACAATACACTGTCACTGGAGACATCATCTCTCCATAGTGTGGGCCTCTCTGTGAGGTCACTTGAGTGTCTTTGTCATGTGGCAGCTGAATTCCCCCGGGGTAATAATCCAGGAGTAAGCCAGGAGGAACCTGCAGTGCCTCTTACGCCCTGGCTTCAGAAGTGACACACTGTCATTTCCCACCACAGAACGTATTTGCTGGAAACAAGTCACCAGGTTTAGCCTACTCTCAAGAGAAGGCAAATGAAGGATCATCTCCTGTAGGATTATTTTCTTTGTTAGTCTTAGTTGGCGTCCAAAATGATAGGCTCCCGTAGACATTCTCATGCTTGTATGTTGTTCTGCTTTTCTCCTGCTCACGTTTTTATATTCCCCTCCCCCTACGACAAGCTTCCTCTGAAATGTCCATGAATCCATGGACATATTTTGAATCTACACAATCCACTTTTTTTGCTGCCTTGATTATATGGAAGAGAGGATCATTTGACTCGTTTATAAAGTTTGGAAAGTTGAGCTCACATTTGCATCTAGGGAAGCCACCCCTGTGGTGAAGATTCTTCAGGAACACAAGAAGCTGGGTTAGGGGACTGCCCAGTGAAAGAGGCTTACACAGGAGATAGGGCCAAGCTGGCTCATATACCAGATCCACACCCTAGATAATCCAGCAACTCATGAACCTGTAATCCTTAACTAGACCGCTAATTCCTCTGCCCTCAGGACTTGATAACTTCTCAAAGGTCCCAACTATTCCACTTCTTAATATTCACAATGAGGATGAATTTCAGCATGAGTTTGCTCTTCACCTGCATTCATTAGTTATCTAAAGTGATGGCTTCCTCACGGCATTTCCATACCTGCATATGATATGCTTTGACCATAATCGTTCTTTCTCTGACTCCTTATGATCTCGCCTCCCTCTTTTCTGATTCCCTAGCTCTAATAACCCCCCCTTTACCTTCTTGTTCTCCTCTTCCTGCTAGATTTCACAATGGTTGAAATCCCGCATGACTTGTCTCTATGAGATTGGCTTATCCCATTTAGCATGATGAGACCCAGTTCCATTTGTTCCTGAAGTAGCACAATATTATTATTGTTTATGGCAGAATAAGACTCCAGAATATGTGTACACCACATTGTCTTCACCCATTCAATCACTGATGAGTACCTAGGCGGATTCTATAATTTGGATACCCTGAATGGTGGAGAGATGAACGTCAGCACCTGTTTTAATGAAGCTACTACAGCATAGGCATACACTGGGAGCTAACCCATAGTAACGAACGACTTGAACCAAGGGATGTGTTCTAGAGAGAGGTAATTGTTAGGGATGTCTGTTTCATGTTTGCCAGAGGGAGATCCAAACCCCATACTGACATCATTTTCTTTTTACATGTGGAGACTTGGTTAACAATAGTTGTGCGTCCTTCCACTCATCCATCCTTGTGTGGGTCCTTACGTCAGCACATTTCACAGCAGCAACACTGGCAGAGACATCCCTGCTTGTACACCCAACAAGCCTGCTGCATCCCTGCAGGCCAGTCACACGCAGGCAGCATTCTGTCTCAGGGCCTGTGCACTGTGCACTGGACACTTGGGCACAATTCACTGGAGCAAGGAGTGAGGGAAGGTGGCCTGGGAATATGGCAGGCTGTCTTTTTTTAAATTTAATTGTTTATATTTTTGAGATTTTCATACATCAGTACTGTATTTACATCATATCTACTCCTTCTGCTCCCCGTAACTACTCCTATATACCTTCTAATCTCTCTCAAATTCAAGTCTGTTTCTTCTATAGTTATTATTGTTTTACACACACGTGTATATATAACGTACTTAGTCTCTTTAGTGTTTCTTGTATGTGCATGCATTTAGTGCTGACCATTTGGGACTGGATAACCTACTAGGGTGCTCATCCTTGGGAACTCCCTCATCCACAATGACATGTCGGCTGGTGCAGTCATTCTGCAGGCCTTGTTTAGGCATCGTATAGGTTTCTTGTGTGCAGTGTCCCTGTCATGTTTAGAAGAACAAAAGATGTCCTGGATCTCTGGCTTTTTTAGGTGAAACAATATCGTCTTATCTGACAGATAAGAACAATCTTCCTTAAAACTCTGCTTTGCCTATAGGCTGCTTCTTCCTGAAATTTTAGTTTTTAGATATTATAGCGTAGTTCAATTTAGTCAACTAATAGTTCATCGGACAATTTTTCATAAGACAACTCATACATTAAATTTACTTTTCTGAGAGATAAGTGCCACAATAGCAATTGATAGTTATCAGAAGTATTCAAAACTTCTAACATATTTCTTATGCAATGATCCTGGGCTTCAATTCTGTCACAATTTGTGGTGGTATTAAAAACATATCAATTATTTTATAAATGCGTATTATTTTACTAATCAAGTATTTAAGACAAAATATACAATCATAAAGGTTTATCACAGCAGTGTTCAATAACAAAATCAAGCAACAAATAAATCCAATTGTAGGAGACCAATGATAAGTAGATGAGTAGACATGAATGTTGCCATAGCTATACATAAACTACTATATGGCTATTAAGACTTACAATGTCATTATCATGTTTGGTACAGAAAGATATTCTGCTATGTTCCTGCACAAAAAATAGAGCTTGAAAAATAATCAAGGTTTCTATGGCATTGTCATATGGAAAGCTGCCTGTGGTTAAATGTGTACAAAGGAAAAGGTGCTGACATATTTTTTTAATGTATCCAAAGACAGGCAAGCATGCATATTTTTTTTCTTTTTTGCTTGTCTGGACTTTCTGGTTTTTCTACAACTGTTGCCTAAACATTCCTAAGCAGATCTCCGCCTCCAACTGCTCCATAGGTCTGGCAAAGGCAGAAAGGAGAGACTGGAGGAAGGGAGGGAGGGAGAAAGGGAGGGGAGAAAGAAGGTTGCTCTGACTTCCTGGATCTGAAGCAGCTGAGTGTTCCTGGAGAGCTGGGAAGGCCAGAGGAACCCCTTCAAAACCCTGGGAAGAAGGCTGTCTTGAGAAGCTTCCTTCATTGAGAGGAGGTGCAGCAGCAGGTGCTTTGAGGGAGTTTGGGGTGGTGTGAAATCATTCTGGGAAAGCCTGCTCCTCCCTCGTGAGTTTCAGGGCTCCTCCCTGGATCATTAGTGTACTTCGTGTACTTAAAGAACCAAGGCATCTCAGAAGAGCAGACGGACAACCACAGGCTCCTGCCTGGAGAAGGAGAGAGCTGAGGGCTCCTTTGTGGGCTCTTTCTTGATTTTCAGGTCCAGAATCTCCTGCTGTGAACAGGCTGTTCACATGCTGACAGGCTCTGGAGTCTGCTTTCTACTCAGGCTCCTGATTTCCCAGCCTGTTCTTTGCCCCAAATTTCCTGCTGTTTCTTTCAAAATAGGGTCTCCATAGTGCAGCGCTCATGATGGTCCTGAGTGGGGCATTGTGCTTCCGGTGAGTATTTGGTCATCTGATCTGGTGGCGTTCTCAGAAAAGTGAGTTACGGGGAGACAAGAATGTGTTGTTATCCTAGCGGGGCCTTCACAGTTAGCTGGGAAGATGGGACCAATCCTGCCCTTGGAGCTTTTTCTGGCTTTCTTCAGGCTGAGAAGAACTGAGCAGGATTCTCACAGGCTCCTTGGTCTAAGTGTGTGGGGTTGGGGATGGGACAAGCAACTAGGCAGTTTAGAGCAGCAGCTTTTGGTGAGGAGAGTCTGGTCTCCCTTACAGAGCTCCACTATTACCTCCCACAGCCTTGAATTGCCATCAGCTCAGCCACTGTGGTAATCCCTCCATGGTCCTTTCTGGGGTTGAGTATAGCACAGAACCTTCTCTGTTGCTCCCTGGTGTGCACTGAGCCAGGCACCCTACTACAGATTTGACGGCAGCAGATGAGAATGGTCCTTACTCTTACTGGACCCAATCAGCCCTCTGCATCTGTGGTTTCTTCAATCACAGCTTCAACAAACGGAATTGAAAATATTATGAAAATTTGCATATGTGGTGAACATACACAGTCTTCCTAGTTATTACTTCCTTAAATAACAGCATCACTACTTATGTGCTGTTAGCATGCCGTTAGGTATTACAGCCATGGAGAGAGGATTAGAGTATTCAGGAGATGGACACCAGTAAAATGCAAGTACTTCATCCATCTTATCTAACAGCCTGAGCACCTGTGGATTTGGGTACCATCTGTAGGGGTCCCAGAACAATCCCTGCACTGCCAAGGGGTTGGAGGATTTCTCAAAGCATGTTCTCTGAGGCTCAGTCCCCTGAGATAGTTCATGCACACGTGTTCTCTGAGTGAGTGCGGCTGCAGAATGCTGCTTCCTCATCATGTTTGGGGCTGGGGAGATGGCTCAGTGGATAAAGTTCATATTGGGGAAAAAATGTGACTTGTGGAGTTCAAACCCCCAGAATTTGTATAAAAGCCTGGGGGCTGTCTGAAGCCAGTCTCTTTTCTCAGCACCTGGGATGGAGAGGCAGGAGATCCCTGGGGCCAGCAGCCTAGAATAGTCAAATTGGCAAGCTCCGGGTTCAGCGAGAGATTCCACTTCAGTAATAAAGTGGTATAGGATTAAGAAAGACACCCAAAATGGAGTTGTGGGCCCACGTACACGCTCAAACTCGTGAACATGCACCACACACACACACTAAAATATTCAGCCAGACAACAAAGCAATTGTTACACTGCAAAGTATCCCCGTATGACATCAGCAGAGGTCTACTTAAGTCCACGTAAGGACTACTTAAGCATATTTCACCTTACAGAGTGTCGAAAAAAAATCAGCTGAAAAGTCATTTTGAAAAATAAAATAGGACTTTAAAGAAAGCCCTCAGGGTGGAATATTTGGCCCAGTGGAAGCAAGTGTGCTTTGAATGTTCAGTAAGAAGGAGCCGAGAGGTAGATTCAGGCAGAACTATGAGTTTGAGGCCAGACTGGTCTACAGAATGAGTTCCAGGCCAGTCAGGGCTAGATGGCGAGATTCTGTCTTAAATAGCAAAACAAAATAGAAAACCAAGCAGCAGATTCCAATTAAGGGGAGTTCTGAGTGTTATTTAACCCACTGTCATGGCTCAGCGACAGAGAGAGGGCAAGTGTATTGTTGGTTGCAGGTCTTCTCCAAACCTTCCTGTGCAGAGTTAGCTCTTGGCTCACAGGGATCCCACGGGGCCAGGAATGTCCAAAACAACTTGAGGCTCTTCAAGGCAGGTTTAGTCAAAGAAGCCCACACATGTCAAGGACATCTGAGAAGGCTGGAGAAGTGGTCCCGGGGCTTTGAAGAACCCGGGCTCCAATTCACAGGCTCTTCCAACTGAGCAGAGAGATTTTCTGGGATGTAAAAGGTTTAATAAGGGAAGCAAGCAGACATTGGGCACAGATGGATGGCAGAGGGGTCATTCTGCAGAACCAGGACTGAACGTTGGTGGCTGTGTCTGGCACCGTAGAAATAGAAGAAGAGAAGATATCTAAGTTTGGGGAGACCTGGAATCAGGCAAGGCAGAGTGCTCATCCCTACCCTTATGGAGTCTTGTCCCTTCCTGGTGTTTCAGAATGAAGGACTCAGCCTTGAAGATACTTTATCTGCACAATAACCAGCTGCTGGCTGGCGGGCTGCATGCCGGGAAGGTTATTAAAGGTTGGTATCTATGAGTCCCCGGCCTCTGTACTCTAGGGGGTATGCGTTTAGAAGCCTTTAAATGGCTTTGTAAACCAGTGGCAGGCCTTCAGACCCAAGAACGACCATGTCAGATAGGGCACCATAAAACAGGCTTCAAGCAAAGTGAGAACATCAGGGAAGCCTCTGTGTAGTAGAAGTAGGATATTTTCCAGGACAAGCGACTTATGCTTCCATCACAAACTCTTTTGGGAGACAGTACTGTGCAAAAGGCTAAAATAGATCTCCATTCCCAAGTGGGTGGGCTCTGCTCACCATTCTGCTCCCTAGAGATCCTTGGATCCCCTCATGCTAACATCTGGATAGTGGGGCCCTCTCTGGCCTCCTGCTTACTCAGGGTGCCCTCATACTTTGACAGGCCTTTCCACATTGCTGCATACATGTTTGCTTGGGCACCCTTATGGGGTACTAGATCTATACAGACCCCTTTGCTGCATATGTGAACACTACATGAGGGTATAGTGAGGGTATAGTTATATGTGAATGCATAAGCTCATATATGAATGTGCTTAAGTATGTATGTGTGTACTTATACAAGCACATAAGGATTGCTTGTATGTGTGCCTATGGATGTGTATGCTTTGATTATGTGTAATATGCATGAGGTACATACATGTGTGTGATTATAGCTATATACATATGCATATATTGATGTGACGTGTGTATGAATGTCTGTGCATCTGTACATGGGGAGATGGATGATGGACAGAGAAGAAGAGGGAAATCCTCTTCTGCAGAAATCCCACAGGGGCTAAAGGCACGACACAGCTCTAACAGGATACGACAAAGTCCAGAAAAGGGGGCCTGAAAGTCAAGGGAGTTAAAAGGAGTCGTGGGAGGGGTGATCGCTTGTAATTTAGAGAATCAAAGTTTGGCCCTGAGCAAGAGGAATGGGTTTGCCTAGTGTTCCCACGCTTTGGTTTATGATCTGGACCAGGAGGAAGGCAGGACGCCTCACACTGGTTCTAATCCCTTTAAGGCCCTACTTGTGGGGAGAGTGGGCGGAAGGACAAGCAGGTGCCTGCATCTTGCCTTTTTCCTCTAGGTGAGGAGATCAGCGTTGTCCCAAATCGGGCACTGGATGCCAGTCTGTGCCCTGTCATCCTAGGTGTTCAGGGAGGAAGACAATGCCTGTCCTGTGGGACAGAGAAGGAGCCAGTTCTGAAACTTGAGGTGAGTCTGATTGCAGCTTCTTCACGTTCCGGGCCTGAGCCAGGAGAGGCGCGCACTCTCTGCCGCCACAGCCCAGATAATCCTGGACCACAGCAAAGGCACTATTAAACCAGCGCTGCCTCCTCTCTGAGGACCTTTCCCTTGCCCAGCTTAGCCCTCTCTCTTGCCCACTCCTGTGTCTCATCCACCATGCCCCTTTTCTCCAGCCAGTGAACATTATGGAGCTCTACCTTGGGAGCAAGGAATCCAAGAGCTTCACCTTCTACCGGCGGGATATGGGCCTCACCTCCAGCTTCGAGTCAGCTGCCTTCCCAGGCTGGTTCCTCTGCACCGTGCCCGAAGCTGACCAGCCTGTCAGCCTCACCCAGATCCCTGAGGATGCCGCCTGGGATGCTCCCATCACGGACTTCTACTTTCAGCAGTGTGACTAGGACTGTGTGGTCCCCCAAACCCTCTAGGCAGAGGCAGAGTAGGCAATGTGGGGAGGGGGGGCAGGTAGGGATCGAGGAGGTCCACGAAGGGCGACTCCCTCCTCTCCCTCCTCTCGGGACTCCCACTTCTGACTTAGGAGGTCCAGCCACTCTCTTGTCCCGGTTTCCCAGCGCCAGTAAATTCTTCGGGGATCTGGAGCTCAGTGTGTAGATTCCTTCCACAAAGGCCCTACCTTTGGTGTGGAACCTAATAAGAACCATATAGGACAAACAAAGAACAACATCAAATAATTCTTGGGTGAGCGAGTGGTGGAGATTGTTCCCGCCTAGTGAGATCTGGCACAGAATCTCAGAAGCTCTGCCATTCCCTCCTGGGCAGGAGAAGGAGGCATCACCAAGATCTTTGGTTGGCTGAGACCCATCCCTCAATCCTGTTGCTGGCCTCTGCTGCCTCTTTTATCCCTGCCATCTTTTTCTGGCCCTGGACTGAGAGGGCGATGTCAGGAGAGAAGACGGAAGATGGCCAGGCATACTGCTCTGGTTTGAAACCAGAGGTTTAATAAAAATCCCAGATTCTGGTCGTTACTTACACAGAAAGATGTTCGTTAATATTGGGTGGAAAGAGCTTACTGTAAAGTAACATATCTTGCTTGCATTTTCATCTTAATTAAAATACACTTAACTAAGCTATTTTAAAAGGGCTCTGGAAGTGCCTACATCAATTGTAGCAATGTCCAGGTGGGGGCAGTATAGGTGACTTTTTATTTGTGTTTATTAACCCTCCATTATGGAGGCGTGTGATTTGCATAATAATAAGAAAAGGAATCCATGTGGTGGGAAGTGGAGCACACATAACTTCTGATTGTCCTCACCCTCTGCTACCCTGAAGTGAAATCTAAATTGAGCTCAGCTGCCTGAGGGGCAGGCGCAGAGAGCAAGAGGCAAACCCCAGAAAAGCTAGGAAGAATGTAAAGGGTTTGCACTGGAAAAAAGGAGGAAGGGGTGGAGGGAGGAAAGGAGGAGGAAGGCAGGGAAGGGGAGGGGAGGGGAGGGGAGGG
>NW_026067917.1:14053708-14065208 GCF_014885135.2 Alexandromys fortis
GGGAAGGGAAGGGAAGGGAAGGGAAGGGAAGGGAAGGGAAGGGAAGGGAAGGGAAGGGAAGGGAAGGGAAGGGAAGGGAAGGAGAAAAGCGACCCTGCACTTTGACCCGGGATGATTGCAACCCTTGCGATTCTGAGCGGCAGCCAGCTTCCTAGGGCTACTGTGTTGGTTAGCAAGTTCCCTCCTCAAATTCATGTCCTTCCCAAATCTATGATGCTCTTACGGTGGCAGGGTCTTTACAGTTACAGCGCCACACTAACTCTCACTTGACTGGTGGCCTTCAAAAAAGGAGGACTCGACACCAAAGAGGCACAGGGGACAGGTCCATGTGACACAGAGGCAAAGGTTGAAGTGACGTTGCCGCCAGCAGCCAAAGAGGATCCCCGGACTGTGTGTAAAACCAGAAGCAAGGAAGATGGGAGGAGGGGTTCCTTCCTAAAGCCTCAGATGGCGTGCCACCTTGCTGAGGCCTTGACTTCAGACTTCCAATACCCTGAACTATCACACAATACATTTCTGCTGGTTTAAGTTTCTAAGTGTGGGTGATTGGCCCGAGCAGCTGGAGGGAACATGGAGCTTCTGGCGACCCCTGCTTCCTGGGGTTCATTCCCTCTACCGCTCTACCAGAGTTATCGCTGGACGCTGGAATACAGCGGAGGTGATAGCGGGCTACTGCAGAGGGTAGATTATAAAAGGCACCTTAACGGCTTCTTTGGGGGCCTGTTTCTCTGTACGCTGGGGGAAGCCAGACTCTATGCTGTAAGCGGCCCTGTAGAGAGATCATGTGGGGGGGGGGGACTAATCTCCCGTGGACAACAGCTGCATGTATGAGCTCAGAAGCGGGGCTTACCCAAGCAGCAGCTTTGACCCAGCTGCTGGCTCAATTACAGTCTCATGAGACACGGTCGCACAGCTGCCCAGCTCCCCCAGATTCCTGTCTCATAGAAACCCTGTGAGCTCATCAGTGCTGTCTCTAGACTCTGGAGTAAGTTGATAAGCTGCAGTAAGTAATATCCAATGAAAGAGAAACCTGTGCATTTGCTCCGTTATGATCAAAACTTTCTCCAATATTTTCATTTTTCTTCTCAAACTGAACACCAGCCCTTTATTGACCCAAATAACATATTTAAAAGCTGACCTGCTTCACCTGTTAAACTGTTAACCGGTTGCCATAACATTTGATTAATCTATAACCATCACTACTTCCCACCGACACGCCGGTTTCTGTCTCTAACACTCGTGCCTAAAATATTAGGGACTATGAGTAAAAGCAAAAGAAGGGGTCCAGAGCTGAGCCCCATGTATTTAGCTGTAGTTCACTTGTCAGGCCAGCTTGGCAGGTTGGCAGGTTAGTAGAAGGACCAGCCAAAAGGAGGGCAGGACAGAAGAGGCAATCTCTACCTGTCCTAAAATCTGCAGTCCAGATGGAGCTAGGATCTCCTGAGCAACAGGCAGCATGATTTCTACCACCTCATAAGGTCAGCTGACAGAAATCACTTGCTTTTCAACACCCTGCTAAGATATCACCTTCTGTAAGAAGCGTTTGAAGAGATGAGTTCCCGGGTCGTTTGCTATGATGATACTCTCTGGGCTTGTCTCCCCGTACAAAGTTGGCTCAGAACCCAGACAACCTTAAGGAGCTGTGTCAATATGGTTTTGAGCAATGTTTTTAAGCACCTAGATTAATACTTTGCAAACTTTTGGAGCATGGTCAATACAGAACATGGAAGCTCAAAATTCTGGAACATCCTCTCCCTTTCCTCCACCCATCTACACCCTTATAAAAGAGTAGTTCAAATCCCACCTCATCCTCAAAGGTCAGAGTGGTTGCTTCATCCTTTGTAAGGTGGCAGAATTCAAAAAGACTTCAACCTAGAAAGGTGACACTTCCAAACCCAGAGGGAAAGAAGAAACAGAAACACATTTGTTTTGTTGTTGTAGTAACAGCAACAGTAAAGGGAGGTATGTAGAGCCCGAGAGAGTCTGGCGTCATGGCTGTTCAAATGAAGACAACCTAGTGCTTTTAGATTTCTGTAATTTTGGTAGAAGCCACAGACCTGAGCCACAGCAGTTGAGGTTTGTGTCAAGCGCAGATGTTCGAGAGCAGAGATGTTTTAAGAGCAGGGCATGAGGGAAGAGATAAAGGAGCTTGTAACGGCGTAAGCGAATGCAGACAGATTGTCAAAATATAGACAGCTTTAATGGAGGAATAGACTTACAGAACCACTGTTCCCGCGGAGACCAGGAAAGCAGAAGAGAACGCTGGGAGCACGCTCACCAATTTTATAGGAGAACTTTAGCCTGAGGCGAACACGCCCCCTAAGGGGTGGGACTTATCCCTACAGGAGCTGATGGTGTTTATCCTGCAAAGACAAAATGCAGCCACCTCATGCTTAAAGCACCCAAAGGGCTGCAGGCAGGAGGATGCACTTGCTTTGTATAATTCCAGGAAGCAGCAACAGGACCACTGGGCACAGATTATTGGAGGACATTTTTTCCTGAATGGCCTCCCCTCCCAATTGTAACCTTAAAGATCAGGAACACCATTTATGCTTCTCCCAGGGGATACAAAGTCCCTGACCTTGGGAAAGTTATGGGGTGAAAGCCTGACCAACTATTTTTAAGACACCATAGCATTTAACCACTCGGCGGGAGATTCTGATGTCATGTCTAAAGGGTTTCTCTAATGTCTCTCACATACCCTGGCTCACAGCTGAGTACGGCCTTTCAAATGGTCATTTGTTTGTGGCTTAGCTCCCCAGCTAAACTCCGAAGTTCCTTAGACACTGTGTGTCTTTGACACAGCAGTGTAAGTGCTTGGTACACATTACTGATTGCCTAACAGGACACCTCATGCTTTGGTACTTTCAACAGAGGGGTGTAAACTTGTGAAGAATAATGAAGAATGAAAATTGGCAACAAAAGCAAAGGATGGATAACCCAAACCAAGCTCTGAAATCATTTTCAGGGAATGAGGAATCTTTAAAACCATTAAATATTTTATTTATTTGGTTTTGATTTACTTATTTATTTAATATCCCAGCCACAGTTTCCCTCCTTCCTACCCCCCACTCCCTCTACCCTCACCCTCCAACCCACTCCTCCTCCATTTCTATTCAGGAAAGGGCAGGTCTCCCATGGGTTTCAACAAAACATGGCATATCAAGTTACAATAAGACAAAGCACTTCTCCATGTATTAAAGCTGAGCAAGACAACCCAGTATGGGGAATAGGGTCCCAAAAGCCAGCCAATGGGTCAGAGACAGCCTTGTTCCCACTGTTAGGTGTCCCACAAGAAGACCAAGCTATACAGCTATAACATGTAGGCAGTGTGCCTAGGTCAGTCCCTGGCAGACTTCCTGGTTGTCTGTTCAGTCTCTGTGAGCTCCTATGAGCCCAGGTTAATTGATTCTGTGGGTTTTCTTGTGATGTCCTTGACCCCTCTGGTTCCTAAAATCCTTCCTACCTCTCTCCAGCAGGATTCTCCAAGCTCTGCCAGTCTGCATCTGTTTCCATCAGTGGCTGGATGAAGCCTCTCTGATGACCATTGGGGTAGTCACCCATTCTATGAGTATAGCAGAATATTGTTAGGCATCATTACGTTGACATTATAGTTTTCCCTCCAGTCATGTTTGGTTCTATCCTAGGTCTCTGGGTCATCCAGCCTGTGGTTCCTGGTGCTCCAGGCAGTGTCAGGGCTGAACTTACTCTCCTGGCATGAATTTAGGGTAGACCAGTCATTGGTTGACCACTCCCTTAGTCTCCAGGCCATCCTTACCCCCAGCAGAACCCATAGGCGGGACAGACTGTCCGTCAAAGGTTTTATGGCTGGATTGGTTTTCAACTCCCTCCACTTGAAGTCTTTCCTGGTCACAGGAGATGGACATTCAGGCTGTGTATCTGCTATTGCTAGGAGTCTTAGCTGAGATCATCCTCATAGATTCCTGGGTGATCCCCTTGTGTCAGGTGTTTACCTGACCCTGAAATGCCCCCCCCTTCCAGTAGTGTGGCTATTACAAATAAAGCTGCTCTGAGCATAGTTGAGCAAGTGTCTTTGAGGTAGGATTGAATGAGCTGAGAAAGAAATCAGGGAAACAACACCCTCTACAACAGCCTCAAATAACATATGTTGGGGTAACTCTAAGCCAGCAAGTGAAAGACCTGCCTGACATGGACTTCAAGTCTTTGAAGAAAGAAATTGGAGAACATATCAGAAGATGGAAAGATCTCCCATGCTCATGGATTGGTAGGATTAACATAGTAAAAGTAACCATCTTACCAAAAGCAATCTACACATTCAATGCAATCCCCATTAAAATCACAAGACAATTCTTTACAGACCTTGGAAGAATAATACTCAACTTCATATGGAAAAACAAAATACCCATGATAGCTAAAACAATCCTGTACAATAAAAGAACTTCCGAGGGCATCATCATCCCTGATCTCAAGCTGTAATACAGAGATACAGTAATAAAAACTGCATAGTATTGGCATAAAAGCAAACAAGTGGACCGATGGAATCTAATCGAAGACCCAGACATAAATCTACAAGCCTATGGACACCTGACTTTCGTCAAGGAAACCAAAATTATACAATGGAAAAAAGAAAGCATCTTCAACAAATGGTGCTGGTCTAACTGGATATCCTAATGTAGACAAAATGCAAATAGATCCATATTTATCACCTTCCACAAAACTCAAGTCCAAATGGATAAAAAAAACTCAACATAAATCCAGATACACTTAACCTGACAGAAGAGAAAGTGGGAAATAGCCTCAAACGAATCGGCACAGGAGACAACTTCTTGAACAGAACACCAATAGTGCAGATACTAAGATCAACAATTAATAAATGGAACCTCATAAACCTAAAAGTTTTCTTGAGGCAAAAGACACCATCAAGGGGACATAATGACAGCCTACAGAATGGGAAAAGATTTTCACCAACCCCACATCTGACAGAGGGCAGATTTCCAAAATCTATAAAGAACTCAAGAAACTAGACACCCCAAAAAAAAAACCCAAATAATCCAATTAAAAAGTGGGGCACAGATCTAAACAGAGAATTCTCAAGAGAGGAATCTCAAATGACCAAGAAATACTTAAAGATATGTTTGACATTCTTAGCCATCAGGAAAATGCAAATCAAAATGACTCTAAGATCCTGTTTTCTACCTGTCAAAACACCTAAGATCAAAAACGCAAGTGACAGCTCACGGTGGAAAGGATGTGGAGCAAGAGAACACTCCTCCATTGCCGTTAGGAGTACAAACTTATACAGCCTCTTTGGAAATCAATATGGCAGTTTCTCAGAAAATTGGAACTCAATCTATCTCAAGACCTAGCTATACCACTACACCAGCTATACTGCTCTTAAGCATATCCCAAACGATGATCAATCATATGTTAAACATATTATATTTCCAGAACAACACAATACATGGAAATGAATGATTATAAAACATAATTCAAGGGGGAAAATGAATAATTTTAACAAGAAATAAGGATTTGTTTTCTTTCTCCAAAAGTGCTTAAGGTGGTGGAAAACATGAACTGGATTCTAAATACAATAATGAAAACCTAGCAAAGTTCTATAGTAGCTTCCATTACCTCATACAAAATAAATGTTTCTAGGCATATACATCATCAACAAATTGTTAGTTTAAAATACCAACAATAATAACAGCAACAAAAAAAAGCAAAACTTGGGTCTCATCCTCATCCATCTTTTCTCGTTTCTCATTCTGTGATTATCCGGGTCTTCCTCACCAACTCCTTTGCAAGAAATTTGCAAATGAGCCAAAAAGGAAAATTACAATAAGGCAGTTAATCTCCAGAGAATATTCTGTCCAATTCTTTACCCCTAGTGGGGGATGTAAAAAGAATGGACAAATGGACGATGCCCAGATGGATAAATGGATATGTAGATGGTTGGCTGGATAGATAATTTGCTGGGCAGATGAGTGGATAGATGGGAAAATGGATGAACAGATGGACAGAGTTATGTAATTTCAACAAGATAACTGAGTTCATTGACCCTGCACTGTTCAAATTCTCATACTTCCTAATAGTCCAGGACACGTGGCTCCTATACAGGCCAATGTCTTCTACAGCCATGTTTCCTTATATACTCCATCTCAATAGGTTTGCATCAACTAATTAAATCTGAAAAGCAAAGGGTTCCTTCTCATCTTCCCAAGAAGAGCCGCACTCATGATGTAACCAGCCCCTGCTTCATCATGACTCCCTGGATGCATCTGGTTCCCAGCAGCCGTAGTCTTTCTACTTCTGGTCCTTCAGACCTTTCCAAGTCTCAAATGGAACCCCACGGAGCATCAAAGATGTTTGATCCCAGCATTGTTTATCTAGCTGCAAAACCACTAATAACACAGTCAATGACAGTAGCTACAGAGACAGGAGGTCACTGTCTGGCCTCTGTCAAAGCTTTATGGGTGACTCTCTCCCCTTCCCACAAATACTCATTAATCTCCCCACCTCCTTATTATTCGTACTGTGTTGAAGATATTATGAAATCTTTGGGCTCTTCTTCCCTGATCTGGAGGCAATTATAGATTGCTGCAGGCCTGTCCCACCCTGACCAGACATTATAAACACAGTGTTGATGCCCGGAAGAAGTCAGTTGGAGGTTCCAGGCATCAGAGTTCCAGACACCAGGATCTACAGGTCAGTGGTGACAGATTTTCTCTCTCTCTCTCTCTCTCTCTCTCTCTCTCTCTCACACACACACACACACACACACACACACACACACACTTTTTTGTCAATGCCTTCAAAATGCCAAGTTCTCCAAGGAGCAAGGAATGCCTTTTACAGAGTGTTGTGTGATGCTCTCTAAGTTTGGGAGCACTTGATAGAATTTAAGGAGAAGTATAGATTTTGTTAAAGCAAAGTCATATATTTGAAACCTCAAAGTCTTCTCAAAAATAATCATCTAGACCAGTAGTATTCAAACAGTATTTTGTTTGTGACACACAGACATTCTCTAGAGATATTCTGTGACTCACTTCAGTAGGACAGTAGGAATACCACCAAGATGCTAATGTCTCCACCACCTCCTCTGAAGCAATTCCATCACCCCCTTATCTATCATACATCCAATTGTGGTTTTTTTTTAAGAAAAAAGAAAATTTTTCTTGTGAAACTTAAACAGTTTTGAAAAAAAAATTATCTTACCCAACATCTCATTGCTATGGGACTAGATTGGAGGCCCAGGGACAAGAAGAATCAAAATGAATTAGTAGCAGAGTTACTTCTGGAATCCATCCTTGCAGTCAAAGCCTGATACATGTGTTTCTGTGTTCTCGTCTTAAGTTCCTGTGTGTGTCAATCATGTGGTTGGAAAGAGCTTCCGATGAGCTATATACACTATGCTTCATGATTTCAGGATCTTATCAACTTTTATAAGGCAAACAATTGTCTTAATGTACACTAATAAACAATATAGTAAATTTTAATAGGAGCTCAGAATAGTGTTATAACCATAAAGGAGAGAATCATTAAACTTCGAGTCATGGGAACCATAGTTTGACCTAGAAAGAACCTTGACAACCACATAATGTAATGCCATGAACCTGAGCATTGGCCGTGAGGATACGTGACCCGGTGTGTTTGAGCGCTCATTCTCGGTTGTTGTGCAATTGGACAGACAAGGTACTGAGCCCGTGGGTACTGAAGCCACGCCCAGTGACCTTAATATGAGTGACGTGGATGATCAGTGATGAAGGGGATGGCTTTGGAGCAGAGAAACCAGAGGCAACACCGAGTGTGCCCTTAGAGAGGATGAGGAAAGAGTCCTGGAGAGAGAAATGAGACCATATTGCACAAGCAAACTAGGGTGAGATGGTGGCAAAATAGGTGGCCATTGTGGATTCTAGAACTGGGGAGTAGTATGGTCAAAGATGTACTTTCAAAATGAATCCCGTATGCTTTTTATAGATTGGGTTGCCGGTCCAGCAACCAGGAGCACTAGCTTGTTTACAGTAGCACCTGAAAACAAAAATAAAGTCACATTTTAAAGGAACGTCTCCTAAAGAGGAAGAGAGGTACATTTTCAGTGCTTCTCGGGGTTTGAAGTTCAGGGATGAGAGAAATATTAGAAAAGCGAGAGAAGTAGAATTGAGAGAGATAAGTGGATCGAGAGAAGACCATTAGCCTTACACATATCTGGAGGACATGATGGCAGCACTTACAAAGAAGAGGGTGGACTACGGACTGCTGAAGCTTAGCCTAGGTCTGGGAGGCATTAGTGCAAAATGATGGTTGCAGCTGTAGGAAGAGATGGATTACGATTCCATAGCAAATGAAAATACAAATACATAGGACATCTCCTTGTGACTTTTCAGCCTTAGGCATGACCCTAGGAAAGGGATTCTACAATGTGCCTCTGATAGACGGGGAATTGGAAGAACTCAACTAATGTCAAAGATCCCAGGAGGTAGTAAGAAATAGAAAAAATAATTCTTAAAATGCCTTTGGTTTGGGCTCCATGAAGATTAGTATTGTTCTTGGAGACAAAAGGCTTCATGTAGACAATGTTAGAGAAAATGAAAAGAATGCTGGGGATCGCAGCACTATCTGTTGGAGGAACTCGATGCAGGGCAGGAGAGTTAGAGAAGTCTGAGTCAGCCAAGGTCCGTGGCCAGGAACAAGTCAGAGGAAGAAAAGGGGGACATAGACCCAAACTGAGTGAATGGTTGTTTTGGGGATTAACAAGGAAGGGAAAACTTTGGCAATCAAGTGTGAAGAACATCAGGACCCCAGGCTTCCCGTGTGACCACAAACTAGAACAAGCAAGTAACTTCTTACTCTTCTAACACGATCTAGCCAGAACCTAAGCAGAGGAACCCTACATGAGAGTCTATAGGAAACTTTGAAAGTCTGGCTGTGCCAAAATGGGTAGTTCCTAGAATCCCAAGAATCCAACTTAATGAGACCAACACTGGATTTCTGTTGCCTGTTGGAGCTGACATTGACCAAGAGTTGGAGTCGACCTGGATGGGCAGGTTCACACACACCTACCAACTTCATCGGCCCCTCTTGGGCCTCAACCCAGCTTCCTGGCTGCTCATACTTCTCTGCCACAACTAAAGGAGCCTTGGTGGTCTGGCCCAAAGGGAACACGTCATCAAACAGCCTTGCTTTGAGGTTGTGCTGTTATTAGTTTACATGGGCTAGAGGAAGAATTCTCTATTCTGTACTGCTCCAAGTGTGGTCTGGGGACCAGCAGCATTTTCAAGACCTGGTTGAATGTTTAAAATACAGTCTCGGGCCTTACCTCAGACCTAGAGAACAACACATTACTTCAAGCACTATTGAATAAGGCCAGGGAGAAAAATACTTGCCGAGTGTTTTGGCACCTATGACTTTAACTAAACACTTGGTATTTTTAAAGAATAATGCTTACTTTACAAAAGAAATCAAATCTACTACAGGAAAATGTTAAGGAATATTAACCATCATTGATGATCCTGCCAGCCATGACTGAACGCTGCAAAGGAGAGCACCAGTGGTCTTTGCTCCCGTGTGTGGATCTCCACCTGCCTATGAATTGATTAGAATTATAGTGTGTACGTTATTTATAACCTACACTTTTTACTTCAAATATCTGGAAATTTTTATGCCATAAATGTCATCACTGATGAGCATATGCTTCTTATTTACTGGAATTGTCATTTCCTTTCGGCCAATGGCCTATTCTTGGACAAGGAGAGCACTCCCAACTTTCCAACATTGTAAAAATATCCAATTGAACTATTTTATAACTAAACACTTGGGCAATTTGGCCTTTCCCTTCCCCTGGCACATAGCAACAGCACATGCAATCACAGACGAGACAGGCTGCTAGGAGCCTGGTCCGTAACGCCAGCCTTTGTGCGGAGTCTTCAACCTCATCAGCGCCCTGTTTTCTTCACTCTCAATAGGTCTCAAACTTTTGCCCAGTTGCTTTCCAGTAAAAAAAAAATCCACTTGGGCTACAGTCCCATTTCTTGTAATAGCAGACCACGGATCTCAGTGACACCGTGGTGGTCTCAATGCCGTCACCAGCATCAGCCTCGTCTTCCTTACCTGCCTCCCTCAGTATCACTTCTTCCATCTCCAAGTCCTGTGTCTTCCCGCATTCTTCTGTCTCATTTTCTATTCTCTTACATAGAGATTTCTTTCTTTATCCCCCTTCCTGCTCAGGATGAATGAGATCTACTCAGTAGGCCCAGACACCCCTGCATTTACTCTTAGGAGCTGTTCTCCTACTGTAGTCTGTCCTAAGTTTCTTGTGTGCTGTTCTGGATTGGACTTTCTGGGTGATCACTTTAGGGAGGAGCTCTAGGCTAGGGTACTCCTCCAGGAAGGAACACAGTCCTGGGACGCTTTGTGGCTTAGAGTTTATGTAGGTCACTCTCTTCAAGTCAGGGCACTCATTTTCAAAGCTCATTTCAAAATCTCTATATATCCATCCTGTTCTGATTTTCACCTGAAAGAAAAAAAGAGAGGAAGGTATGTGGACCAACTCCACACACATGGCAGCAGTCCCCAGTCCCAGGAACGATGCTTCCTAACCTTAGACCCTGCCTGTTCTCCCCAGCTAAGGTGTTCTCTCCTATGCTAAGTGTCTTACACCCTGCTGGGTAAGGAGGACAGAGCAGGGTGACCATCTGGCCAGGCTGGGAAATGGGACTGAATCTGCCCTGAGATTACCCCCTATCTGTGGAAAACCCACCTCTCAGCCTGGGAAGTGCGGTGGTAGGCTCTTTAGGTGAATCTGCTCTTTAGAATCTCAGCAGAGGCTCATACCTCTGTTGACTAAACCTGATCTAATGGCCAGGAATTAGGAAAAGGCAGAGCATCCTAGAATTGGGAGGGCTGGGGAAACCTTGGAGGATTCTGCAATGCCTACAGGATGGGAGCAGCTTGTGGCTGAGTATCTCTGAGTCCCATCATGGCTGCCCCCAAGTACACACCGCTACTCTTCTGACAGCCTGTGTCTTCTTTTCCCCAGTGAAGACCAGACACTCCCAACAGCAGGAATGTGTTCCCTTCCCATGGCAAGATACTACATGTAAGTAATTTGGGTGATTTCTCAATCAAGGGGTCTGGGGAAACACATAAGAAGGGAAAGGGCTGAGTTAAAGGATGAAGCTCTTTCCTTTTTCCTAAAGGAAAGCAACTCTTCCTTTTTGCCCAAAACGACAGCCCTCTTTCCCGATAGCAGACTAAGAACTTTGTCAGGAGAGTTATTACTAAGTCCATTTTACAGATCTGGAAATTGCAGCTCCAAGAGGTTGTAGAACTTTCCTCATGTTATATAACCACTCAAAAGAAGGAAGTGGGGTCAGACACTGTGTTCTCTGAACTGGCATATCTGGCACTTAGAAAGCTCAGGCAATCTTGAGTCCCAACGGCAGCATCTTTACGGTGACCTTAACTGATACCTAGATAGAAGAAGAAGAAGAAGAAGAAGAGGAGGAGGAGGAGGAGGAGG